>NW_021604635.1:8279844-8377145 GCF_004785775.1 Grammomys surdaster | reverse complement strand
ACCCACCCACCCACCCACCCACCCACTCCCACCTCCCTGACCTCGAATTCCCCCACACTGGGGCATCCAGCCTTCACTGGACCAAGGATCTCTTCTCCTACCTATGCCCGACAAGGTCATTCTCCCCTACATATACAGCTGGAGCCATGGGTCCCTCCCTACGAGCTCCTAGGCTGGTGGTTTAGACCCTGGGAGCTCTGGTTGGTTGGTATTGTTGCTCTCCTCATGGGGCTGCAAACTCCTTCAGCTCCTTCAGTCTTCTCTCTAACTCCTCCATTGGGAACCCATAATCAGTTCAATGGTTAGCTGTGAGCATCTGCCTCTGAATATGTCAGACTCTTTCAGACCTCTAAGAACACAGCTATATCAGGCTCCTGTCAGCATGCACTTCCTGGGATCCACATCAGCCTCTGCCTTTTGTGACTGCACATGGTATGGACACCCAGGTGGAACAGTCTCCAAATGGCCTCTCCTTCGGTTTCTGTCCCACACTTTGTCTCCATATTTGATCCCATGAGTATTTTGTTCCTCCTTCTAAGAAGGACCGAAGCACCCCCACTTTGGTCTTCCTTCTTCATGAGCTTCATGTAGTCTGTGAGTTGTATCTTGGGTATTGCGAACTTTTGGACTAATATCCACTTATCAGTGAGTGCATACCATGTGTGTTCTTTTGTGACTGGGTTACCTCACTCAGCATGATATTTTCGAGTTCCATCCATTTGCCTAAGCATTTCATGAATTCAATGTTTTTAATATCTGAGTAATACTCCATTGTGTAAATGTACCACATTTTCTGTAACTATTCCTCTGTTGAAGGACATATGGGTTCTTTCCAGCTTCTGGCTATTATAAATAAGGCTGCTATGAACATAGTGGAGCATATTTCCTTGTTATATGCTGGAGCATTTTCTGGGTGTATGCCCAGGAGTGGTATAGTTGAGTCCTCATGTAATGCTATGTCCAATTTTCTGAGGAACCACCAGTCTGATTTCCAGAATGGTTGTACCAGCTTGCAATCCCACCAACAATGGAGGAGTGTTCCTCTTTCTCCACATCCTCACCAGCATCTGCTATTACCTGAGTTTCTGATCTTAGCCATTCTGACTGGTGTGAGGTGGAATCTCAGGGTTGTTTTGATTTGCATTTTCCTGATGACTAAGGATGCTGAACATTTCTTTAGGTGTCTCTCCATCATTTGAGTTTCCTCAGTAGGGAATTCTTTGTTTAGCTCTGTACCCCATTTTTAACAGAGTTATTTGGTTGTCTGGAGTCTAATTTCTTGAGTTCTTTGTGTATATTGGATATTAGCCCTCAATCAGATGTAGTATTGGTAAAGATCTTTTCCCAATCTGTTGGTTGTTGTTTTGTTCTGTTGACAGTGTCCTTGCTTTACAGAAGCTTTGCAATTTTATGAAGTCCCATTTGTCAATTCTTGATCTTAGAGCATATGCCATTGGTGTTCTGTTCAGGAACTTTTCCTCTGTGCCTAGGTATTAGAGGTTCTTCCCCACCTTCTCGTCTATTAGTTTCAGTGTATCTGGTTTTATGTGAAAGTCCTTTATCCACTTGGACTTGAGCTTTGTACAGGGATATAAGAATGAATCAATTTGCATTCTTCCACATGCTGACCTCCAGTTGAACCAGCACCATTTATTGAAAATGCTGTCCTTTTCCCATTGGACAGTGTTTTAAATGATCTTCATATGTCATTAGTGGAGCAAGGTGGAATGCTTCTTTGTGCCCATATGAAACTAAGGAGAAAAAGTTAGCAACTTAAATGGAAGAACTCAGTTTCCGCAGGCTGTTATAACATTCTATAGTGAACAGAAACCTTCACTCTTACAATACACTAGCTAATGTTGCAGACCTAGCAGTAGTTAAGCCTCACAAATCAAAGATTGAGTTTCATTTTTATCAAGAAACTACATGCAATGTTATGAGTCTGAATCCAATTGTTTTGCTAAAATAGAACCAGGAAAACACCAAAGGCAGGGAAAAGCCAATGAGGCTCTATACAAAGAGCTTCAGGCAGCTGAGTAAAACTGGGAACAGAAGGAGTAATCTAGTGATAAACAATCATTTGGGAAAACACACATAAAAGTAACATTGTAGGGACCCAATAAGTTACATTTAGGGATATATATGCATATAGAGATGCAAATATCATTCGATATCAACTGATGAGAAAAGAGGCCTTGAATTTGAAGGAGAGCTGCGAAGGGTATAGAGGAGAGATTGAGTGTTTAGAAGGATGGAATGAAAGGGAGAAATATTGTCATCATATTACAATCTCAAAAAGTAAACAAAAGTAAATAAATAAATTAAAAATGTAACTTAGACCGTTAGTTCACAGAGTAATTCATTGGAAAAGGTTACAAGTGAAGAATTGGTGTCAAATTTGGTAAATATAAGACTTATTTAGATTGAGTTTTTAAAAGACTAAAAATGAATAACCCAAGTTTCAAATTTGGCATTGAAATTTCTTTGAATATTTTATTGATATACTTGTATTAACCTTGTTTCTCTAGCATGAGAGCCACTAAAGTAAAAAACTGGACAATGTCATTAGTCAGGAGCTCATTCCAAGGAGCGGCTCCTCCTCCTCCTGCCACTGTTAGTTGCCTGTAGTTCTTTGCGTAGGAGTGGAGCCGTGCAAAATAGTCCCCTTTCCATAAGTGTCCACTGACACTGTCATTGTTGTGGTCAGCTAAACAATATAAATGCAAACAACAGAAAATGGAGGTTGCATTTATATATGTGTGTGCACATGTACATATCATGATAATAATCAAAGAAAAAGAGGGTATTAATTTGAAAGTCAGGAGACTTGGGAAGGGTTATAGGCAGAGTATTTGGGAGGGTTTGAAGGAGGTAAAGTGAAGGGGAGAGTTATGTAATTTCATTTCTGTTAAAAATGTTTTAAAAAGAAATTATAGAGATCATTTAGAAATACATTTTTTTTCTACAATAGCATGAATGTTGGTTCAATTTAGGTAAATTACCCATTCATTTTTCAAATTTGAAATCATAAAGATTGACACAGAAATGTTCATTCAACTTGTCAATATCAACATGTAGGGGGTGGACTCCTACTGCACACATTACTCTTTGTGTATGGACAAATATAAGGTGAAAAATTCTGTATAGTTTTGAGAATCTATGTTATTGACTTATTTGATTCTTTTAGTTGGTGCATCAAATTGCTTTATGCTATGGTTTTTCCAATTGCACTTACATTTATTGAAGTGTAATATAGCTGCTGAATTTAAGAAGATATATTTGATTCTGTTCTGTATGTCTTAATTTATTTTTTTAATATTTATATGATTTTGTAAAAATTTATTCATATAGGAGTTATTGTAAATTTTTTATGCCAGGTTATTTGGAAGGTAATGATGGCATATAAAAGAATCAGAGAAATTTATCATAAAAAATAACACAAAAATTGAAAAAAGTTACAAACAGTAATTTATAAAAAAATCCAAAAAAATTCTAAGACACATATGAAGAGATACTTCAACTCATTAGTACTCAGATGATGGACAACTTAAGTAATGAGAAGCTATTTATATGCAGTATGAAGGTATTCTTTAAGAAATCTTGGCCATACAAATTTTCAGTAAGGATATAGCTATTCTAGGACCTTTAATAAGGCTATTCTGGAAAGCAATTCGATTTCACTTGGAAAAACATCATTCTTGCAGATTCACTGAGTTTTTGGATAAAAGTCACAAAGAACATGCCACATGATTCCTAAGGAGATATGTGGGACACAGTGTTTCTGTGTCTTGGACCCTCTTGACACTGCTATGCTTAGGCTCTTCGTCCTTCTGCTGCCTAACCACCCCATGGACACCTTCCTTACACTTGGCTTATAGACACAAGTTCTGTTACTCAGTCTGTGTGCTGGCTCAGTCCAGAGGTGAGAAGCAACTGGGTGTGGCAGTGCTTAAAGAGAAGTCCTTTCTTTTTTTTTCTTTTTTAAAAATCATTTAAATATATATATATATATTTTACATTTCATATGTTATCCCATATATATATATATATTACATTTCATATGTTATTCCCTAAAGTCCTTTCTGATTAGCCGAGTGGATCTCTCCTGCACCGGGGCTACTTCTCCCTCTGTTTCATAAGACATTTCCTGTGTGTTTCATATATGTTCATGCTTTGTGCTTATGTTCAAGTGTAACATATTTTTATGTATTTTGAGTACTAACTGATTTACTAATCCGAGATCTCTAGGCATTAGCTGCTCTTGGAAATCTCTTTAGCTTGTCATAGATATCTTGAAGCTTTTATTCTTTAACATTGTATTTCTTTTATTTATTTTTCTAAATTATTTTCCAATGTCTGTACTTAACTAAGAAATTTAACTTTTGGTCAATTAATTTATGATTTTTCCTAATTTCTTAATGTTTTAAACTCTACTGATACCTCTACCGACTTCTAGAACTGTTTTGCTGTGGATGGAACATTACTATTTTAAACAATTTTATAACTTTTAACAGATACAAATGCCAACTTGTCCTGTGGCAAAATAATATAATATCTGATTCACATCTAAGCACACAGAGGGTTGTGACACATAAAGGTAGTTAGATATGCAAAGCATCTGGACAGCAGCGTGACCACGATAGCAAATCATTACCTTCCTAGCCCTAATTTCTTGTGAATCTACTATTGTCTTAGCTTCTACTCTTCTCATGAAGCTGTTTCTGTTCCATCCCCACTATGGTTCTTTTATTGTTCATATATTTTATCTTTTGTGGCTTAAAACACACAAAAGAGCAGTATTTGAGGTAGCTCAAAAGAACGTTAAGGTAGCTGTCTATTCAGACACTGGATGAGCCTGAGATTGCTACACTTCAGTGAGAAAACACTGGAATAAAGGAGCTGCAAGAGGAAACCATGCAGAAAGACACATAAAGAAAACACTTTCACGCTGCAGCACCCCTTCTCCAGGTCATCAGGCTGTAGCACAGCCTCCTGAAGGAACAGACTTGGAGAGAAATGAAAACTGTATTTTTCAGTTGTATCAATATTACTGTGTTTTCTTTTAGAGGCTCCTAACCATAATTATCCCAGGACCACACACGTGACAAACCATCACATACTGTGGTGGCTTTTCCTTTAAGGACATCTTTTTAACATTTCTTTGTTATGCTCTGAATTTTTTAATGGGGTCAATAAAATGGCACTGCTTGTGTCTAATGAGAAGCTCTCCAGTACATGGTAGTCTACCTTACAGCAAAACCACTTTTACTCAGATAAGTAAATGCAGGTAAATCACTCCCTCACATAAGCCACTTCTCTATTGCTCTTTTATTTTATTTTACCTCTTATTTTTCTTTTCAAAGAGAGTCTTTCCTGAGAATAGACTCTGATAACACATCAACATGAAGAAAAAGCACACACCCTGGTGACGGAAGGTCTGTTCTTATCCCAGCCTATTGGGAAATACCCCATGACATGTCACTCTTCTCTGGAAAACTGAGACTAATTTAAAGATAAATTGTCCAGAGCTACTGTGAAGCAGAAGGTAAGATAAAGTTAATAGGAATAAGATTCAATTTATAAAAATCTGATTTACCCACAACTTTTCAGTAGTACCTTTATAACATTAAACAAGGGACATTTGTACTGAAGGGAACAACACATTTCTTAGGCATTCATTAAGAAAAGAAATAATACTGTGAGGACAGACAAGCTATCAGGCAATTACTCCATGCCAACATGGCTGACATGACCAACTGCAACTGGTTAAAAGAAAATGTAATTAAATTCCTCAAGAACTAAGTTCACTTTCTCTTCTTATCACAAGCTTGACTGAGCAGATAGATTGGCAGCTGGAATATTGTGAAGTAAAATAGGCTTTGGATAATTAAGAACATATGCCTTTTGGAAGAGCTGTGATGGTGGGTGTTATGCTTGAGTCCCTGTCAACATCTTTTTAGTAGTGGCCCTTCCTGTTCACTAAGCATCCTTCTTCTCCCATTTACAGACAACAATGGAACTTTCTCAAGTACAAAGTTGGGGTGGAAGAAAGAGCTTTAATATATTGATCCACCTTCAATTTTAATCTATGTCCCGTAACAAATCTATCACTATTTGTAAGAATGGTGCTAAGCATGCCATGAATGACATTATATCACAGAACTTACATGTTGTGCCTTAATGTCAATATTGACAAGTAAGAAAACAGAAAAACAGAAAGTTTTGTGTCTGGAACAAATCACAAAACAAACAAATATGACACTTGCAATTGACTGCAGACCACACTCAAGGACAAATTACTTTAATTTTTACATTGTGGAGGAAGAAAGACATTCATGATCAAAGGTACACTTAGGATACAGAGCAAACAAGATCCTATGTAAACCATGGATGTGGCAATGCCTTCTGTGATTAACAATGAAGTCTGTATTAGGATTTTTTAAAATAGTTTTCAGAATTTAGGAAAAAACAAACAAAAATATACAGAACTTAGAATTAATTTTAATTTTAGATAAACAATGCTTTTCTTTTAAAATATAATTATTTTAAAGAATTCATCCAAAGAAGTATTGGAGCTGGGCACGGTGGTGCATGGCATTATTTGCAGCACTCAGGAGGCAGAAAGAGGTGGATCTCTGTGATGAGTTCAACGGCAGTCTGGTCTATATAGTGAGTTCTTGGAGGGCCAGGTCTATATAAGGAGACAACTTCTCAAAAACTAAAACAAAGACATGCTTCTCCAACAAAACAAAACAAAACCCCAAAACAACAATCCCCCCCAAAAAAAGCAAAACAAAAATCTCCTCAAACCAAAAATTAATGAAGTGCTGGAAAAACAAACTGAAAATATTAAGTGTGGTCTGAAATGCCCCAAAACTGAATCCCTTCAATGTATTAGGCAATCATGTTTCTTTGATATATCTTTATTTGTACTTTAATTCATGAGAATTTACCACATTTGAAGAGCAGCTTGAATATTTGGAATGAAGGTAGTATAAAGATTGACAATCTATTATTGTCTTTTCTCTTTCCAGAACCAATAGAAGAGGTATAAGTCAATTTCAGTCATTGGTTTCAATCTACCACTCTACCTGGTGGTATTGATTAACAATGAGGTCTTCTAACAATGAATAACAATAAACATCAGGATGCACAAAAATTAGTTTTGCTCCATTTTCTACTTCAGTGGAATCAACTCTTTTTTCTTAAGAACTTGTAAACTATAAGCTTGTACATACAGAAAGCCATATATTTGTTAATGTTTCCTATGGACAAACTTTGATGATAACTGAAGCATCTTTGAAGCCAATAAGCCAATAATGGCAGTAAATATTTTTAGATTAAGCTTTTGTTAATCTGACTGTTCTATTGGAAACATTTCTCAGAATTGGGCTTAAAATTTTGAATCTAAGAACATCTCTTAGTTTTAATTTTTACTACCATCAGGGCATATTCACTCCTGTACTCCTATAAAGCAAATATAAGCAAATGTAGTATAAGTAAGAAAACAGAAAGTTTCATTTAAACTATTAAATTTCTCCCCAATATCACAAGGATACATGCTTCACTATGTTCATAGCAGCTTTATTCATAATACCCATAAACTGGAAACAGCCCAGATGCCCCTCAACTAAAGAAGAATGGATATAGAAAATGGGGTTCATTTACACAATGGAATATACTATGCAGCGATTAAAAACAAGGACATCATTAATTTTGCAGGCACATAGATGAAACTACAAAATATCATCTTGAGTGAGATAACCCAGACTCAAAAGGACATGCATGCTATGTACTCACTGACTAGTAGATGTTAGCCATAAAGCACAGAATACCCATGATACACTCCACAGACTGAAAGAAATTAAATAAGAAGGAAGACCCAATAGAAGATGTTGAATCACACTAAGAAGAGGAAACAAAATAATCATACAAGGCGGGGGGGGGGGGGAGGAAAGTGGGTGAAAGAGGAGATGGGAAGGGGAAGATGTGGGAAGAGATAGGAGGGGACCCAGAGGGCCAAGAGAGTGAGTGAAATCTGCCGCTGGGGGTAGGGGTGGGGTGAGGGAATCTGTATGACGTCCCAGAGACCTAAGATAGGACAGGTTTCCAGGAGTCAATGCCGGTGACCCTAGCCGAGATGCCTAACGGTGGGCACACAGAACCTGAAGAGGTCACCTCCTGTAGCCAGGCAGGACCCTCAGTGGAGAGATAAGGACACCAACACACCCACAAAACTTTTGACTCAAAATTTTTCCTGTCACAAAGAAATGCAGGAACAAAGATGGAGCAGAGATGGAAAGAATGGCCAACCAATTACCAGCCCAACTTGAAACTCATCCCATGGACAAGAACCGATCCCTGGAATTATTAATCATACCCCATCATGCTTGCAGACCAGAGCCTAGTGTAATTGGCCTCTGAGAGGCTCTATCCAGCAGCTGACTGAAACAGATGGAGATACCCACAGCCAAACCTTATACAGAGGTCAGGGACTCTTACGGAAGAATTGAGGGAAGGATTGAAGGTCCTGAAGAGGATAGAGACTCTACAGGATGCCAACAAAGTCAACTAACCTGGACCTCTAGGAGCTCTCAGAACCCGAGCCACCAACCAATGAATACACACAGGCTGAAATGAGGCCCCGCACATATGCATCAGATGTGCAGCTCAGTCTCCATGTGAGTCTCACAACAACTGGAGTGGAAGTTCTCCCTGAAGCTATAGCGTGACTGCGGAATGGAATCTGTTCCCCAACAGGGATGCCTCAGTGGGAGCGGATGTGCAGAATCTAGGGTGGGGGACACCCAGGCAGGGCAGGGTCCCACCCTCTCAGAGGAAAAGTGGTGGAGGATGAGTGAGGGACTCAGTGAGGGGGCACAGGGAGGGGGAACTGCTTCAATGCAAATTAATTAATTGATTAATAAAATATTATCATTGTTTTGGAAATGTCTTCATAAAGTCACTCATTTCTCAATTTGCGATCCCTCTCTGTTTAGAAGGGGTGAGGTGCTGCAGAGTGCACCTCTGTGTCTCAAGCAACAGAAGGTTAGTATGCCTGTGGAAAGAAAAACAAGTCATTTTGGAGACTCGTAATTACTTTAAAAAATGGTTTCCAAGTTGTACTTCACCTCTGTCTGTTAATTATTAAAATCAGCTGACTTACCCCGAGACAAGAATAGCTCATTTCCAATTTCCGTTTGCTCTGGTTCAGCCTCCTTCCTGAGGTTCCTCGTTAACGTGTGAAATAACTTGTCGTATTTTCATTTTTTTTTGTTTTGTTTTGTGAAGTGCAATTAAACCTCTTACTTGTACCGACACAAAATTGCCAAAAAGAGATATTCTGTATGTTTCTTGTTTGTCTCATCGCTGTAACAGAATACTTTTCAAAAGCAACTTAGGAGAGAAAGTCTTATTTAAGTGCGTGGTAGGAAAATAAAAGGTGGTAGGAGAGTGACAGGTTGTTACGTCATTTCCACGCGGAGCAAACAGAGAGCTGATTGACTGCAGGTGGTCGGCTGGATTTCATTTTACCCCTTTATTTTGTCTGGGACCCCAATATATGGCATGGTGCTGCTCACCTCTGTTATGGATCTTCTATTCTCAGTTAAACCTCTCCGGAAGTGGTCTCAAACAAACATACAGAAGTGTGTCTCCTAGGCCATTTCAAATCCAGCCAGGTTTATAATGAAGACTAATCACCACTCTGTAAATGTGCAGCCAGAAATTCATAAATTTATATCCAGTGATTGTCTTCTTTGCCCATTATTCTTGATAGACTGGGAAATGGGCTCAGCAGAAATCTAAACCAAATGAAGTGGTTCCTTGAGAGAGACATTTGGAAAATAAGACTTTAAAATAAAGTACAAAATAAAATATGTGCACATGATTATGTTTCTCTTTAATTTGAATGTTAAAAGCATGATGCTTCACCTGTACAGTATATGGATTTTCATAGAGCATTAACAAAATTTGTTATTAGAATTTAATGTTGCTATCTGACTTTCTCACTTCGATGAGAGATTCCAGAAGAGTGTTTGAGGAACCTTCCTTACAAAAGACAGAACCTTGCCCCACCCCGTTACACACAATACTTGTCATGTCCAGTAGGTTATCAACAGTCATTTCTAATTCTAATGACGTTATCTTGGAAGGAGGTTAATTGCATGGCTCTAGATCTTAATGCCTTTTATTACCCAGGTCTGGATTCTGCTATACATACTCTGTGTAGGTTTATGAGAATCACTTAAGCTTTGCAAGTATTTTCAAATGAGGATGGTAATTCATCCTTGTTATTACCAACTCAGATTCTTTTTCTACCTGTGTGACTTGGTTTAGTGGGCTTCACGTAGCACTCCAGAGAAGGACAGGATTCAGGAAATTTAATTCCAGATGTATGGACTCAGAGTAATCTTCTCAAACCAGAGTACATTGGGACCTGGGGAAATGTCACATGAAATCATGTTCACTGGATAGCTTTTATGGAGCTCATTACCAAACGGGAACATTAGGCAGGAATCTGGCAGAGAAAATGTAATCAGGATTTATAATTAAGTGAGAAGAGAATTTATAAACTTGATTATAATTGTAGGGTTTCTAGGCCCTTCTCCAAATATCAGCCACATGTACTACAAATATAAAGCAATACTAAGAATTCTTTTCATTAGGATTTCTGTTGCAGTTTCAGGATCTCTAGCAGGTTTAATCTCAGACTGGAAAAATATAATAATTCAGAAGAAAGTTTAGTTAAATAATATTTCTTGTACATATAGTCTAAGAAGATTTAAAGCAATTGATAGGACCCAAAATATCTCTGCAGCAAAAATTTCTTACATTCTCTCAACCTATCCTTAGACGGAGGATGTTTGAGACACTGTGTTGAAGCAAAGGCTTGCATATTTAAATATCAACATTATCCTGGCAGAACTGAAAGTAGTCTCTGTCTATCTATTGTCTGTCTGTCTGTCTGTCTGTCTGTGTTTCTGTCTATCTCTGTCTGTCTCTGTCTATTTTCTCTCTTTGTTTCTCTGTCTCTGTGCTTCTGTCTGTCTCAGTCTCTATCTCTCCCATCTTTGTCTTTCAATCTCTTACTTATTTTACAAATAGTTCCATTAAGAATTTACAATACACTTTTCTGTAACTACAAGAGATTAGGGCTTTATATTGGAAGCATGCTTTCTACTGAGATGGACAGGCTAACAGAATAATCACCAGCTACTGCAGCTACTGAGGGAGCTCAGCATTCAGGGGACTTGTTGCTCAATGATACACTTTTCTATATAATATTTAGCAAGAAAGAGAGAGTAAAATGTATAGTGTGTCAGACTAGCTTTTATGTTTAGATTGACCTGAATGTAAAACACGGCTGGGCTGTTTAGTAGCTCTTGATAATACTTAATACATGAATATTGCTAAACTTAAGACATAATTTCATCTATTAAATAGGCCTAATAAAGAAAATTTATATTTATGGCTTAAAATTAGCATGTAACTAAGTCAGAACATATGGTTGCCTGAACAGCATCCGTATATTATCAAGCCAGTCAATATCCTAACATGGAGCAGGAGGGCCACAGGAAACCCTACCTTTAGATGAGGTTCCCTTGACAACCAACAGCTGTAAGGGGTGGGAAAGTCAGTTTATTTAGGGCTGTTATCCCTAGGAAATTGGCTGTTCGTCAGTGAATGAACCTCACCTATGAACATATACGCAGCCCTAATTAGATTCAACGTGTATACAAATAATAAGAGGACATTATGTTGGGATGGGGGATCTGAGAGGAGTTATAGAAATGGAGTGAGTATAACCAAACTGCATTGTTTACATGTATGGAACTCTCAACGAAGAAAATATATTAAAAGACAACATGTAAAGCATGTAATGGATAGGCAATAAGTGATACTTTATTTTTTGCCAAGCTTTTGCTAATCTGTTTGTGATCTTTTAAAAGATATTATAATCGTATTTCTGACTATGTACTGTCCTTAAGCACCCCTAATTGGCGTAACACTCTCTGGGAGTTCTGTCCTATCTGATGTCGGTATCCTCATCTACATTTTCAGCTAAAATCTAACGTCCTGAGGTGCCAGGTGGCTGTTGCTGAAGGACTTAGTCTTCAGCCAAGCCTTCTCTACCTTACACCATGCAGCTCTAACATCCCTGCTCACTCCCTAGTCCATGAGCATGGCGCATCTACTGTGCTTTGATGTATCGTCTCATGCCTTGTGCCTCACAAGTCAGTGTTAAGCCCCTTGCCGCCAGTATGCTTAAAGGTGACCAATAAGCATTGTCATTGAAAGGAATCTTTCCTGCTTGGCTGACAGAGTTGTGATCTCAAGGAAACAAGCTAGTGAGGCCCATGCAGGTGACTGACTGCCGTGTGTCACGACCATGCAGGTGACTGCCGTGTGTCACTCTTCTCAGATAGCATCCATACCTGACAGAGGGAATTTCACCATGTGTGACTTCTTGTTTCCTTTGGTTTGGTTGCTGAAATGTAATATTGAGAGTTCACCAATACTGTTCTCAACGTTTTTCCTATCCTTCCAGGGTTTAATGGTGTCACAGTATTGATACTACTCATCTGTGAGCACGGGTTGTCCTTCCAGCTTCTAGTGTCTACCTCAATCTCTTCAGAGAGTCACAGTTTTCATGGAAGAAATATTTCACATCCTTGGTTTTGTTTATTCCTGGATATATTATTATTTTTCTTTTGCTTTTGAGATTGTAATAGAATTACGTCATTTTTCTGTTACCATTATACCTTCTAAAACCTCTCATATACCCCTTCTCACTTTCATATTCATGGCCTATTATTAATTGTTCTTACATGCATAAATGTATGTACATATATTCCTAAATATAACCAGCCCAATCTATATAATGTTACTTATATACATGTTTTCAGTGCTGACCATTTGGTTTTGGAGAATCAATTGCTGTACTCTTTCCTGGAAAATATCAATTTAAAAAATGTATCTCAAATTACGCTTAATTGGCTCTAACCTCTGAACTGCAATTCTTGACTTGTAAAGGAATATATAAGCTTGGTGCTACTTCTTGTACTTGTGAGTCTGATGACTGAGTAAGATAACATCCTGAGAGATAATTAGCACCTTTACATTTTACCAGTTTGAAAGCACACATTCAATTCTCACCATGTCTCTATAATTCCTGGGATTTGATCCTGGGATTTAGAGTGCATATCAGGAGGTAATGGTAGTAGAACTGTTAATCTGCAACTATTATACACTAATGTCGCCAACTACTATACACTAATGAAGCATCCCAGAGAAACTAGGCCAATAAACTATTAAGTTGCTCTTTGTCTACCCCTCTAGGCATATACTAGCAAGGAGAGTAAAAGACATAGATTTATTAACCCAAGTACTAACACTGAAGACCTCTTGGTCAAAGTTTTCTTGTTGTAAGAATTGATTAATCAAAACTTAATTTAAAATGAATCAGAGATTGTATGCAAATACATAAAATCATGTGTTCACAGAACATGAAAGCAGAGGGGTGGCTGGGGAAGGAAGGAGACGAACAGGTAGTGAGAAGGGAAAGGATGAAGAATGCAGAGGATTGACACTCTGAACATGGCCGAAGTACATGATATACTTGAAGGAGATTGTTTAATGAGACCCATCACTGTGTACAATGCATGTATGGCAAAATGCCCTTACAGAAGATTTGATTGATCTGCGTTTCTGAATGCGGGATGCTAGACCACCTGCCAAGTACATATGGAGTCCCAAATCAATCTTTTACGTTGAGAAACTGAAGCCTGGTAGATGGGCCCCGTGGTGACTCTCACTTTTTTGCTATTAACCTGTTTCTATGCCATCGCACAGGACAGCAGAGATTAGGCAGATTCATGCCCAGTGGTCTTGAAGGCAGAATCACTGTCAGTGTGGGGATAATCTGATCATGTGAATTCTATAGTAGCCGAGAGTGGTGATGGTGGTGGCAGGCAAAAGTCAGATTCAAAGGGTGGGTAAGAAGGCATATAAGAAATATAAAGAGCTTCTACAAAGACAGACCAGAATTCAGTTTGCTCCCAATGAGAAAACATTTCCTTCCTCCAGATTTGAGGACAGAAATCTCTACCCCTGCCTTGGTGAATAGCCTGTTTCCTTCCAGCAGCTACAGACAAGCTCTGGCCAAACAAAGCACTTTTCTGTTAACTGGTGATCTGTCGTGTGCCAATCTGTTTGCCTTTCTTCTAGTACTTCCAACCTTAGGACTCCATAACTGTCTTATGGCAGACTTAACGCTGAGGGTCACATCTTATCATTGCTTTAATTAAATTTCCTCTACTTATAGTGTGATTTTTACCTCCATATTGGTCCCACAGTGGGCCACTATTAAATTGCTACTTTTCAATGAAATTATAGCTAACCATATAACTCTGGAATACATGATTTAATGAAACATAATGCCATTCTGTGTTTATTTTAGGAGTAGAGCTTTACATTATATGGGTTTTAGCACAGGAAAAGAATCTTGTTTTGTATTTGTTCTTATGGTATTTTATTCCATTTAATAAAGACTCTCTTTGACTTCGTGTATATAGTAAAATTTTGCATCCCCATATGAAATGTAAGGCATATTACGTAATTCATAAGTCATTGTCAGTGTTTAAAACCAGCTCACCTTTAGGTAGGTGCTTGCTTCTTCCAGAGTCTCTTTTGGAATTTCCAAAGTATCAACTGTTGATTTTCTTAAGTAAAATTCCCTTATTGCTACTTTTATTCTTTACATTTAAAATGCATTTATTCTGATTTTTAATAGTTTTGATTGGTCTGCTTTTACTGTAAATATCAAGAAGCCAAGGATGTAACTCACATACAGAGCACTTGCCTGCCTTTGATCCTCATCATAAGGAGAAAAAGTTACTGAGTTCAGACTTCTTTGGTTCCATTTTGTTGTTAGTCCTGATAAGTCTTTATGTATGTTGAAATGTGTGCATATATTCTTTACACCTGAAGAGATCTACCTAGGAAGGAACTTGGTTGGATGTAATAGGGAGACTGGATTAAAACCCATTCTGTCTCCAGTGAAATGTGTATTCCAAATATGCTACATTTAAAATGACTGTTGCAAATAAATATATCTCAGGTCTTCAATATGTCCTTAAATGATTTTAACATGAGTCTTGTTTTTAAAATTTAATGTTTTAATTTCTGTTTTTATTGAAAATACTTCATTTTCTTATACAATATACCTTGATTATAGTTTTCCCTCCCTCTAATCTCATTTCCTCCCCTACTTCCTCTCTTTTTTTGTCCAAATCCACTCCCTTTTTATTCTCATCTTAGAAGAATAGGTGTTTTAAATAGTCAAAATAAAATAAAATAAAATAAAATGAAGCAGAATTTCATGTAGAAGTTGGATGTGGCAACCCCATAGGAGAAAAAAGCCCCAGGAGCAGGCAATAGAGTCAGAGAATCACTCCTTCTCATAACCAGGAGTCTGATAACAATACTAAACTAATAGTTACACATGCAGAGGACCTAATGTAGAGCCATGCAGGCCCTGTGCTTGCTGGTTCAGTCTCTGTGAACTCATATGCACCTTACTAAGTTGATTCAGAAGGCCATGTTCTGCTGGTGTCCCATATCTTCTCTGACTCCTACAATCTTTTTTCCCTTCTTTTTCAGGATTCCCTGAGCTCTGAGGGAAGAGATTTGACAGAGAACTCCAATTCAGAATGTGTTTCTATTGAAAAAGTATATACATACTTAGGGTATAAAATATGATGTTTCAGAATCTGTACACACTGAGTTGCTCAGTTCAACTAATTAGCATGTTAATTACTTGGCATGCTTACCTGTTCTGTGATAACTCATTGTGTGTTGTCAATGACTTTCAAAGTACAATGGTTGTAGCTGTCATCATCAGATGATAGATGAGATGAATTAAACATATTTACGCCATTTAAATGAAATTTTGTGTTCCTTGATCAACAGTTTTTCAATTCTCTCTTCTAGCTATCCTTTCTACTTCTGTGAATAAAACATTTATAGCCTGGGGGAATAAGTGAGATCATGGACGGTCTTTTTTGGGCTTTATATCTTTCACTTAACATGATCACTTCCAGTGCCCTTCATGCCATGACAGAGCATCTATCCCTTGTGTTCAGTCACATGTTCTTTTATTATACTGGTAAGTGTTTAGACCAATTCTTTATCTTGGCTATAGTGTACAGTGCTTCAGTGAACAGGAGAGTGCAGGGATTTCTTAATATTATCAATTTCATTTTTATTTTTTTTAGATATGAAGTACCTAGTATTATGGCCAGTGGAGAGTAGAACTGCAAATTTTAGCTTTGTGAGGAGCCTTGGTATTTTTTTTCTATAATATTATTTTATTTCATTTTCATAGCTCTTGTCAATGAAATAATTTCTTTAATTTTGTACTTAAAACTATAAAGTCATGCTATTTGTAAACTGGGGAAATTGATATTCTTATGGCTTTTCTTTCTCTTGGCTAATTGTTCTGCCTAGCATTTCTGGTATAGTCTTGCATACTGTTGTAAGAGTGAGCATCTTCATTGGGTCTCAGAGCCTCTCATTTCCCTGGCATCTGGGACCCTCCAGTGGCTGTCACCAGCTTCTGACTTTAGCCTAGATGTGCAGAGAAGGGGAGATAGAACCTGTAGAGACCACCTCCAGTAGATAGGCACTGCTTCTGGTTAAGGGATGGGGCCACCCACCTATCTCAAAGGTTTTAACCCAGAAATGTTCCTGTCCAAAAGAAAACCAGGGACAAAAATGGAGCAAGGACTGAAGAAAGAGCTATTTGAGGATTGGCCCAACTAGGGATCCATCCTCTCTGTAGACACCAAACCAACACTATTGCTGTTGCCAAGAGATGCTTGCTGGCTTTTCCTTGAGAGGTCTGGTAAACAAATAACCAATGTAGATGTGAATTCTTATAGCTAACCTTCAGATTGAGCTCAGGGACCCTGGTGGGGGAGCTCCTGAAAGGACTTGAAGAGCTGAGGGGGTTGCAACTCCACAAGAAGAACAGCATCTGCTGGCTGGAGCACCCAGTACTCCCAGGGACAAGACCACCAACCAAGGAGTGTAAAGGGAGGGATCTATGACTCCAGATAAATATGTAGCAGAGCATGATCTTTGCTGACATCAATGGGAGGGGAGTCCTGTGGAGGTTTGATGCCCCAGTATAGGGGAATACTGGAGTGGTGGGGTGGGAGAGGGTGGGTGGATGGGGGAACACCCTCACAGAGGCAAAGGGGAGGGAGGAGAGGGCAGATGTGGGATAGAGGGTTTGTGGAGGGGTAACTGGAAAGTGGGATATCATTTGAGATGTAAACAAATGGAATGATTAATAATAAAAAAATGATGAGCATCCTGATGCCTTGTTTCTAAACTTCCCATGTTCATTTCTGAAAATGACATCAAGCAGATTTGATTGTAGTGAGAAATAATCCTTCTACTTGCTATTTGTTTTTAATCATAGAAGGGTGTTGAATTTTATCAAATGCTTTCAACATATCTATTGAGGTGATGATATACATTTTGTATTCCAGTCTTCAAATGTTGTATATTCAAGGCTTGTACATGTTGAGACATCTTTGCATCTTTTGCAGAATTTCTTATTGATTATCATAAATATCTCCAAACAATGTTTTTTAAAACTCCCTGTGATAGCTAATCTTGGTTGTCAACTGCATATATCTGGAATAAACTAAAATTACTGAGCACTTTTGGGAGGGATTTTTCTTGATCAGATGATTGGAAGAAGGAAGATCCATCTGTAGTTTGTGTGGCACCACCTGGTAGCAACCCAGGTGAGAGAACTTGGCTTAGGAAGCTTTGCTCTTTGCTTGCTCTCACCCTTTTGCTGGTAAGGTTATCTATCTGATGCCTCGGCATTCCTCTACTGATATTAGAATCATCTTGTCAGAGTTCCAACATACACTAAAGACCAGAAACTCTACAGGAATCCTCCAAGCCTTTAGCATAAGTGTGGGACTGCTGGGACATCCAGCCTTAGACATGGCAATGACTAGATTCTCAAACTCTCCTTGTGAGATAGCCATTGGTGACTTCTCAGATCCACATCCTGTAATGCAGTCTAACAAATCGCCCTTAAATTCATTTATTCATTCGATCAATTCTGTTTTTGTAGAGAATCTGGACTTATATACTCTTCTCTCCTCCCATCTCCCATGTCTATGACTCCAAAGAACCCCAACTTATATGCTCTTACTTTTCAATGCCACCACTGATGGTTACCTGAAACGCAAGTGCTGTAAGTGGTTATTTTTATACTGTATAATGTAGTTTCTATACTGTTTATTCATAAAATGTTTTAGCACTAAAGGGATGGTATTTCAAAATTGTGTTTTGAAAGAGATCAATGAACTTTGTGTTAAGAGTTTGTATTGGGTTGCAAAAAATAAAAGAGAAAGAATTAGGGGAAAGTTGAGTTTCAGCTGATCCCTATAATTCTATTAGCTGATCCTATAGGAAGCTGTGGTACTGGTTAGGATAGACCATTTTCTTTAGGAGAAATGAGGAGTGGGGTTTTGTGTTCACACAGTGATGTTGAATATGCAAGTGAACATATCTTGTGAGGAGGCATAAGGAAGTGAGGTTCCTTTCTTCTACTAAAGAAATCCTTGAAGAAAGTTGATGATTTCCAATGAACTTTCAAAATTCCAGCATCTGGGAGAATAAGTCTTTTCTTTCTGAGAGGGACCCAGTAAGTCAACCAGCATGCTCACTCCATACGATATCATTTGTCTACCAGAAAAAATTTCAAATATCTTACTAATGGCTACTTATGGAGAATCTCCATAGCATATTATTATGGGATCCTCTAGTGGAATTGTAATTTGTTTGTACCTTTTACGAAATGGCTGCAAAATAAAAGAGAATGCTTGGAGGTTAGGAGGAAATTAGTAAGAAACAGATGCAGATAGATGAACTTTGATTAGGTCTGAAGCCCATGGTCTCAGAGGTCATTAAGAAATACTACTTGAGCTCAAAGATCTCAAAGGTTGTTGGAAGGCTGAGGAGAGGTAGATGGTAATAATCTTAATGTTGAAGTTTCTTTCAAGGATTCTCAGATGATTCCTGTGTTTTTGCACCAACCCCCTGTGGGAAAAAACGCTGCAGTGGTATCCCGGAGACTTTCTGCCCCTAGGGTCCCACAAACAGCTTAATTGGCTCCACACTTTGGCCTTCATTAGTATGTAAGTCTCTCTAGGACTTGAGGCCTGTAGACACACCCTCTACCTGTGCACTTTGGGAGGGGCCGTAATGGCCTATGTGACTGAACAATGTAGATCCATGGAGACTAGACTGCATGTCAAGATCCTGGGTTCTGTGGATGTGGCCGAATGCCTACCATTTCTCCCTTGAGGTCTCAGGGTTCCAGGTCCATGCCTAGCCAAAAACCAAGATACCCTTATTCAGTCCCACAACCCCCAATTACAGTTTTGTCAGGATTAGCAGCAGATAAAGGTATTTCCATACCATTATCATTAGCTGAAGTGCTAATGGCATGTCCAAATGGCAAACACGTCCATTCATCTTCTTCCTCTCTGAAACCTTTCTTTTCTTAAAAATATTCTAATGAGTTTCATGTTATAAAATATGCTACACTCAGAATTCTCTTTCTCGTGGATAACAATACACATCATATTCAATAGTTCTGCTGACAGACATTTTTGCCCAAATATGGACTATACATGGGAAGGGGGTCTAGTTCTGTTGGTAGCCATCCTTGCTGACTAGAATTCTAGAATAGATGTTCAACCATGTTTATTGAACGAGTGTTTGAGTCAATAAGCAAGATCTCTTTATACAGAGTTACTCTGTTTTTGTTTTTTGCTATTCCGGGAGAGTTAAGATTATTTTGCTAACAGGAATTAGCCTCTTCACAGCAGATATACCTATGTTGGAGCTTAATTCCAAAACAGGCAAACCAGGCATGCCTGTTGTGTATGTGCTTTAGCTGGAAGCAGAGTGTAAAGGCCATCTACATATTTTAAAAGCAGAAGGAGCTTGTGAAGTTGAACCCTCCCTCCAGATTCTAATTCAATTAGGTACCAGACTGAAAGGAGCTGTATTTATAAGCAAATCAGGCTATCAATATTGCAAAGAATTTTAATCAGGCAGAGCAGCCATGTTGGCTAGAAGAACAGAAAGTGCCTGTGTCTGACATTTACTTAATGGGAACACAATCACATTTTAGCAAACATGAGAGGAATAGCTTTGTGTGTGTGACACAAGATGGAGAGAAGCAGCGAACCCAACAGACACCAAAGATGTGAATGCGAAGGTTCTGAGACTCAATTGTAGGAAAAGACTGCAGAAAATATAAATGGTATTAAAATAATAACCAAACATGAATGACACAGAAACTCCTGAGCCTTTAGAAATGCTCATAAAATACTCCTCAGACTCTTATGGTCATTGCTGGTAGCTCCACCAATGAGAATGAGCACATGTGGTCATAGCTTAGAAATAAAGGCCTTTCTGATTTTGTAAGAACATTTACAAAGAAAGAAAATACGATAAGAGCTTTTAATGTTTTGTTTTCCACATTATATGACATTAATAAAACCTTGTGGCATTTAGATCCATCTCTCTCTACATATGCAAATGCATGCACATACCAATGGCTCCTTATCATTATAAAACATTGGAGTTCCTACCTCTTGACTTTTAGTTATTAGTTAGTTGCATTCATTTCAGAACAGACGATCACAGATGGTGTTTATTTAACTTGTATGTCATACCTTTAAAGTCATTTTTTGACCACATTATAGTACACCAGACCGTATGATGGGGTTTAATAGTTCAATCCTAATTCATAAAGCAATATTGTTTCTGACCTCAAAGTGAATGCAGCCTTATAAATAAATGATCGTAGCATAATATGAGAAGTGCTTCTTTGGGGTAGTAGAGTATAAATAGAAATAGTTACAAAAGTTCTTAGATTAATCCTGAAAGTCATCTCCTGGGGATGGAGAAATAACAGTTGTTTTTTGAGTTAAAGGATAAGGCTTTATTAGGTTAAGGTGCAATGTCCTGAAGGGAGTTTCCAAGTACTTGGCATAGATGTTGGTTAGGTTTGTTTGAGTGCCCCCCAGATTCCTTATGAAGGGGTTTGGTCCCAAGGGTAACACTATTGAATGCTATTGTGTGGCCCTATAGGAGGAGGACCTAGTAGGAAGTCCTTAGGTCATTGGAAGTTGGTCACTAAAGACTTGAAGGATCCTGGACAGGTATTTTTTATCTCTCTACTCTTGCTGAACTTCCAGACATTTTGCTGTGACGTGGACTCTCTTCTGTAGACCATACCTATATTATGCTATTTGGATCATGAATGTCTCCAACTGTGAACCAAATGGTAACTAGGGAGCTAGTTACCTTAAACATTTCACTGTAGGAAAAGGAAATGGACAAACATAAGGAGCCAGTGGAGTCAGATGGTGATGAAAGTTTTAGGCAGAAAGTGGCACATGTTTACAATACAGTTCTCACCCTGGTACAAATTAAAATCATAGGAGGAAGTATAATACAACTTTATTGCACTGAACAATCTCTTTTTTGTCCAGTTGGTCATTTTCCTCATTTGTGACACATGAATTATTTGGAGGTTATTGGTAATCTTTGATCTTTCCATATCCATTTATTCCCAACTAAACTTGGAACAGTGTTTTTTCTATAATAAGTCCTGCTTTGAGTTGAGTTCTCATTTTTCATCTAGATAGCTACTCATAAACTCTTTTTATACAGAAATTCTGGAGCTGGCACTGAGTATGCATAGCATAAAACATACAGAAGAATTTGTCTCAGCAGAAAACTCGGCAGTGTTTCATGATGGACAAGATTAAAAAACAGCAAGGCTTACCAGCCAAAGCAGATTTTAATATAAAATCTAATTTTGTTTGGAAACAGAAGTCTTCTAGAAAGTTCCCTATTTTAAAATTCTGTTCATTGCCACTTTATTGCTTCTTTCGAACCCCATATTTTATGTAAGACCCTTAAATTGCCATGCAGTTTCTGCCAAGCCTAGTACTTTATAGGAATATACTTTAAACAATACAGAGGCGACTCTCCAATTCGTGACCTTGTCAGATGGATTAAGGAAATAGTGGGAGCTGAATTTGCAAGAGTGTAGAAGGAATTTAGAACAGACTTTTGAAAATGATATGACAACAGACCACCAGCCCTGTTTGTGAGTCTCAAATAGTTGTATCCATTTGCTAAAGTATCAGCAAGCAATATAGAATAGTTAAAACAAGGGTAAAAAAGATACAAGTTTACTCAGGACTGTATAGAGCAGAGGTTTTCAACTTACAGGTCATGATTCCTTTTGGGAGTGAATGACCTTTTCACGGGCATCACTTAAGACCATATGAAAACACAGATGTTTACATTATGATTTATAACATTAGCATAATTACAGTTGTGAAGTAACAATGGAAATAATCTTATGGTTTGGAACTATTCTGAGGTAGAAGTTGGACCATGTAGAAATTGCCATGATATAGGGTCTTTTACCACTGGGCAAGTAGTGCAGTGTGAATGAAGCCTTTGCTTTGATATCTTGGAGGACCATCTAGAGCAATAGAACACCGAGTTTTCAAGGAAATTTATTCCTCCAGTTCTCATGTCATCTTTAACATAGGTATTTTTGCTTTGCATTTCAATAAACATTTACGCTAGAATGCATTTGTAAAAAAGTGGGACCAGGATTTCTGCACCTCGTTCACAGCGGTCAAGAGCAAGCCAAGTGTGGGGAGGCATGTGTTCTTTATCATTTATCTCTGTGTGACTTAACTTTACAAAGACAGGAAGAAGAGGAACTTTGAGGAATGCATGAGAACACTTAGTCTATTTGCTTTAAAAAGACCTACTTTTCCTGTTGACCTGCTCCAATTATTATGTGTTGAATTATCCTTAGAAATGTTCATTTATCTGTTTGATTCTTTTCTGTGTACTACATAAGTAACTGAATTATAGCTTATTGTATTGAAATAAAATAGCAATTTATGTGTACCCACTTAATAAACACAGATTCAGAGGAGCATGGGTATCTGAGACATTAGTGATATCAGTCATGTACTTTCTGTGACACGGGTCATGTTATTAATCAGGACTTCTTAATGTTAGCATCAGTTTGAAAATGAAGCATTACAAGAGAATCTAGGACCCATATGCCTCTATGACATTAGATTATAGAAGATAGAGTTCATTTACTTAAAGAACAGAAGGGAGAAAATAGTACTAAATAAGGAGTGACTTTAAGAATTCTATATTACATTTATTAGTTTTTCTGTTTAAGAAATTTCACCTAATAATTTCCCCTCTTAAATCTCAAAATTACGGGAGAAACTTTACCCAGCACTTACTGTTTTTATGTCATTATTTACAAATGGAGTTTGATTATCTGTTTCCTCTAAAGATGTCTACCAATTCCAAATCATCTGTAGTACAAGACAGTGCTCAGATTTTATAACACATCTCTATAGACAACGGATGTGGATTTCTTAGCACCTCTTTTATTTTCTTACTGTTACACACACACACACACACACACACACGTATGTGATCCACTGAGTCTATCTAGTGTTGCACACATATATATGTGTTTTAAGCTGACCACTTAGTATTGGAAAAACAATTAGCAGACTCATCTCTGGGGAAGATTCATCTCCATTTCTTAGCAGTCATTAATTGCCTGGAGCTCTTCATCTAGGAGCAGGGACTTGTGAGATTTGCCCTATATCTATTAGCATGTCAACTGGTGCTGTCACTGTTCAAATCTTGTTGAGGCAGCTGTATTGTGGAGTTTTTCTGGATGCAATATTTTGTCTGATATAGCTTATGTCTTCATTACTTCTACAGTGTGCACATCTTTGCCTAGGGTAGATGTGTCTGCTGAGATGTCTAATCTGCAACAAACAAACAAACAAACAAACAAAACAAACAAAACAAAACAAAGCTGTCTAAATCTCTTGTAGTGTAAGCAGTTCTAAAACTTTTACTAAGTGGGTGTTGGGAGCCGACTCCTAGCCGAAAGTGGCTATCACCTTTGCAGCCATCTCGAGCCATATACCCTGACAAGAGACTTGTTTTCAACAGCCTACAACAGCTGAGCACACTCTGATAAACATCTTGTTTTTCTCACATATCTTGTTTTGCTGTTTAGTGCCACCAGCTGCAAGGCGCACGTGATATCCACGCTGCTGAGTGCACGTGGTCTCCTCACTGCTAGCTAGGTGCACGTGCTGCTGGGTGCACGTGGTCTCCTCACTGCTAGCTAGGTGCACGTGCTGCTGGGTGCACGTGGTCTCCTCACTGCTAGCTAGGTGCACTGCTGCTGGGTGCACGTGGTCTCCTCACAGCTAGCTAGGTGCACGTGATATTCATGCTGCAAGGCACATGACGTAGTGCCTTCAGCTGTGCTTGTCCACGAGGGCAAGGCACGTGGTAAAGGGTATAAATACCCAGGATTTCCTTCCAATAAAGGAGACTTGAGAGACTTGATCAGACTCCCTGTCTTGTCTCCATTCTTTGCGTCTCCGTCCCCACTCTCTCTCTTGCCAGGCCCTGACCCTCGGACCGGAGCAGCAGAACGGCGGCTACAAAGTGGCCCCCAGAACGTGAGGCAGCTCAGGCTGTTACAAAGTGGCGCCTCAACGTTGGAGCTCCAGTAAGCGGGGTACAGTGAAGGACACAGCGGGAATTGGAAGCATGCATCCTCACTCCTGCGCTGGAGACCCTGTTGACTGACCCCAACAGGCAGCTACAAAGTGGCCCCCAGAACGTGAGGCAGCTCGGACAGTTACAAGTGGGTAGATTGGTAATTGCATACTATAAAAGAAGTGGTGCCTAAATTTTCACACAGAGGATGGTATATATAAATACACATTTCATTATATTGCCTTCTTAACTGTAATGGAATCATTTTTTTTCCACAGATAGTGAAAACTTACACTTTTTTTTTTTTTAGATGCTCAGAGTATGGCTAGTGAATAGTCATTTTTAAATCAACAACTATGGATTTTGTTCCTGAAAGTTTAACTTTCCCAGCCAATCTGTGACTGTATCTCACTTTTAAAACATGAATAAAGCATGCAAAACCTTGAAGAGTGTTCAAACGCAAAACAAAACAAAACAACCCATATACCTATGTTTGTTTTAAACGCTAAAGTATATTGACATACAAAGTGTGCTGTATATTAATTTACTGTATAAAATTTTCCATTAACTAACTTTACCTGACTGAATCAAGTCATTAAAGTAAAAGTTGTAAAAAGTGCTGTTTTTTTTGATTATAGAAGACATTATAAAAGCCATAGAACATATATTATCTGGAAAATTTTTTTACTATTTACACTAGAAGTAATGTCAACCAGAAGACAAATATATTTAATAGTAACCAGTGGGTGCTCTTGACAATCAGGTTCATGATTCTTTTTTTCCCAATAAATTGAATCCTGTAACATTTTCACTGATGTTAGCATATGCACTGCAAAGTATACATATCTTCAGTGTATAAATTAAAAGTTTCACATGTCTATGTATCATGAAACTCCAAAGAATTATGTCTCTGGTATGTTTCTTGGATTCTTCCTCAGTTAATGTTCTCATGTTGCTCAAAAATAAAACCAATGCAGTGATTCTTTTGCTATTGGTGAGTTATGTCTTTTTTTTTTGATACATAGATAAGTGGAATTTTTGACTTATGCACCTAGTGTTTTGTGTGTGTGTGTTTGTGTGTTTTGGTTCATCATTGTGTTAGTAAACTTAGTTAAATGGTTATATATCTATTTATCAAACATTATGTCCCACTACCTATACAGCACCAGGATTTATCCAGTTATATAAACTTATTTATTTAGTCCCTAGACAGAATATATTTTCTCTGCACTTAAAGATTTTTCACCTGTTTGTAAATATTAGTGTAAATATGAGGGAATAGAATTAGAGAGAGGAGGGGAGGAAGGGAGGGAGGGAGGGAAGGAGGGAGAAAGAAAGAGAGAGACAGAGAGAGAGAAGGAGGAGGAGGAGGAATAGGAGGACAAGAAGGAGGAAGAGGAAGAGGAAGAGGAAGAGGAAGAGGAGGAGGAAGGAGAAGTAGAAGGAAAAAGGAAAGAGAACACATGATCATATCGCAAAACTGACTTAAGCCTAACAGGGATCCTTAACTTTGGTTGTTATAAGCAGCCCGAGAACCTTCCTCATCCTTCACCTCCCCATCCTCCTCTTTTTCCTCCTCTTTGTTTTCTTCCAATTTGTCCAACTTATTCATATGTAGTGGCAGGATTTTCTGTTTTGAAGCTGCTTTCGTGAATATGTCCTCAGGCAGAACCAAGAGTCACTAGTTCTGCTCCTCAGCTATAATTGCCTGGAGAATCCCGAGTTGGCCATTCCTGTTCACAGATGCTTTAGTCACGCATGAAGCTCTTCGTGGTTTTCGCTATCAGCAGTCACTTTAGAAGATCCTCTCATTTTCCTGGATGGCTTTGTTATCCTCATATCTCTTAGGCTTTTCACATCCCGTTGACATCAGCTTTGTTTGTTAGAAAGATGACAATTACCTTAAGCTGATTACAGCCTGACAGACTTCCAGCATTACTGCATGCTTACTTCTGGGCTACGGTATTTGAAGAGAATTTCAGGTTTGGGGTTCACTAAAGAGACATAATTGAGTCTATTTGCTTTCAATTATATATCTTGTGTGTTATTCGTTAATGCTAATATTTTTATTCAGCATACAACTTCAGAGAGAGTTATTTTTTTAAAATAACATCAACATTTAAATAGTTAGTATGTGCAAAGCCTGGCTGATTTTAAAATCAAAGTCTTTTCATTATTGTGACCCTATTTTAAAATAGTAGAGGACAAGTAACCAAAGAGTCAGGTCAATGTGCATTTAGAATTCTCAACATTTAGAATTTTAAATATTATTTGTATTCTCATTTTAGTCTCTTTGTGTTTAGTGCTTGGCTTACAGTGGAAAAAGAACAAAATTCCTGGTGATGGATTTGACTGTATGAATGGATTAGCACTTTCAACATTGGTTTGATCAGTAGAGAGAAAATACTAATTCAAACCTCTGCATACCATTCTTTAAGCACACTTCTTGCTCTTTTATTAATATAAAGTGTTCAATTACCACTGTAAATTTAAAGTGTAGTTTTGTCTTTGGACATCAAAACAAAGGTGAAAATGGTTATGTGGTTTTTCTTTCTTTTACATTCTAAGGTTAAGATATTGGAAATAGGGCACATTGATATTTAATAAATATTGGATATGTCTCTAGTATGTATACTATGTACATATGCTTATATGAAATAACATGATTTTCACCAGTATTTGAATGCTGAATAGCAGTTGTATTTAGGCTTTGAATATTCCTCCAATTTTGCCTTGAGCAGAATCTTTTACTTAAAAAACTTATTACACCATGTATTTGTCTTAGTCTAGGCTTTTAAATTATAAAGTTTCCATTTTACTTGTTAGAATATTAAAATTATATTAGATTTTCATCATCTGAAGCATTGAAGCTGTAATAACAAATGCAACACTGATGACTTTAACTGAAGCAAAGCAAAGAAAAGCCAGCAGGGTTTACAAGAAGAAAGATGGAGTCCATCTGCAAAAAGCACATGCATTCCAAAGGTCAATGTCACAGCAACGGACAGGAGCTTTGTTAAACTACCATGTTCCCAGTGTCAGTTTCTGGTGATTATCAGCCATGCTGGTAATAACAGCTGGGGGTGCTCTCTGACAAGAAGACATGAAACACTGGATTTTTTTCTTCTATTAGCCTTGGAGTCTGAGATTATTCTTCCTCTCAATTTACTATGATGGCATTATCAAGCAGGACATTTTTTCACAATAATTTGCACACTCATTAATAAAACATCTACTGTACAATAATTGAATGCATATAATGAAAGCTGATACAGTGACAATAATAGAAAAGGTCAGGATGGCCCCTTGATGAGTCAGAAATGAGAGATGGGAACTACTCTGGACTGTGCGGAGAGAGAATCACTCCAAGGGATGAGTTTCACAGCTCTGCTGCAGGAATTCTTGGTTTCCTCATAAGAAAACCTCTGTAGGAAGGGATAAATTATACACCCTCTCATTAATAGAATGACATTGACTCATTATAGCATGGTATTTTGGTATTTTCCATCATCTGACACAACATCAGGCAGGTAGCAAATCACTGATTTTATGTGCCTATTGGTGGTTCTAGAAAGTTCTGACAATGTTTTTGTTCTGTGTCCTAAACAAGCAACTACAGACCCCTCAAAACAGTGCTTTTTTTTCCCATATACTAACTACATCTAGAGTGGATTGTTTTGCTTAAAGTTCAAAAAAGTGTATCTGGAAACAATATCCTTTGCATTATTAAATTATATGCTGCTAATGATTCTTCTATTAGCTGAAAAATAGTTTTGTTAATTATAAGGGATTCACATATATGATAATGAAATAGTTGTATAGATTTAAACTTCTATTCATTCTTTCTCTCATAAAAAATTCCAAATGACTGAGCATGTTTCATTTTCTACGTTTATTAGTATTTAGAAACTGTTTTGCATAGATATTGAGAAATCAAAGTTGACTCACAGTTCAGGAAGGTTGAGGTCTTCAAAGCATACAAAGATGACCCATATAATGTGTTCTTGGAGATTTGATGCTAAACGGACATAGCTATTAACTCTGAAGCGAAGAAGATTAACTCAGAAAGAAAAAAAAAAAGCTGTGCTGGGAAATGGATTAAAAAGTCAAGAAATGAGTTGACACTTTATATTTTTAATATGGTAAAATTATTCACATTTAACCTTCTCCCTGTTCTCTCCCACATCTACTCACAGGATGACCTACAGAGAACTCTTCAGAATTCCAATGGATGAAAAGAGACCTTACAGTGTTATATTACTATTTTTGTTCCGTATTCTCATGAACCATTGACAGTAAAATAGTAAAGAGGTAAAGTTTTTGAGACAATGACAGTGCTGTACTACCTGGCTTGTGTGACTCCACCAGATGCTCACAATGAGTGTAGAAAGTTATGGATGCAAAGAAAATACAGTCTGGGTAGCTGAGGAAGTAATAAGTTCCAATTATGAATTGTAGCCAGTTAAAGACTCAAGTATAAGTCACTTATTTTGTTAGAAATGTTTGTGTGTGTACAAAGATAGATAGATCAGATACCTTTCTTTCATTCTTTGTGTGATGTATAATATGTTAGCTTTGTTTTGTAATATCTAAATGTTAAATTTGTATAGCAGGACTCCATTTATGAGATGCAAAAGAGAAGAATAAAGATTATTCAAGGACTTTATGACATTTTTTGGAATGAGACCTGTCAGTTCTGGTTCTATATGGAATACTTATATCATGTTAGGTGGAATTATGAACTTATTATTATCTTTATTTGGAGAATAAGTATTCTTGGGTGTGTGTGTGAGTGTGTGTGTTAGTATACTTTTGAGAGACTATCAGTTGAGTTAGCTGACTGAGCCAAGCAAACTTCCTTCTTTAAAATAAGGGTACGTGTATCCAGTCAAGTAAGTAGATAACTTGATATTGGTGTGTGTACATGTTTTCTTGCTTTTGTTCTGTGCTTACCTAGTGATACTGAGGGGAAAAATCTAAATCTTAGTTGCGCTAACCAGAAAACACTTAGTTGTTAGTTCCTTCATTTTGTGTCTCTTATGGGTCTTGAGAAGTATAGTCTTGTAGATTAAACAATACCAACAGTTAATGCTTCTCCAATTTTAGTTGTTGGTAAAACACGTTTTTATATTTTTCATGGCAATGTTTCATTGACCTGTATAGTCCTGCAATTTTCACAATGTCAACATCAATTACAAATTTCCTAGATCCTATCAAAGAAGAGTTGGTGGTATACCATATAAAGGGCAGTGTGGACCCATTAATATCCACAGTGTATTTTGGGTTATCTTAGTTAACGTGGATAAACATATTCAGGTATGGTGCCTTGTTATTAACTCATGGGATTAGTTTCACTCACAGAGCATGAAAAGACTCATCAAAGTTTGTCTAGCTGAATTTAAGTAGAACTGCACTGGAAGATCTGTATTTGCCATCTGGCCTTGTTCATTACTAGCTTTTTCTCTTTTTCTTTTTCTTCCTACCAAATTACTTCACATTTGAGGTTCAGTTTCTATCTGTTCAGATGTCTCATTTCAAAATGTGTTCAATAAGTGTGCAAAGTAGAATTTATACTATAAATATAAAATGATTCTTAAAATATTAAGAGGCAATAATCAGCATAGTGGAGTTGTTATCATGCATCACATCATAATGAGAACATATTTTGAGAAATGACTCATAAAACATGCTTAGGCTATATGAAGTAAATAGCATATGGGCCTATTGCTACTCTGGTCATGTTGAATGTAGCAAGCACATGAAAGAAAATGATACATTGAAGACACAATAAACAGGAGAAAAATGAACTTGCCATGGGGTAACACTGTCATTTATTATCATTATTAAATACTGTTCATTGTATTGGATTCTATAAACCATACATTTATATAATTGACAATTCAGTTGTTTTATTTATAGCAAAAATCACTGCAAACATATGAATAATGTGATTCCCGTTAGTTTTTGTCAACTTGATGTGAACTAGCAGCATCATCTGGGAGGAAGGAGCCTCGCTGAGGAATTGTCTTCAGCAGAATGGTCTGTAAGAATGACAGTGGGGAACTTTTTCAAGTGTTGATTGATGCAGGAGAGCTTAGCGTACTGTGGAATGTGAGATCCCTAAGCAGGTGGACCTAAGCTATACAAAAAAAGTATCTGAGCAAGCCAGAGGAAACCAGCCAGCCAACAGTGTTCTACATTCTCTGATTTAGTTCCTGCCTCCAGATTTCTTCTTGAGCATCTGCTTTGGTGTCCGTAAATGATGGACTATAACCTGTACACCAAATAAACAATTTCAACTCCAAGTGGATCTTGGTCATGGTATTTGTCACAACAGACAGCAAACAAAAAAAAAATGTGTTGCATTACAATCTTATGACATCCCTTAATTCAGTTTTATTATATTCTTCTTGAACCACAATCATATGTCCAACAGTCCTTACTGATAAAAAATGTTATCCTTTGCACAACTGTCATAGTATATAATTTATATGTAATTTTAAAAGTGTTTGTCTTATGTAGACACAATCTCTTCTATTTTGATTTTCTGCATGGTCCCTGCAATTTGCTGTAACAAAATACTCTGTTTACCCTTGAACATTAATTTTCAGTTCTATACTTGTCTCCTTATTTCAGTCACATGTTTTTATAATGAATAGATCATGCATCTCTGAAAATCAAGCACACCTGACATAACATAACACAGAGCTCTCTGAGTAGTATATAACTGTAATTTGTGAAGCATTGGTCGACAGTAATTTGAACATTTCAAATTCACGTAGCAGTTGCTGTTCAGCATGGTTCTTGATAAAAGGCTGTTAACCCCTTTAAATAAAGAAATCTGGAGAATCCCAATGAATCATCTGACAGTCTAGAAATTCTTGTAAAATATTTTGTAAGTATTTCTTTAAAATCAAATCTGGTTGTGTTTTTTCCCTTTATGTGCCAATAGGCAATGTCTTGTTGGGGGCAGTTCTTCAAAGAACAGAAAGTTCAAGGTGCTGAAATGGCTATTTTGTAGCAATGTAGTATGATTCCTTTTCTTGTATTTATCGCTAGCACCTCTGATGGCTTATGGCCTGTATAAATCCCTTAGGTGCTCTCTTACCTCGTCAGCCATTCACCTTAAGGCATAAGTCATTGTAAATGATTCGATCAACCAGAGAGCTTGGTCAGGGAGATTTTGTACTTTAACAACCTCTCATGAAATGAGTGTAATATATTGGAGAATCCACCACAGTATATGGCCCAAGGCATCACTTTTCAGTATCGCTCATCTAGGCTTGTAAGAAAGAATGTCACTGAGTTCATTGAACCAGTCAAGGCCTCAGAGCAGAGAGGTAATGCCATAATTAACTGAAAAAAATTAATGCACTATTTCAGTCCTTCATACTTCTATAAAGCTTACTTCACATAGTCAGTTCTTAGACCAACAATATGCATTCTCCCAAGACCTCGTTGGAAACACATAGTCTCTGGCTATCCCCAGATGTATGATAAATGTCACAGTGATTTGTGTAAACATTAAGGTTTGCAAACTAGCATTCTAAATTTGTAGGAAATGGTGCCATAAAAAAATAGAGACTTAGATTTGCTTGGTTTTGTCCTTTTAATACATTTTTGTTTCCTTCCTTAGCATGGTTTTTCTTTCAGCAGTGAAGCCATGGAACCTGGCCCACATAGGCTATCTTGTTTGATGCTGAAGCTTATTATTTCATAAGACTCATCCTTTTAAAAGGCTTCATAACAACCATTTTTGTTAGGTCAGGCTGTGGACAGTCTTCAATAGAGCGCATGCTTTAGAAAAATCAAAGCAACTAGTATCTAACATGTTGATGTCTTTCTGTTAATTCATTTATATTTTTGTCCTTGACTCCAGCATCTCAGCTGAAGTGGGCACAGTGGTGTGGAGCTCAGGATAGGTTCTGCACATCTGTGAGAGTGTGTATTCCTTGGAACAAGATCCATCAATGCCACATGGTCTGTTGCTAATGTCGACAGTGACCAGTTTAATGGAACTCTACGTTACTACCTACATCTGTCCTGTTTACTAATATTTACAGTGAAATGCAAGCCAAGAAATCAGGAAAAGCTGACTGATGTGTGTCAGAACATAGGTTGGGATAGTGGAAGGGAGGACCAGTATTTGTAATATCAAATATCAATATGAATTTACCTGTGTGTGTGTGTGTGTGTGTGTGTGTGTGTGTGCACTTTTGGGTGTATGCATCTATTTATGAATGTGTATGAATATACATATACTATACTTGCACATGAGAAGACCAGAGGAAAATATCAGATTGTTTTTTATATTAGTCTGTATTTATTTTTTGAGACACTGAACCTGAAGCTCTCATGTATTGTTGGGAATAATCTGGTGGCACGAAAGCCCCAGAGATTCTCTCAGTCTCCCACTTAGGGCTAAGCTTATGCCTATATGCAGCCACATCTGAGGTTTTACATGGATTCTGGGTATTCAAACTTAGATACTCACACTTCTACAGCAAGTGCTCTTACCTACTGAGTCCAGTCCCCAAATTTTCAAGTTTTAATGTTGGAGATTCCCTGAAAGTTGAAGAATGGGTTGAAAGATGAAGATAGAGTCTTCAGTGGAATGGGACAGCTTGCCAGGGAAACAGTAGCACCCTGAGGCTTTGTTCTTTTCACCTTGTGGCAAGAAACTCTAATAGACCTTGTTTGGGATCAATCACGTCACGAATCACAAGGAGCTGCCACTAGTCAATGGTGGACTTCAGTAATTGCTAATTTTAGTGGCTTCAAGTAATCTTCTTGAATTGGGATGTTTATATATTTTAAAAGACAGGAAAGAATGATCAGAGTCTAAACAAAACATAATATTCTAAATTGAAGCTATAGTTGCCCACTGAGTAGAAAGCTACAATTCTTTTGTTTTTATTTAAGTAATTTCTATTGACACAGAATGAAGTGTAAGAAAAAAAACTCTGCTAGGATAAATGTTTCATCTTGGCAGGAGCTTAAGCATATTATTGCCCTATGGAAAAGTTTGGAAATGCTTCCTTGGTAAAAGGAAGTAGTTATACAGCAATCAGGGATAGTATGTATCTACAAAACATTTAGAGTATATATTTAATTGCTTTGAAAGGTAATCGGCTCTAGTCAAATATCCCTTTTAAATCTCTTGATGGATGTAGAGTAAAAACATCTTTAAAGAAGGTATGAGTACAAATCTAAGAAATGCTTACTGTCTCTTGTTTTAGTTCTGTCTGAATGTTGTAATAAACTTAAGAGGTATTTTTAGCCCAAAATAACAGAAGTATATTCTCTGACTTAGAGAGACTGAGAGACTGACAGACAGACAGATAGATGGATAGAGGGTAGATAGTTACACAGAAAAATATAGAAAGTATAGATGGTTAGGTAGGTAGACAAATAAATAAACAGACAGATAGACAGGTGGACAAAGGTGAGTATTAACAGTGTGCAGTTTCTTTTCAGTTTCTAGGAGAGTATTAGTCATTTTTCCAGTTTCTGGGGGTTGATAATCATCCCCGGCCTTATTTCTGTCTTCATGGTCATGGTCCTTACTGGTGCTCCCTGATGACATCAAAAAGTCTCTCTCTCTCTCTCTCTCTCTCTCTCTCTCTCTCTCTCTCTCTCTCTCTCTCTCGCTGTGCTTACCCATAAGTCCTACCTGAATTATGAAGACTAGACCATTTACAATTTATAGCCTCACTGTGGGTGGTCAGAAAAATACATCAGATATGGATAAGTATCTCAGTTTCATATTTATACATCTGCAATCCAGGTTTATCCTAAACAAAAGGGAAGATTTGTGAAAATTTGCTACAACAATTATCTAACAAAAATCATCAGACTATCTTAGGAAGACAAAGAACTGTGGCATTTTGGGAAATGAGTCTATTCTATCAAGTATTTTCTTGTTCTAGCAACCAAGCAGAACAAATGGAGCAATTTTTGTAATTGATTTCATAGGCTACATTTACAAAGTGGGTCAAAATAATGTGTAGAAAAACAGGATTAAGTTTGTTTTTATTTGTAGTATACTTACCACTATAAAATTAACTTATCAATATTTATTCCCATAGTGTTCCATGTACCTAGAGCCTCTTAAGATGTAACTTTATATTCAAAGGTTAAAGAGCAGCTCAGCATGGGCTACAGTACTATGGGAAGTTTTTGTATCTTGCTGTGTAGTTGGCAATGCTAGACGAATAATTTTAATATGTTTTCTTGGCTTAAACAATTGTACTGGTAAATGAGGACCAATATTCAAGTCAAATTGCACCTTTGGATGCTTAGCTCAGGGAGGCCCTTAATACTCGGTACCAGCAAAATCATTTTAACCCCTCAACAGCCAGGAATTGCAGTCCTGTGGTGAAAGCCTACTGAAAAAACCTGGATACTTTTGATAGTTATAATCTAGTGCACCAAGAGGATGCTGTGTTAAAGTAGTTAAGGTCCCTATGGTCAATACTAAAGAGTGGATTTCCAGAACTGCAGTGTGTTCAACATTGGAAAACTGTTGCTGGGTGTACTATTGCCTTCTGGCACTGACTGTGACATCAGGGTGAGCTGCCACTTATTCATAATAGTTATCTGAGAAAAGAGAGGGATATAGATAATATGGAGTAGGAAAATCAACAGCTATAATGTGGAATCATTTACAGAATGACATGAATACCTCTTCAAAAGGAGTGAGATCAGTATCAGACATAGTATACATAGAACCAGGTACAAATTACGTCAGGACAGATTAAAAAATCTCACTCAATACTGAGGGTAGCAGATGCCAGGAAGATGCTCCCATGTGTTAGATATACCCCAGGGTATGAATGGCAGTGGCCCACTCCAGGCATGCTTCAGTAAGAACAGCTCTTTGTAATCACAGAGAACAGACTCTTTCATATACAACTGGGACCAGCATTTGAACAAATGTGACAACTGGAGCTTGTCAGAAACAAGTACCAAAAAGCCACTCTTGTTTTATTAAAAAAGAAAAGGAAAGAAAGAAATTAGCCAGCTAGGAAATACTTTGCCCAGTGGAAGTAAGGCAAGAGAAAGACAAGGAGCAGTCTGAGGAGGAGACTGATGAGCATACCTTTCAGGGTCAGCTGTTCACAGCTATGTGTCATTCTGTATGTTACAAGTGCTCCCAAACCTTTTGATTGGTTTTCATGTGTCTTATGAGTGTTGTTCTGAGAAAGAATGGCAGTGTGCTTTTAGGCTTGTTAGCATCTTGCAACAATAGGAGGGTTTTTTTTTTCTACAATGGGAAAGGAAAGGAAACTGATTTTGGCATAGGAGTAGCAATACTGAAGAGTAGTTGTATCTGATAGTCCAGACCTGGTCCTATCATAGTTACAATGTCTGTAAAAATTAATCAGACATTTCTATTGATATAACTATCTCATGTACAATACAAAGCACTTAGCTGCTCAATACTAAACTGGACATTTATATATTACCAAGGATGGGGTGCAAAGGATATAAGAACTGTAGGATGGAGAGAAAGTCTGTGGCATGCTATCTTTTGGGCATGACACAGCTATTACAAACATGATTTCTCAACTCTGGTTTCTAGCACAAGAGTGGGCTTGTTCAGCATAAATAGGAATCAGTCTGGGACTCATGGGGTCCTATTCTTCCCTGCTGAACGTTGACAACTGATGGATTCTAGAGGGAGGAGCAATCATTGTTTCCAGATGTTAATCCACTGATTAATCCAACAGGCCCCAAAACATGGTTCAAAACCATGACCACACAGCTCTGACTAAACTCAATAGGAAATCAAAGAAAATGAAAAGCCATGAATAGGGAAATAAGACAGGAAAGAAGACAGAGGATGGCAGGTTAACAGGGGTGGAAAGGTACTAGGAGAGAGAGAGAAATGAGAGTGTTTTAAGTGAATTATAATTGTCAAAAACAAATTTAACAGAGCTTTACAAAAGCGCATTTCTTTATCTTACTGAAATAAAGTAAAGTATTTATGGAACTACTGTTTTAAGTCATGTAGATGATGAATGTTTCATCCTGCCTTAAGTCTTTGTTGTGATGTGAAGCCTCTGAGTCCTTGGCAAAATGATCCTCCACCAATGCAGACGAATTATGTACAATAAGAAAAGAGTATAAGTGAGAGAAACACAGACACAAACACATACAAGAGAGAGAGACAGATACAGATACAGAGTTAGACAGAGTTAGACAGAGAGAGACAGAGTGAGAGACTAATTACAGTTAAGACTACCAGCAAGGAGGAAATTAAAGCCTTTTTCAGCTACTGCTGAATCTAAGCCTATGACTTTCCTCCTCCATCCCATGGTCAAAGCTCTAGTTGACTTTAGCTGGTGACTTTTGGCTTCTTTGTGCCATATTGCCATGAGACCCATTTCATAACTGAGGATTCTTACTATCCTGCCTTGTAAAACTTACTGTATCTTAGGCTAATAGTTAGATCAAGGAATGCCAAGAGACTCCAACTTTCTGGGAACAACTTTCAGTATCCACCCTAGAAAGCATCACAGTTCCCATTCTCCTTTCTTCCCTTTTCCTGTATGTCTAGTAGTGTGAATCATGTATCAGATGCTCATCAGACACGGAGTCAAAGCCTTTGTGTGACCTTTGGACAGATCTCAGTCAACACGGGGGAAGGATGATATGAAAGCTGGAGTCAAGACCAGCTTCTCCATCTGTCTTAGTTAGGATTTCATTGCTGTGAAGGAACAGAAAGACCAAGGAACTCTTATCAAGGACAACATTTAATTTGGGCTGGCTTACAGTTTCCAAGGCTCAGTTCTTTATCATCATGGCGGAAAATATTTCAGTGTGGAGGCAAACACAGTGCTGGAGGAGCTGAGAGTTCTCTACCTTGATGAATAGGCAGCAGAAGGGAACTACTACTGCAGGTAGCCAGGAGGAGGCTCTGATTACACACTGGGTGGAGCTTAAAAAGAGAAGACCTCAAAGCCAACCCCCACAGTGACATACTTCCTCATCAGGGTCATACCAACTTGAACATGGCCATATCTCCTACAAGTGCTATTCCCTGTGGGCCAAAAATTCAAACACAGAGTCTATGGGGGCCAAACCAATTCAAACCACCATACTACCTCATCACCATAAAGTCTTTCTGAACTGAGGGTCAGAATGTCCACTATTACATAGGAGACAAACATTTTAAAACTCTGCTCCTGGTGTTAGAGGTCCACCTGCATCTTCTTGCACATATCACCACCAGTCCTCCATATGTTAAGTGAGGAATTAGCCAGGTTGTAATGAACTCTGTCTCAGGGCTAGCATTTTGGTCAGAGCCACCTTAAAATCAAATTATACACAGAACAGTCTCCATGAGCCATAGATGCTCTGGAAGAGAGTGACAGAATGTTGAGTTACTGAGCATGAGGATCACTTACTCCTGCTACCCAGTTCAGAGGTGAAGTAGAATAGACAGCCCTTTTTGTTCATGGACTGATCAAGCACATGCTCACTCAGTAACCTCAGCCTGGATCTGTACCCATCAGTCTTTGGGAAGAGGTCAGAGTCTGTTTACCAGAAGAAAGAGATAGTTAAGAACAGGGACATCACCTCTGTCTACGTATCTAGAGGAGAGGACCATCCTGCTGCTCCTTTCTCAGAGTTTGTTTGAAGAGTTAGGTAGTATTGTGTTAAAAAAAATGGCAAAACAGACAACTGGGCAGAAAAGATGATTATTGTTGCATTCGAAATTCTGAGTGAGCCCTGATGTTCCCTCCCTGGCTCCTTTCCATCCCTTCTACTTTCTTTTTCTCTTTCATACACGAGATTGAATATGATGTGGCTGGTTTTCCTATTTTTATGAAGCTCTCCCGAGGCTGACTGTGTTTACTATGTTACTGTAATAAGTTCCTAGGTGTTTACTGGCTTAAAGTAGCACACATTTATCTTTATTAGTCTTTGGATGGGAAGAACAGCGTAGGTCTCAGTGGGCTGAAATCCAAATGGCAGCAGGCCACTTTCCTCCCTTGGATCTAGGGGTTGTCTAATCCTCTTGCCCTTTGCTGCTCAAGTTCCTTAGCTTGTAGTCTCTTTCTTCATCTTGTGAGCCAGTAACATGTCATCCTTGTCATTGTCCATCATCACATTGTTCTCTCTCTGATTTAGATAAACAGCTCACTGCCTCTAAGAACCTTAGTGAGGCATGTAGTCTGCTGATATATCCTGGGTATTCTTCTCTCTGAAGTCTCATATTCTGAGTCATATCCATATATTCCTTTTGCCATAGAAGATAATGTATGTACAAGTTCCAAGGGTTCCACAACAGGTATCTTCGTGGTTGGAGCAAAATGGTCTACTCCTGGACATGTGCATTAGTTCTAATAGTGTTGCTTTGCTGAGCTGTCCTAATAGATTCTGATGTCAGACACCAGACAGTCTGGTTGCTGTTTATTCTAGAGCCATTGTTCAGCTTTCTTTATCTTTGTCACTTACTATCTACCATTCAATCTATGTATTGTGATCTTGGAAAGGAAAAACAGCAAAATCAAAGCCAAAACAAATCATCATCATTAAAAAAAACCCAAAACACCACCAACAACACAACCCAGAGATTACTATTAAGACAGACTGATGAAAGTTTTGAAGCAGGATACAACAGACAGACACTGTAATTCCCTGAGGGTAAGTGCTGTATAACATGGAGAAGAAAGTAGATAAAGCTCTCCTACAAGACAGTGGGACTATAAGAGGAGGTACCATAACTAGAGAATGATTAAAGCTGGGGATCTAACATATGCTGTCTGATACACACCAAGAACTGAGAATTGAGAGGCATCTCCTAGAACAAGAACTTCTATGGCAGTTACACAAAAAAGAAGTTGGGGAGTTGGATGTGTTTGATGAAAAATAAGGTTGCATAAAAAGGGATTGGGGTCAAGTTGGGACATCTAAAGAAGTCAGGGATAATATAAATCAAGTGAGAAGCAGATCTTAGACAGGTTGTCAGGTCCAGATCTGAAAAGTGTTCTCAACTCAGCAGAGGCTGGTGATTTACTCACTGGGCACAAGCACAAGAAGGACACATTCCCAAAAGAGCCAACAAAGTTCTGGAAAAACAGGGCTCCCACTTCAGGTCGATAATGTAGATATTGTTTCAAAATCTCTTATATCTTCAATGAGTGCTTTGAGATTTTTCAATAACATTGGCTGTATGTCCAGAAATCACTGGCTCCTGATTGGGAATGTATCAAGGACATATTAAACTAGAGAGGGCACAAGGCTGTTGTCCTAAGGACCTTAAAATTACCTAAGCACTACACCAGGAGCTTTTGATTTCTTATTTTAAGATCATGGCTCTCAATGAGAATAACATCTGCATGTACTTGGTTTATTTTAGTACCATCTTTTGCTAGATGAAAGTGTAGTTTTCTGGTATAGTGATTCTCTTTCTACTTGGTGGAGATGATTTGTTGGATATAGTTCCTCTGAGTTTGTATCTCTGTGTTTTAGGTAAGTATATTGAGGATTTAATTCCTAACCATCTCTTTTATCTCAGCTTTCTTGACTTTTTGGACACACACACACACACACACACACACACACACACACAGGCAAACCACACACCATACACCAAATATAAATATAGTGTTACAATCAACTATGCATAGATACTAATATATTTTCTATGTCTATATATAAACAATGAGAATTTAACGTTCAGGAAATGTGATTAAATGCTAAATAATGCCCCCCCCCCAAGAAAGCTGCAGAAGAAGGTATGAGTGTAGAGGATCAGGAAGAGTGGAGAACTAGTTTGTTCCCCAAAGTCATTCATGTTGATGCCACCAATGAGTCCATGGGACTCAGCAGTAAATGGTGCTCGGGGTGTCAGGTGTGGGAAGCTCACTCTCAAGAGGATATGGTGCTCCGGCAGATGGAGGGCTCCCCCTCTTCAGCTGCAGCCTGACTGCACAAGCTGAAGTCAGGGCTCCAAACCCGGTTGGCTACTCTCTCCTCTCTGAGCACCTGCAGTTAAGCCTCCATAAGCTCTCACCACTGTAGGGAGCAAACGCCACAGACGCATGGCCTCCGTTGGTTTTGTTCAATAAGCCACTCTTCATAGAAGTCTATGCTATCTTTTATGTAACTTGCTAACATATTAACTGAGAAGAATCTTGCCACCACACTTTTTGACATCACTAAGCTCTTCATTTCTGTTCTATCTTTTATACTCTGTATCACATCCTAAAGCTGCTTAAGTTCCATGTTATTGGCTTACTGTGTCCTATTATTCCTCATAATGAAAAAAAATACTTAGCTTTTTTTCCTTTCTGTTTTCTGGTACATAGTATGTGGTCAGGTATTGTTTTTTAATTTATGATATACATGAGAGTTTAATTGTAAAGACTCAAAGTATTTAAAGAATACAAATATGAGGATGGAAAGATCAGAGTTAGACAAATGCACACAGCTGTTGGCCATCATAATGGCTCTGAGCATTAAAGAAAATGAGAGATTAAAGGAAGCAGGCTGTATTCATGTATTTAGGAGTACATGGACACATTTGTGTGTATCTCTCTGTGTGTATCCCACTTGCTCATATGTATATATGGAGAGAGAGAGAGAGACAGAGAGAGAGAGAGAGAGAGAGAGAGAGAGAGAGAGAGAGAGAGAGAGAACAACAGTTAAAGAAAACAAGGCCTTGAAAGAAGAGGGAGGTACATGGGAGCATGTGGAGAGAAGAGAAGAAAGGGAAGGAAAAAATTATACAATTCCCGTCTCAAAAATGCCTAAAGTCAAGCGTCAAGCAGTGGGTGAATTCCTAACAATTTTGAATTTTGCTCAACTTCTTGTTTCAATGGGAACAACCTAAATGCATTTTTAAAAATTAAGCTGTTGCACAGTTCTGGGTATTCAATCTCAAACTCACAGGCTAACAGTGCCCTTAGTTAAGCTGGTCCAGAATTTTTGGAATGCTAGGAAGGAAGGAATGAGGTGTGAATAAGACGTAAATGCAATTACAAAGTGAGAGAAATCCAGACATGCACTGTCATCATAGAGAAAATTTAAATGTGAAGGAGAATCACATCAGTGAATCAAGAAGGCGGCTTAGGGAAGGCAGGCATTGCAGACATAACACGGAGTGAGGAATTTATGGGAAAGGTAAACGATGCTTGACACTAACAGTGCAACAAAACCTATGAGGCAAATATGATTAAAATATTCTGAAGGTGATTTTTATTCTTTTTCACCAATTGTACTTACTGCAGAAAAATATCACTTTCTTTGTTCTGTATGTTATTGGGAGTATAAAGCCCCAGGGTAAAAACATTCATTCTTCTGTCCTCTGATTTTTAATTACAAAACTAGTGTTGTATTGGGAATGACACAGAAGACCCTATTGCTACTTAAAATACTGTGCCTAATGGGTAGAGATTTATTGATAAGACAGATTAGTTATTTTCTTGGAATCATAAATAGATGGCCAATGCCCTGGGATATTCTGGGTCAGCTTGTGATCACGTGTGCGTAGTCATGTGTCTGAAGAGATTATTTTCTTCCTCGGTTTGAAGTAGTTTGTGATAGCAGAATGTTAGTATTGAGGACATCACCCGGAACTGAGGGTTTTCCACACATTCGGACAAGTTTCCTCTCAAACCAGGGTAAATTAGTGACTAATTTCCTATCAAATGAAAGGCAGATAGATACCTTAGGGAAAAACAGTCTTCTCTATAAATTATGTCTGTAAGGACACATATTCAGATGAGCCACATGTTGTCTACACAGAGAACATTTCCTACATAAATATAGAACTATGTGTTTAGGAGAAAATCTGTTACAAATGACTAGACAAAGAATTGAGGCTGAGAAGAAAGTTTTATCAACGTGCAGATGGGGCCAAGACTATTGCATTCAGCTCTCTAAATGGTGGTTTACTGCAAGGTTAATTATCTATGAACTAGAAAATGCAGCCTTTATGTTGCTACTAAAAGCAGAGTTAACAGCCTACTTTGATTGGTTATCTCTGCAGAAACTAATTTTCAAATAAAAATGTGAATTTTAGAGCAAGTTTGAGTACTGTGTAATTTACTGCTGTTGAAAGACTGGTCTACAATGGCACCCCCTAAATCATATTTAATGGATACAGTCTATGTTTTCAACATGTGGATTTTTTTTTTATTCATAGAGAGGATGTATCATGATAAATATTATCTCAGAGTAGTGGTTTGGTTGTTAGGACGGCACGCATGTGACAGTACTGAGGTTTCAATTATCCACTTGCATCAATCAATCTTTTCGTTTTCGACACTGTTGCCTGCAGTAATGTCACAGCTTTTCTGTCAGACAGGAGAACTTTGCGGGAAATGTTATTCATTACAGCTGCAAATCTGTCACTGTGCCTGGCATGGCTTGTTAATGACAACATTTATTTCAAAGAGCCATGTTTCGCTTTGTTTCAGGAGAGTTGACTCTGTGATCGTAAAGTCTAATGAAATGCCAAAGAGATGAAGTGAGCAAGTTTTCCAAAAATACACGAAAGTGATCCAAATCCGCTTCGAAAAAGGAAGAACAGATCGGCGTTCCTATTTTTATGCCCTTACCCGCATTCACAAACGAGCTCTCTCGGGAGCCAGAGGCTTTTGCTTGGATGATTGCACAAGGACCACAAACACTCTTCTTCCTCACCGGGATAAGGGTTTTGGTATTTCTTCCCCAAGCTGGGATGCAACAGGAAACATTTAGAGTTGTGTTTCCTTCTGAAAACCTTTTGTGAAAGATGAATAATGTCCTATGGCTCTGCATAATGACACAGTGAATACAAATGGTGTTGTTAATTTACACTTAGTGTTTTTAGACATCACCGGAGAAAATAATATGGATTTCCAAAGTGTGTGATGTAAAATATAATAATAAATAGAGAGATACAGCTCAATTTAAATAAAAATGTCAGTTTCTGGTTTTGTTTATGTATAGACGGAACATAAATTGTTAGAAGTAAATGTAACTCTCCCACTCTGTAAAGCAGGCAAATTGAAAAACTCAAAACCATAGTTCTTTATCTTATCCTACCTGAAAATGAAAGCTGGAATCTCTGTTTCTACATGGGGACTCTGAGCTGATCTTTTCATTTATTTTGACTGGTAGAACAGAATGCTCAGTTAAACTGGTTCAAGTTTGTATCTTTGCATAATTCTTCTTGCTCTCTTAGAACCCAGCCTGTCAATAAAGATCGTGTGAACCTGGGGTGAGATATGCTGCTAGCTGAACAATCACAGTCACAGACCTTCATCTCTGCTCACCTTTGTGCCTGATCATAGACACTCGGGGAAGCTCAGGTCAGATAAATAGTAAGAGAAGGACTATAGGTTTTGAGTTAAGTGATTGGAAGTAGATGGAACACTCTAAGTTTTGGGATGGTTAATTCAGGGGTGTTTTTTTTATCTTTAAAAATAAAGGCACTGAGCAAAATGATTTTTCAGTTTTTAAGTTTTCTGTTTTGTGGGTCAATTAGTTAAAAAAAAAAAGTATGTGTTAAATGACATTAAGATTGCAGTTACAACACAAAATCCAGAACATAAATTTATTATACTAATACATTACAAATTAATTTATTATGTATAACTTATGTATAAATTAATATATATCTAATAATCTATTATATCATAGATTATATAATAATCTATTATATCATATATCAATCTATTGTATCATAATCTATTTCATCGGCTTTCATCTGACTTGTTTTTTATAATACAGTTTTCCACCTGGTTTCCGTCAACACTTCTTTGCTTCCCTACACTTATGTCATAAACTACAAACTGTAGAACAATATATTCAGGGACACATGTGACATTTCTTTTTTGAATAGGCCCAGGCTTGTCATTTCCTCTCAAATTTTCTTCTAGGACTTTGTCTTGTCTTTAGCTATGGCCCCTTACCTCTTAATTACTTGACTAAAATGGAATCCTTCTCCAAAGCTCACTTGAAATGTTTCTTTAGCTATGAAGTTTCTCCTAGTTGTCCCAGCTGGAGACGGTTGATACATTGACATTATTATTATGGCCTTTGTTGCACGAAATTAAAAGTTTTAATTTCTGTGGTCACTTACTCTCTTAGAACATGACAGTTCAAGGAATCTTCAAGCGTTAGAGAAATCGAGTAGTAACCATCTCTATTGACCTAGCATAAAGATATGCATCTTAATAATACAGAAGGAAAAAGGACTAATTTAGATACCTTTTAGGTATTCAAAGTGCACACTAAACTCCCAATAGAAAAAATTTATATACCTCATAGGTTGTTACTAAACTCATCAGTGATACTAAATACTAGGAAAAAAAAAACAAGAACAGTTATTTTTGTTTTTAGTTTTTGTTTTTCTGTTTTTAAGTTTTTGTTTGTTTTTAAGGAAATACCCCTTTAACAACAAGTTTATTCTTCAGACCCTTAAATACCAAGTATTCTTGTAAGTAAGTTTAAAAAGACTTAGGAATTACTGAGGTAGTAGTCTCACTGTAAGTAATAACTGTGTGTACACGTGTATGGCAACTGGGAAGCCATTTTGACAGGAGAATATTGATTGATTTGTCATGTTGCAGGACTTGGAGCTACTGATGTTCCTGAAGCTTTCCGTGCAAAGTTGCAGAGAAGCTGCATAATTGTTGCTTGCTGATTTTTGTGGGAGGAAAACATCAACTCACTTTGTCTAGACGTGCTGATTGTAACCCATCAAGCAATGATTAAAGAGTAATGCTTTCCTTCATTATTCAGAATGTTAAGAAGACCCTTGAATAACAATTAGAGTTCTTGAAACACAGGACATAGAGGGTCTCATGTCACAATATATTTTCTGTGAGACAAAGACTTTATAAGAACTCAGATACAAAGGGAGAGTGAGGATAAATTCTTCAGTAGTAACGAAGAATGATGCAGCAACAATTATTTTATAAAAGGAAGGGAATTTAAAAATAGACATTACATAATTTAACCTCAAGAATGATGCAAACATTTCATGTAAAGCCATAATATGACATATCTATTATATGTATTTTCATGTATATTCTTTTTGATTCTTTTTGTCTTTTTCATTTTTTTCCCTCTATGGATCACAGACTAGTTCTCCTTTGTCTTTTTGGTTATCACAGCATATTTAAGAACTGTCCACTTCTAATTAATAATTTATGGACTGGTGAAGAATTGCTCAAGAATGTAACTTACCAGGTCCTATTAATTTTTACTCCGATACTTCTTTACTTGGTGAAGTTAAGTTCTCCCCACTGAACCTTTTTCATAGAGCTCTTCTTCCTCCATCACAATCTTATCCTATGCTTCTTGCTAGGACTGATTTACCCCAGTCTGCTCATAACAGTGACGTAACAGTGACCCTCCAGGAATTTCTTCTATTAAATTCTGTGCCAATGGACATGTATTGACTAAAAATCATTTGTTGTATTTTCTTTCGTCTTTCATTAACTTTCCAAATGTGTATTTTTCTGTCTTTTTAGTGGTTTTAGAACTGTGTGGGTAATATTTATTTATGCATTCTCTAAAGGTTCTTCAACTGTTTTCATATTAGCACTAAAAAGTCATCTATTGATTCTAAAACCAAGTGGCAATAGTTGATATATTAGTTTCCCACTAACATTTTCATAATTACCCACCATGAGGACTTATCCCCACTTGATCTCTTTGTTTCTGTGACTTCTACTTTTGTAGAAAAGTCTCACAATTACTAGTAAAGGATGGAAAATGTTTCTATCTGCCCTTGAAATAAGAAAATGCTGATTTATGAGGCTAATTTTAAAAACCACAACAGTGAGTATAAAGTCAATAATAACATTAAAGATGGATTTAAGAAAATAATGTGTTTTAGTGGGTTGGACACCATATTTAGGTTCTGAATGACATCAGGAGAAGCATTTGTGATAAATTATTTGTTGGCCTCCCTTGTGTAAAGTACAGCTACAATTCTGCTGACTGTTTCCACTGCGTTTTTTTTTCTTTTTTTTTTGGATGTCTCACTTTAACACAGAGGATGCACAAGGATCTGACTGAATGATATTTATCAACTGTCACCAGACCATTTGAAAGTGAAGTATTCTTGCTGCCAACTGTCAGTGCCAGATGCAATGGCAAAATGCGTTACTGATTGCCGGCAAATTGGCTTGATGTATCTACTGAGGAACCTCAATAATTTACACTAATTGGGCATGGGCCAGTTTGAAAGTGAGACATCTAAGGTACTTAGGGAATCTTTATGAAAAACACAACTTTCAAACTTTCAGTTTTCTGGAGTTTCACAGGCTTGGTTAAAGAAAGGTGTCTACATGACTGAGCAAATAGATGATAAATTAACATATTCTTTCTGGCATTATAGGAAAATGGAGAAGTGAAGGTAAAAGAGTCCCACAGATGACAGAAATTCAAATGAGATTGAACATAGAGAAATATTGGATTAGGAGAATAAAGTACTTATTGTACAGGTAGAACTTTGTATAAATCTTAAACAATGGCACTATTAAAAGATGAATAGAAATGGTAACAGCGTAACACATAGTTTTAATCAATGAGAAATTAATGAGACATAAAATTGCCTCATAAATGAAGTATTAAGAGAAAAATGAAATTTGTTTACTTTAAACTAATTTCAGTCTTCTCAGAATTGATGAGATCTGGAAGCTTCAGTACTGTGTCCAGTTTTGGTTACTGGAAAGTCAAAGATACACTGACTTATGGTCCTCGATGTGGAGGAAGTGAATGACAGTGAAGAGCATAGCGACCATAGGCTGGAATGCAGACGACTCTAGTGGTGTTTACTATAGGGCAGAAGCACATTTCAGAATGATCTGCTCTGTCCCATACATGGGTGTAACACATCTTTGTTTGCACAGAACAGAGCAAGGTAATAAAAGCAATTGGGGGCCAGATTCTAGCATAGTCTCAATAACTTTTTTGCAATCTGTATCAGATGAAATTAGCACTGAATGCCTTGGGATGCAGTAAATTATAATTGATACAGAAATATTAGGGTGAGATAGAGCACTTTCAGACATGGGCCCAGATCATTTCCAACCATGAGATATAACTATACTATGCTTTTACTTAAAAAACAAAAAATTACAACTCATTTTGTGTGTGTCTGTGGGAGGACTGGTGGGGAGGGTTGTGCCACAATGTACACGTAGAGCTCAGATAACAACTTGCAGATGCTGTTTTTCTCCTCCAACCATGTGGTTTCTAGGAGTCAAATCCAGACTGTAATAGTAATAGGTGCTTCTTCCTGAGATATTTCATTGGCCAATCGCCTGTAAGTTTTTGTTTAATAATTAAACCCGTGTTTTTCAACTTTCTCCCTATCATTCTCTGATTTGAACTGACTTTCCTCTTATTATGAGAAAGTTGCTTGCTTGTACACTTGAATTTGTATTTTCTTTCATCTATCATTAACTTGACAAATGTGTATTTTTTTCTGTCTTTTTAATTGTTTGTGAATGGTGAGGGTAATATTTATTTATGCATTCTCTAGGTTTCTTCTTCAGTTCTTTTCACATTAACACTAAAGAAAGATCTAATGATTCTAAAATCAAGATGTACCTTCCAGTACAGTAGAAACCTTTTGGCACTGGCTCTATAGCAGCACCTCTGTCTGTCTGTCTGTCTGTCTGTCTGTGTGACTTCATGCTTACTCTTTTGCTACTTTTCAGTCTAGTTTCACTATGTTCCTATTACTTTGTTACCATGAGTTTTCATGAGGGAAGAGTATAGTTGATTGTGGACTGTGCCTAGGCTCCGGTTCACTCATCCTTGAAGAAGTTAATTAGTCTTTAAATCTATCTTTAAGTAGTTCTGTAGCTTTTGCACTTTTTAAAAACCAGTCTGTAAACCAAGGATAGTAAAATGTTCATCTTAATCATATCAAGAAAATTAGGGGAGTCACAGGAAGACAGACATTATATGTTTTTTCTCATATGTGCTTCCTAGATTTTTGCAGAAATGAATAAAATCACATATGTATGATGTAAGCCCGAAAGCCAAAATGATCTGGAAGAAGAAAGGTAAGTAATGAGGGGGAGGCAAGAAATGCAACAAGGAAGGGACATGGAAAGGAAGATCCTCAGTGTAGACTTCTATGAGGATATACTTACACAATGGTACCATGTATAGTGCTTTTATGTAATATCTCTTTTAAATTTTTAAAATAAACCATCTTTTCTAATTTGTACCTTTCTACTTTTTAAATCTCTGCACCCTACATGAGTATTTTAAAATTTATTATATTTGCTTTAGAAATAACATCAAATAAAGTTCTAGAAGCCAGAAATTAAAGCAAATACAGATAGAGATATATTTTGTTCCTGGATCAGAATAACATCACTAAAATGCCTAAGCAGTGTAAAGGAATCAGCAAATTCATTTAAATCCTAACCAAAATGTCATGACATTTTTTTTCACAGATTAGAAGAAAAGCTGTAATATTTATGTTGAAAAAAATGAAATCCAAAATATTCAAAGCAGTCAAGCACAAAACTCCAGCTAGAGGCATCACATTACATATTTTAAATATGTTGAAGTACTACACTAATCAAAACAGCATAATACTAGTAAATTTTTTAAAAGGAGCACATATTATTGCACACAGCAGAAAGTTTAGATGCAGGAAAAAAAATGATTTTCAGTGAATGTGCCAAGAATACAGACTGGGAAGGGGACAACCTTTAGATAAATGATATTAGAGAAATTCCTTCTGGACACAGCAGAATAAAATTAGAATGAAAATTATATATATATATATATATACATCAACTTAAAATTAAATAAAAATACAAGCATCAATTCTTGTCACTATGTTAAAGATGCTCCAGTCACTATTCTCATGTGAAACTGAGTAGAACAATGACTCTGACATTTGGGAATAATACAGCATTGATAAAATTTTACAGAAAAACTGTGGCTTCCTTGGAGCATGCTCTAAAGAATGGCAACATATGTGAGACTTCAGATAAACCAAAAGACGCACCCAGAAGAAAACCTGCCAAGAAGAATAAAAGCCAATGGAGGAATATCGTATCTCCCCAAACAGTGGAAAGTCAATAGCAAACACTCTGCCAGTTGGTCAGAAGATGGCTGTATTTGCCCAACTACCACTGCTTCAATTTCACTTTATAGAAGAAACCATGTTGTGGTTTTCACTGGCTATGGTAACAGGAGAACAAATTCTGTCTGCTCTACCTCCTCAGCCTATGAAGTACCTGATAACACAGAACAGAGAGCACAGAATGGAAAAGGAAGTCAGATTTCAACAGCTGGCATCAACAATTTCTCATCTCCTGCAGGTAACTAAGTAACAAGCCCAAAGCTGCTCTGTGAAAGTATTTTCTCCTTCCACTAACCCCCAGCACCAGAGTCAGGATGGAGATTGGTAAATCCAGGTAAGATTCAATGGCCCGCCTTCGTTACCACCTCCATTCCTCCCTTCTTGTCATGTTGAATGTGTCCATTCCCTTTGTGATCAACAGTAATTCTTTCATCTCTTCTCATATTTCCAGATTCCCTGAAGGAGAGCAATGCTCTGGAAGTGTGTTAATCTCCCGTTCCATGAATGCCTATCATTCCGGCTATTATACGGGTTAAGGAATTTGTTTACATCAACATTATCAACATTAAGAAGTAATTCAGAATAGCATCCTTTAAAAGGCTCAGCCCTGTCCCAGTTGAGTGGTATACTGGGATCCCTGGTAGATATTTGCAGAAGTTTCACTGACATGGAAAATTTCTTGAGTGCTGTTATGATCAGCGAATTCTCATGTTTATTGTGGCATCATTAATGATGATGTGGAATTAACTTGAGGATATCTCTGAACAAATATACAGACAATACGGCAAAGAGATGGATGCAATGAGATATTTTTGTCTTGGAAAGGGCGAATTCTATCACTTGTTACAACACAGATGATGTTGGGATATGTTAAGAGAAATAAAAAGAAGAACATAGAAATATAAATGATATCTCTGATCTCACCTAAATGTGTGATCTGAATCAATTGCATTTAAAGAAGTAGAAAGTAGAACAGATGTTTATAGGAGCTGAAACAGAGTTTAAGACGGTGCTGCATGAGCATGGGTTGGTGACAGCAGAGTTTCATCTCTACAGTATGAATAAATTCAAGTGCTCGACTATACTGCCAATCATAATATACTGAATAATTATGTGTGCCTGAAAAATAAAGTTATAAGAAATATGATAATTGTAAATACATTGAGAAAATTCAAGGATCTTGGAAAAACAAGGACAAGTCACCACAAACAGTAGATGAGAAAATCAAAATTAGAGCTGAAGTAATAAAATAGGAAAAAAGGTATTACGCTCTTCATGACTTAAAATACTTACTTTGAGCAATAGACATACTAGCTAGGTTTAATCTTTTCATAATGTGTACAAAGGGCAAAGCATCCTTCTTCAATCATCACAACATATATTCAAGTTCAATGTATCACAAAAAGCCTGGGAAATGAACCAAAGAACAACTTGAAGTTAGATCTTCGGGCTAGGCAGCGAGTGCCCTCAGCATTAATCCAGGACCATAAGTGACTTTGAAAGCACATCGTCATTAGCCATTTCTTACTTGTCAGATCAGATTCCTGGACATAGATGGAATAGGAAGCTTTCAAAGAAGCATCCCGTGCGTGGGTGAGTGAAGAGAAAACTGTACTAGTTTCAGTGATAGATGAGGTAAGAAAGTGTGAGCAACTGGGAATAAGTACTTTTAAGACAACTTAACTTGGGTATGAATCATAGTTTAGCATCTTCCATCTCTCTGAGTCTCATTGTTTTGGTAAATCTAAACTTTAACTTTTATGGTTTAAATCATTTTATCACCAAAATATGGAAAAGCCCATCTGTCTGTGAGGATGAGGAAAACTTGGGCCAACAAGGATGGAAGAAAGGTTCAGCACCTGCTCTCCTCAAATGTACTAAATGACAGCTACTGTGCTAAATGACAGACATTTGTAAAAATAACAGTAAGGACTTTTGTTATGAATGAGAATGCACATTAAACAAGAAACTTGGCACTTAAAATTTCCCATATTTTCAAACTGTCTTTTTGAGCATTGGGGATCATCCTGTAGAGGATATAAGAACAACTAATAATGATGACAGCAATACTGTGTATGTAATACACACATGATAGTATATGCCCCAGGAACTGGTCTAGGCTCTTTGTAAGTTTTAATAGATTGTGTCTCCATTGCAATTGCATTGTGTGGGAAATGGCACCATTTCACAAAATAAGAAGGTTATAGGAAACCATAAATCCTACCAAATGCTGATTGCTGTCCTATTTGCACACTTCAAAGTTTTCTTGCAGCTGGAGAACTCATCTCATTAGTTCTGGCTGAAATCTGATATCCTTAGGTGATATTTGACAGTCCCACTTCAAAGGTATTTCCATCAGTCTTGTTGCCCATGGAAACATGTAGATAGTAATTAGGTCCTGGGAGTAAAGACATTGCTGGATATTCTTCATCTGTCCCTTTTTCCCCATGTCAGAACCAGAGCCTACACCTTGTGTTCCTCTTAGAGCAGGTCAGACGCTGTCTAGTTCTTCATCCTTAGGGGAGTGTTCAGGACTGGAAACACACAGAGGCTTCTTCTTGTCTTTGCAATATCAGAGACTGTAGATGCAAAGGTGTGAACAATGAGGTCTTATAATGCTTTTGTTATTTCACTCAGAGCAGTTAACTGGTATCAGAGTCCCACCTACAACTCTCACTAAAATTTTGGAGGAAGGGAAGGGGAAAGTAAATTTATGTTTGCTTATGTCTTTCTTTAAAGTTTCCTCTGTGATGCTTCAGGTGGCTAACAGACATGGCCATGTGGATGACCAGGACTCATGTTCCTTTGGCTCTGTGCTGGTGATGTGTTCCAGCTACACATCTGGTATGTTATCTTCTGATACAAGACATTGATGCACTGCTTTTCCAATACTGCTTTGTGGGTGAATTCCTAATCTTGAAATGTAATTCTCTGCCCAATCTGGTTAACCTTGGCCTAGACTGAGGTGTGAATGGAAAAAATATTTATCACCTTTTATACCCAGAGTGTTTGTTTGAAGCCTCTCTCAAATACAAAAAGAAAGTCACATTTGTGCTATTTAAAAAGGACTGCTATTTGAGTGATGTTTGACGCAAGGAAAGGAAAATAATTACTGGGCTAATTCTTTACATTCTCCGAATATCCTAATTCCATAATATTTTCTTAGTTGCTCAATATTGCAATCATGCATTTCTCTCATTTTCTTCTTCAAGTAACAGCCATAGATTATAAAACATTTCTGGGAATCTATCCTCATTAACATACCTTGTCCCAAACTGAAGCTGATATTTTTGTTAGGATTTCTATTAGGAAAGGAACTATATTGAGATGAATGCACATACTATAATAATTCCAAGTTTAGAAAGGCATATGTTTTATTTCTTTGGTAATATCTTCCACTTATAGAGATATTATTATGCATTTTTCTGATATATGCAGATAAATGCCAGCTCTCCAGAGTAAGCAACAATGCTGATCTTATTTGTAGGCAAGAACTGAAATTTTTCTGAAGTCATATAAATATTTTTAGGTAAATAACTATAAAAAAGGTGTGATGACTTTTTAATCTTGTTAGCTTTTCTTTAAAACAAAACCATACAGATTTTCCCCAAGTGCAGTTTACAATTTTGTGACAATGTTTAAATGGAAAAAATTATGGTTATTTTTCCTTTTGAATTAATAGCAACTACTGTCATTTTATGTGCTGCAGGTCTAATGAATGAGTTTCTAAACCTTACTGTTGTTGTATGACTATTGTATAAAAGATATTTTTTTCCTGTAATTTGTTCCAGATAACAATCCCTGATATTCCACCAGGAAATTTCTGTGTAATGTAAATTTCAATGTTAAATTATTTATTGCATATAAATTTTCTATCAGAAGAGAACTAACACATTGAACCCACTAATGCTAGTCTAATAGAAAGTTAATGGCTTATTCTAACTGATTTTGCAAGAACAAAGGGCATGCTAACCTCGATGACAGTATGTAATTAGCCAAATGCTTAGGGGATAGACTTTTCTATAGCCCACATTAATTCTGTAGAACTACAAAGCAACTCACTTTTTTCTAAGGCGTATTCTTTATTGGATTATCACCATTAAACCTGCAGAGATGTGGCACTGACAGCCAGTCACACAGTTGGGTGGATAGAAATCTTTTGAGACAGGTTTTCTATTTAGAATAAAATGTCCAATACAGGATATTATTCAGGCCAAGAAAGTGTACACAGTAATGCTTCAGACATGTTAGTTTTGCTTCTCTAGTTTGGAAAGTAGTTGTGAGAAGAAATCAGGATGCCCAATGATGCAGGCTCCATGTGTCCAAATGTACGTTTGCTTAGGTAGTATGTGAAACTACCTTTCAAGCTTTCTATAAAACACATATCCCTTCTATGAAAAAGGAATAAATCTTGTGCTTTTATTTGAGCCCTATCTCTAATATATCTCATTATATGCATCAAAACATTCTGAAGTGATTCTGGATTTGAATCATTTTTGTCCAAGGATATTCTAATTTGTAATAACTAAAATAGAGAACAGTAAGGTTTGATAGGCACATAATGTAATACTATACAGCACTAAAACAAAAATTAATATAAGTAACAACAAAGATGAATTTTAAATTTTTTCTATTAGGTTAAGAATCCAGATGCACCCACCCAAGTATGTATATATATGATTGTTTTCCTATAACAACTTAGAAAAGAAAAATAATGCAGAGATGCAGAGCAGAACTGAGAGATTACCTGGAGGCTGGTACTCAGAGTGTGACAGGGCACACTCTCAGAGCACTGGCTGAGAGATCCCAAGATGTTGACTTGGGTGATGGATATGCTAACTACTATCATAGTTTCTCTGCTATACACAAAAGCTCACATTTATGTAACTAAACACTTTAGTACAAGCAGCTTACTGTGTGTTGGTCTTAATGGCACTGTTGCAGACACTAAAGAAAACCCCCGTAGGAGTCAGTGAGGTTTATGGAGAGGGAACTGAGAACTTAAGCCTCACTGGTATATAGTTGTAGGTACGGAGGATGAGCAAGGACTATAGAGCTGCTTATAGACAGTGCTTTTAGTTAAGGACAATGTGGTATTGTGCACTTGAAACATTGCTTTTATTTTATGCATATGAGTGTTTTGCCTCCTTGTGCATCTGGGCACCATATATGTGCAGCGTTCAAAGATGCCAAAAGAAAGTTCTGGGCTGTCTGTAACTGAAGTTACAGATCGTTGTAAGTCACTATGTGGGTTCTGGGAATTGAACCCTGGACCTCTGAAAGTGCTCTTAACCACTGACCCATCTCCTTTAGACCTCCACTTAAAATGTTTTTATGAAAATATATTTCATATTTTCTATTCTGGATACATACAAAAATACACCCACATAAATGTTGTAGTAATTAATTAAAACTGGCCTCTGGTTCATCCGACTATCTAAGCTGCAGCGGCTGTCTAGCCCAGTCGCCATGTTTTTTGGCCATGTGCGTGCTGCAGTTAGAAATGGCCAACTAGAAACGCTTGCCCTGCCACCCACGAGACATCATCGTGAGAGATGACCCAATCTCCCAAGCTGTCTCTGCAAGGCTGTGCATTGCCTAGACCATCCCGCCATCCACGTGGGCCCAGTAGAAAGAGGAGACTCTAATGCTTAAAGATTAATCAAAGGCTTATATATTTGGTAATGATCAATAACAAGATATCCATACAATCAGAAGTGTAACCCAGTACCCAACCTAGATATACCAACTACCTTTGACTGCTACAGACACGTGAACATCTACCTCCATCTCCTCTCTGTCGCTGGTTCTCCTCTCCTGTCTCCTAGCTCCTCCTCTTCCCTTTTCTCCTCTCCTCCTTACTCCACCTCTTCCTCTCCTAACTCCTCCAACCTTAGCTCCTCCTACACATAAACATACACACAAATGGACACACACAAAGTTACATACACAAGGAGACACGAGGAAGATTTTAGAGGTGATTGGTATTCCTAGCAACCTCAAATGATGCAATGATTGGATGTATGGCTGTTTTATGTTTGAATGCAGTGAGTTATATACATTAAACATACTGAGGCTGTATGTGTGTGTCTATATTATTCTTTAGTAAAACTGTCAAAATTCCTCTACTCAAAGAAACAACAAGATATGTAATCTAAAAAGGGAGGAGTTTTTATCACTCATTGAATCTCCCACTCACCCATTAAATACACAGCCATCTTCTGGCCTCTCCTTCCTCTTTCACATTATCATCACTTCCCTATGTTCCTACATTTTAATTATTGGCACCCACTTATTTCATCATTGTGCAAACATGCAGTACAGTACAGTCTTAAGAATGGGCAACCTCTCTGGCTTCTGGCTATTTATTAATGACTAAAGCACAGATTTTTTTCTGGTGGAGCTAACATTTTGAGGCACAAGTTACTTAGAGAAATCTGTATGAACCAATATAAAATAGATGGAAGAGCAGGGTTCTGTGAGGGAGGGATGAGGAGGCTTGGGGACATTCACAATGCATTGGCAATCCTCATGGAAATGACAGGGTATAATCATCCAAAGAGATCTGGGTTCTGACCTAAACTTAAGGCATATAGCCTATCATAGATGTATGCTTTCTCTCTACTTTTGAGATAAATGGAGTATTTTCTTGAACCCAGAGAAGTGCCTCAGAAGCAATTTGTTTTCCCTCTTTCAAGGCAATCTTTGAATTCTTGAAGCATTAATAAATAACTGAATTCAATTTAATCAGATTAAGCTCATTATCTTCTAGCCTGCGTTAAAAATTTTACAACAAACTCATGCTAAAACTATTTTAACTGAATACAGTCAGTTGAGAAGAAGATAATTATGAATTCATTTTTATTAGTGACAGGTTTAAATTCTGCATATTCCGTGGTTGTACTGATTGAATTTTATTTTCCTTGTAAGGTTATTCTTCTCCTTCACATAGCATGCTTTATTTTGTATGTTCAAAAAGGTAGAACTTGAGAATTAAAGTGGTTTGGTCATAGTATCTATCTTACAGTGAGTCACACAGACTTACATTTTTATGACCAAGTAATGGTTTCCTTGCTATTTACTTTTCATGAGGAGGCTCCCTGGAGTACACACACACACAGACACACACAGACACACACAGACACACACATGCACACACATTCACAAATACATACTATAAGGCAGACATATGCAAACATACACACATACATATAAACTACCTGCACTGTACATACATGCACATACATATTCTTATACCACAAACACATATACAAACTAATATATATATATATACATACATATGTATATATATATATATATAGTTTAAACTTTTTATTATTATAAAGATATTATTAGAATGTGATATGTGTGTGTCTGTGTGTTTGTGTTTGTTTGCATGCACATGCGCGTGTGTGCACAGCCCAATTAACATGACATTTATGTATGGAGATCAGATGGCAACTTTATGGAGTCAGTTTTTCTTTTTCATCATATGAGTTCCAAAGATAGAACTCAAGTTTCTCGGCTTGCACCAAACATTGATATTTGCCTTTATCAGATGAGTCATATCACCAGTTCTTAACAAAACTTTCTTTGAAATGGGTATTTAAAATTAAGAACTAAAGCTATTTTTAGATATGACCAATATATGCAATTAACTATTTTTCATTTTTTGAGACAGAATTTCTCTGTGTAGCACTGTCTGTCCTGGAACTAACTCTGTAAACCAAACCGGTGTCAAATTCAGAGGTCTTCTTGTCTTTGTCTCCTGACAGCTGGGATTAAAGGCATGTGCCACCATTGTCTGACTATTTTTTTTTTAAATTGGCTATACGATGTTCTTCAAAACACTTAGATGTACATTCTCAAGTTGAAGCACACTGCAAGTGAAGATTACAACAGAATTTATTCTGGAATCTCTCCTATAACCTTTGAAGAAAAGCAAAGAAACCAGAGTTGATGTAAAGATGGGTGGCAAGGGAAATAGTGCATTACCCTTTTTAGTCTCTATAGTTGGATAAAGACAAGTGGAATTAGATGCTACTTCTACATTGTTGAAAAAGGAGAGGGGGGTTCTTGAAAAAGGTCTGTGGACGTCAGAGCAGCTGGGGATGATAAACACATGGCTCTTCAGCCACCCCGTTCTCACTTTTCCTTCTCCAATGAGATGGATACACTTACTTAGTGTATGTCCCATTGTGTCCACATCAACCAGTCCTTTGCACTTATGCGTGCTTCAGTGAGATTCTGTTACTGAAAGAAATAGCTTCCAGATGCCAGGTATGTGGGCTGGTAAAAGGAATGAGGACAATCCCTCTGATCTTGAGGGATTGGTATGGAGAACCACAGACTCTAGCCCTGGTTGCTCAGCCCTGGATGTATACTAGTTTTCAAAGGACATCAAGGCTCTCCTTTTTCTTCTAGAAATCACAGTTTAAATTATCTTACTTGAGCTTAGAAATTCCTTTTTGATTCCGAATTAACAGGCGGTATAAGCTTCAACATTATAAACTCATCTTCCTTGTTAGTCATGTTTTAAACAGAGATTTTCCCACTCTTCATAGATAGAATTTCTCCAAATAAAACCCTCTCCTCTTCTGTATGCCTCACTTTCCCAGTTAGCCTTGTGTGTAAAATTCTATGCTCAACCAAAAGAAAGAAAGACTTAAGCTAAGCACTTGGAACTGTTGTGAGCAGTCATATAACAACCGCTCTGTTAGTAATTACTGAAGGCTGAACAAGTGATAGGCCCACATTGTCACATCTCCCTTCACCTCATTGAAAAGCCTGTCATGAAAGGCTTAGTACTGCCAAGCAGAGTGGCCCAGCTCCTGCCTGTTATCAAGATGTCTTTGTTTTGTTTATTGAAGAAAGATTAAGTTTCTTTTGCTATTGCCTTAGAGTACCTGGGGACATGGAGGTTAAGTTTCTCATGATTTGTGCCATATAAAGTAGCCCTAAGTGTTGTGAGGATGCTTGCAGAAAATAAATCATCATATATTTAATGTGCATCACTAAAGCAGCAATCCAAAACAACTGTGTGTAGTGTGGTCTAATGAGCTCATAGATGAAGCCAGCACAGAGGATTTGCAGCATGGCAGCATGGAAAACATTAGGTTAGAAATGATGAGATCTAGACTCTATGATGAAATCTTGGCTCTGCCACAGCTGAGTCTTGTGTCACCTAGTTCTTCATCTTTCATCATCTGAAGATGTTTGGATTAAGATCAGATGAAATGTTGGCTTTTATAACTATATAACCCTTAACAATTTATTGATACAAATAAGAAAGACAATGAAACCTACTTACCCCAACCATTTAATTTTCTATAGAACCCAAGTTTAATCAGTTTTATGTTGTGAGCATCTGTTGTGAGCAAAGGGTTGTACGAGTTGAAAATTGACCACCAAAAGAGGCCAACTATGGTTTCTTCCCTTCCAAGGCTGTCATGTTGTAAAAGAGAGAAAAGTGCTATAATATTCAAGAGAAGACAATTCAGATGAAATCACTGAAAATAAGAGAGATACATAGGTCAGTGATACAATCCCTGAGAGAGAATTACATCATGGTGACCAAGACTGAACTTGCCCAATCTGGTTTACATATTGAGAGACGATGGGAAAAAAGTTTGGTTGTGTTGCTGGGCTTCCCTGGAAAGCCACCGTAGTTTCTTTAGCTGTATGTTTTACTGGGTTATCCAGACACCTGCACTGGCAAAGTACTTGCTACATGTGGTTCTTGATGGATTGTAGAATAGAAGCTATTGTCGGTATTGTTTTCTCATGTACTCTGTCCAAGAGTAGCATTAGCACTGCCCTGTTGCCTGCCAAATAGATTTGTCATCATGTTACAAGGAGCAGAGCCATTTGGCTGTGCCTCACTCCAGGTCTCTGCCATTCTGAACTGGATTCTCAAAGCAGAAGTGCATTTGTATGCCAATGTGCTCAGATGGCACTTTCACAAGTCATTCATGCTGTAATCAGATTCAGTGATCATCGGACTGGAGACAGATGAGCATCCTGCTGTACTTCCCACTGCACACAGCTCAGCTCCTATGGTGGTAGCCACCGAACACTGCAGCAATGAGCTCTTCACTGCCAGCGCCAGCAAGGATTTTGAACAGAATGTACCCAAAGAAGCTGGTGGCAGCACGAGTGCCAAGAGGAACAGATTGCAGTGCTGAGGGTGTTTATGAAGGCCATTAGAACAACTTAAGATATCAGAAGACTGACAGGAGATATGTGACATACAGCAGAAATAAGCTTATGCAGTGGAAAGACAAGGAAACAAAGCTGGCTATAAAGACAGAGTGCTGGATGCAAAGGAGAAAGCCTGTGTTTGATAGATATAAAAATCAAGATTGTAAGGAATTGATACATGCTGGTTAAAGGCTGTACTTATTTTGGGGGGTAAAAAGGAATATAGACATAATATATATGTACAAGAAAGCCCTTCCAATGGCAAGAGTTGCTTAGTGTTATTTGCGGTCAGGTGTGGCTTTTCCGAGTTACTGCCACAGGCATGCAATAGACTGTAAATAAAACGAGCTGTTAAAGCTTCTCTAATGAGTGATACACTGCCAGGTGAGAGCTAATATGTGTTCACACCAATGCCTGAAGCCTGAAGAGAAGAATCTACATATTGTGGAGAATGTAAACCAGAAGTACACATGCATATTTTGTAGGTGTGCGAATCAGGCTTATCATCATCTAGGCCCCAGTTCATCTCTCAGCTTTGTATTGAGAGGGTCCTGGTTACAGTGGGAGATTACATTGCTGATTCAGTGGCTCAACAGCAAAAGGACAGACTCAGGTAACTGAGCTCTTTCAGACAGTGATGGTGGCTTTGAAGTTAAGGAACTAACTGATGTTCATACCTGAGGGTGAGCAGATCCAGATCTATTGAGACGCTCTTATCAGTAAAAGCCTGTGTGAGGCATAGTAGCTGAACACAAAAATGAGCCAAAATCATTCATGTCTCTTTCTCAACCATCCTCTCCAATTTAGAGGCCCAAATAGCTATCAGAAAGTGTGGGACTTCGTAAGGGTGTCTTGGTTCTTGGCTGAGCATGGGCCTAGAACCCTGAGACTCCAAAGGAGTAATGCCAGGTGTTCGGTCACATCCCCAGAACCCAGGGTCTTGACACGCAGTCTAGTCTCCATGGATCTACATTGTTCAGTCATGTAGGCCATTATGGCCCCTCCCAAAGTGCCCAGGTAGAGGGTGTGACTACAGGCCTCAGGCCCTAGAGAGATTTACATACTAATGAAGGTCAGAGGGTGGAGCCAATTAAGCATTCTTCTCCTGGCCCTCCCCCTTTCTCCCTCCCTATTTAACTCAGGTCTGCCCTGAGTTTCATGGGGTTACATCCAGATTCATCTACCATCTGCCATGAAAATAAACCCTTTTGAAACTATATACATTCTCGTGTCTTTGGGGCCTGCCGTCAACAAAGCTCCAGCCTTTGGAACTCCAGACCATTCTTCTGTTTGTGGGACCCGCCACATGGAAAGTCTCCCAGACTCTCCCTCGGCCTCTTACCCACATCCTTTTACCCACAAGAAGGCATTATAGGTAAATTATTTAGCAGAGGTGAAAAAGTCTATGAATAAAAGACAAAAATCTTAGACTCACATTCTTTAACCAGGTGACCTATAAGAGTGTCAAGTGGTCACACAGGGAGCTGGTGGAAAATCAGAATCTGGACCTGTCTCCTCCAGGAACATATGTTAACATAACCATCACCATGGCCTCTGGTTGGCAGGCCATTTAGATACTATAACCATTTATGAAGCTACATCTTAGCTTGTATCCAAGGTATTTATTCTAATAGAAAAGCCTTCGTGATTGAATAGAAACTTTTATTTTTACCAAGTCACCATAGTGGCAGTTAAACAGAGCTAAAGCTACAAAATGAAGAGATATTATGTTTTGATTGTCTGCATCATAGTTTCAAATGTGGAAATTTCTGTCTGAACAGTGTTACTCCTAACGTAGACTGGAGCCTTGCTATACAAAATACTGGTTTGAGGCCAACACCACTGTTACCATCTGAAAATTGGGGAGAAATGAATTGATTGTCTTACCAAAGACTTACTGAATCTGAATCTTCATTCTAACAAGAACCTATAATGACCTCAGTACTCACTGAAGTTCCAGATGCTCTATCTTAGACTTTACAGGGTTGTGCATTCACAGTTCTGTTGGTACCTTAGACTTATTGTGACAAAAATGAATTTATCATTATAAATCCGAATGGTTTTTCTTATGTTTTAAATTCTGTAGATGATGAAATGTGTGCCCAATCCTAATCTTCACATGCCAGGGACATTTTCAGCTCTATACACTTATTTATTTGTTTGTTTGTTTGTTTCTGTACAGTTGCAATCAGATCCTAGCAGAATTTGTATGACTTCAAAATTGCCTCTCTAATGTATCACAGCATCGTTCTATCTCTAACTCTCTTTCTTTGGTTTAATGAAGTATCCTAAGGGGCAAGACTTCTTTTTCAACATCTCAACTATTTTTTTCCTCTACCATTGAAAATTCAATGGATTGCTTTGAATATTTTTCCAAACTGTTAGTCATCAAGCAAAGCTATTTAAGGTATGTTGGGAAGCTGTGGACAACACCGGATTCTTTCTAACAGGATGCACACACACTTTCCTATTGTTTTCCTACCATCTTTGTGCATACAACTCTGCAGCAACTTAAAACGCTAGTTAGAGTAGAAAGAAAATAGCCAAATCAATCACATTAGAAATTATGTCACAGTTTGTTTGTCTTTTAAAATAAGTACAATGTATCTGGGTTCTTTCCAGGTTCTGGCTATTATAAATAAGGCTGCTATGAACATAGTGAAGCATATGTCCTTGTTATGTGTTGGAGTATCTCCTGGCTATATGCCCAGGAGTGGTATAGCTGGGTCCTCAGGTAATGCTATGTCCAGTATTCTGAGGAACTGCCAGACTGATTTCCAGAGTGGTTGTACCAGCTTGCAATCCCACCAACAATGGAGGACTGTTCATCTTTCTCCATATCCTCGCCAACATCTGCTGTCATCTGAGTTTTTAATCTTAACAATTCTGACTGATGTGAGGTGGAATCTCAGGGTTGTTTTGATTTGCATTTCCCTCATGACTAAGGATGTTGAACCTTTCTTTAGGTTCAGTTGAAAATTCTTTGTTGAGCTCTGTACCCCATTTTTAGTAGGGGTATTTGATTGTCTGGAGTCTAATTTCTTGAGTTCTTTGTATATTTTCGATATTAGCCCTCTATCAGATATAGGATTGGTAAAGATCTTTTCCCAATCTGTGGGTTGCCATTTTGTCCTATCGACAGTGTCCTTTGCCTTCCAGAAGCTTTGCAATTTTATGAGGTCCCATTTGTCAATTCTTTTTTTTTTTTTTTTGGTTTTTCGAGACAGGGTTTCTCTGTGTAGCCCTGGCTGTCCTGGAACTAACTCGGTAGACCAGGCTGGCCTCAAACTCAGAAATCTGCCTGCCTCTGCCTCCCAAGTGCTGGGATTAAAGGCGTGCACCACGACCGCCCAGTGTCAATTCTTGATCTTAGAGCATAAGCTATCGGTGTCCTGTTCAGTAACTTTACCCCTGTGCCCATGTGTTCGAGGCTTTTCCTCAACTTCTCTTCTATTAGTTATAGTGTGTCTGGTTTTACATGGAGGTCCTTGATCCACTTGGACTTGAGTTTTGTACAAGGAGATAAGAGTGGATTGATTTTCATTTTCCTACATGCTGACCTCCAGTTCAACCAGCACCATTTAGTGAAAATGATGCCTTTTTTCCACTGAATGGTTTTAGCTCTTTTGTCAAAAATCAAGTGACTATTGGTATGTGGGTTCAGTTAGCCAAGGATGGGTAAGATTCTGCACAGAGCATTACCAACCTAAGACAGAAAGTTATTGCTTTTGATAATGTATATTCCACAATGGATAAGGAAGGTATTCTTGGCAGAACAAGCTAAGACAGGCTCAGTCTTGTTAATGAAATAAAATGGAGGAGAGGTGAAGAGCTTTTGGGGCTGCTTGGCAAGAATCTAACATGGGCCAAGGACAAGGAAATCCTCTGCTTGGCAGGAATATGACATTGGCCAAGGACAAGGAAGTAGGCTTCAGGCAGAAATCTGACATTAGGCTAGAACAAAGAAGTAATTTTGGGCAGGAATCTAAATCTTAGGCTAGAATAAGGAAGTAGGCTTCAGACATGAAAATGACTTTGGACTGGAACAGGGAAGTTGGCTCAGATATTTTGGTCATCCTGATAAGCCCTTAGAAACAGTGATCACAGAATTGTTCAAGGAATTTTGTTTATTGCCTTGCTTGTTCTTTGACTATTTGTGTTTATTGTCTTCCATGTTCCTTGAGTATTTGCATCTATTGAATTGCTAGTCCCTCAACCTAGAGCCGACCTTAATACTTGCATGTAATTAAAATGCCATAAAAGCAAAAAAAAAATACTCTCACTCACAAAAAAATAGAATAATTATAATGTCTCATCAATGGTTTTGGTGTATCAGTGAAAATGAGCTATGTTTTCACCTGAGCTTACAAGCTTTAATAAAATTCTACACTTGACTATTGGAAAGCCTCTTAAAGTGTCACTTTTTTGTGTTCTACCTGTAGGAGAAAAGTAATTAAAAATTATTCATGCTTAACAGCATTTAAAAATATAATATTTACTTAACATATTTTAGTGATGCCACATGAGAATACAGGCTTATTCCAAAAGCGAAGCATGGCAAATTCTTTTTCTGAGGAAGTTCTGTTGCATCTTCTACATTTATCCCTCCAATGATGACTTGAATGTACATTTCAAATTATTTGAGGAATGTGATCAACAATATAGTGACCCTTGTGATATCATGTGAGTTACTTGTATAGATTATGTTCCATTCCCGGCAGTGGTTAACCTACAGTTGAAATTTCTTTTTGGTATAAGATGCATATTGGAGGAATTGTGTTTGTCTTGGAGGTTCCAGAAAGAACAAAGAAGCAGAATTAAGTTTTTGTGCATGTTAGAGGTTTATTATTACCCACCCACCATCTAGCCTTTCTGTGTTTAGCCTGTGAGCCAGGCTGAGAGTCCTCAGGTGTAGTATAGTATTATTGGTTTATTTCCTTTGCTATATGATGTCTGATTCAAAATAGTGTCATTTTCTACCCAATTTCAGTGTTGATTTATTTATTTAATGAAAATATGAACCTGGTATGGCAAAATTCATACATCAATGCTTAATGCAGCACACATGAAAAATATATCAAATGTATTGCTTGCAATAAAACCTGAATCTCGCCTGGTCTGCTCAAAGTGGGTAATAATGACCCCATGCGGCAAAGCCAGAGTGCTTGTTTCACAAGGATTTTAGCCCGCAGCTGAAAGCCGTGGTCAAATGAGTTCAGCACACCCCTCAGGGTTTATTGCATTAGCCTGTCTGACAGCTAGGTACATGGGGTAGGGGCAGGGAGATATGTTGAGGAAATCTGTTCAGACCAGAAAGGGTGCAGGGTTCACATGCAGTTCAAAGAGGCCACAGCCTCCTCACTTTATATCCCTGTCCATGTCCATTTGGCCGAGATGTCTCAGCTTTATGCCTAAATAGAAACCTTTAGTGACATACACTTATCATTTTCTAACTGAAAGAATACCTTTGCATTCTTTTCCTCTTATGACTTTTATTTATGTAGCAGTTTGTGATTTGCCCAGTTTCCACTTCCTTACTCCTTTTGACCCTCACAGTGACCTTGGTAGTTATTGTCTTATTGTTCTGACTTTTTATAGATACTGAAGTGGCTCCTTGTGTAAGTAATTGCCCAAGGTCACTCAGGTGATAATTGAAGTCAGGACTCAAACCCAGATCTTTTGACTCCAAGCACAGCTAAGGGCTCCTTTGACTGTAGAGTATTTTATAATACTGTGGGATGTCATAACCTCAGGAATTGTGAAAGGTTTTCAGAATTTCTGCTAAACATGGATGGAAACAGCATTTGTAAGAATTTTCTTTTAGCCAGAACCAACAGCAAGTCACTTCACTGTTTTCCCCAGAACATTCTCATTCATCATTCTCTGCACAAAACACAGTGTTCCTTATATTTGACAGGACTTTGAGAAAACTTATTTTTAATATTAAATATTTCACTGGTGAATATTCAAGGGGCTTATGTCTGGCTTTGTTAATAACCTGCTGTGTGACCTTGATAAGATGACTTAACCTTTTTATGTCTTTGAAAATTTAGGGTAAAATCTTTCTCTTATGTGGCAACTCTAAAGCATCATTAATTAATGCTACCCAAGTGAAATCAAAGGGAAGCCACTAAAAGTAAGGGAAATGTGTCACACCATGTTACTCCAGATAATCATGGGGCCTAACCACCCTGAGCCCATGGTTGCAAATTTGGAGTTCAGAAGTATTAGCTGTCAGTGAGGATAGAAGGACTTGAAAGCAGGATTAGACTGTTTTACTATCATCTACCCCTCTCTTACACCCCAGGTAAAACAGGACAAGAAGGAATATGAAAGTCCCATTTATTCTTAACTTAGCACCCATTTGCTAATGCATGGTGATCTTATAAACAGCGTACCCTGTGACAAAACTCTGTCTTCTCAAAAGGATGGCCACAGTGTTTGATGTTTGATTATTTCTTTATACTTCTTATTTTGGTAGCTTATATTTTTGTATTGGTGGTATTGATATAACGACAAAGGAAGTGGTTCAATTAAAAGCTTCTCTGCTGATAAGTTCTGTCCTGCTGTGGAAAACATCTAGAGGTATCTTTCTTTTCCATTTTACATTATTCTGATGTCAGATACTTGTCAGAAATGGTGATTATGAATGAAGAGTCTAATAAACTATTTGCTACTGTCTAAAGTTACCGTTGAAGAGACTTAAGAACTAAAGGGTTAAAAAATATACAGAAGTGATTTTGAGTTGGAAATTATATTAAGTTTTGTCAAATCTGTAAGAAGACCCAAAATAAGAAAAGAACACAAAACCTAGAGTCACTTCTGTGTTCTGTAGGACATTGGGAAATAAGGTGACTTACCTGTGTGAATGTTTAACAGGTGATTTAAGACTCATGGAGAAGTCACAACTAAAACTCATGGGAGGGACCAAAACTGGAGCTGAGCCTTAGTGGAACAGAATTAGCAGTAGGTCATGAGCTGGGAAAGCACTGTTGTCAGTAGACTTCGAACGATCATACATGAGGATACAGAGGGTTTATAGCAACTGGAAGACTAATTTAATTGAAGGGTAGACTGTGGGAACCTTTGGGTCCAGGTCAAATTGCCTTTGATCTTGCAGAAGAGCTTGCTCCTGATAACAGGAAAAACTACAGCAGGTGATATCATGTTTCACGTTCAGGGAAGGATTCTGTGGCTCAAGTGGAAAGTGGAATGGCTGATAGAGCAGAAACGCATTGGACTATGTATGAAAAATTGAAATGTTCCATGGGCTCATGTTTCAGATGCTAGGTTCTTAGCTTGTAGTGTTATTGTGAGAGGCCCTGGAGCCTTTAGGGGGTGCGACCTGGGTGTGGACATAGATCTTTCATTGTCATCTTTGAACATGGCAGCCTGGTCCTTGTATCCAGCTTCTTATTGCATTCTGGTCTACCTTAATGTGAACAGTTTTCTACTTCGTGGTCCTGCCACCTGGACGGACCCACTCCACTTTCCTTGCCATGGTGGATTGAAATTACTAAACTATGAACTCAAGGAAATGACGTCTCCTGTGTTTTTCCCCTCTGTCATGTAGCTTGGTTATAGGGACATGAAAGTAACCAACACAAATACTGTTCATGGAGCAGGAATGCAGGTTAGAGGGGAGATTAGAACGTGGATCACTGAGGCAGGATTGGTACAGGATGGGTAAGCAAACATTTGTGCCTAATGAGAGGTGTGAGGGGATGGGAGAAGTGTGAGGAGTTGTGCCACACAGAGCTTTCTAGGCTTCAGCACTATCACTATAGATAATTGTTTGATATCATTTATTAGTTCTTCAGCAGCCTCTGCCTTGGAACTACTGCTCACAGGGAAGGCATATGCTAGGTTTAATGGACAGTGCTAGCAGTTCTCTATGGAGTGTACATTGACCCACACTCCACTAGGAACATATTCAGCAGGTTCGGTCCCTTTCACTTGGGCTACTATAGATCAAATGTAATGATAACATACTGTTTTCAGGCTATTGTAGATCAAATGTAATGATAACATATTGTTTTCATTTGTCTCAATTAAATGCCATCTTATAAATTCAATTTGCCTGTGGTTAAATGCTTTTTATTATCTGCTTTGTGAGTGCCCATTTTTCATCTTTCTTATTTTAAATTAAGTTGTGTCTCTCCTAATTTGTAGGTATTTTATATATTAAAAGCGTAAAGCCTTTGATTGTATGAAATAATTTGTTTTGCTGTGCTATTTATTATATGCACATATATTTTAACATATTCCTTCCTATTCCCTTTTATTGTAAAAATGTATTCTAGTTTGTACTTATGTGTATGGGCATGTGTGCATGACACAGTTTATATGACACAGTTTGTATGAAGGTCAGAAGATAACTTTCAGGAGTCAGTTTTCTTTGTTCATCCTGTGAGTTCTGGGGATGAAATTAAGGCCCATATTACACCTTGTCTGCAGGCACCTTTATTCACTGGCCTCTGTTATCTTTACTTGTCCCCACTCTTTTGGGTATCCATTCTCTTCCTTAGTAAATCACCTTTCTATTTATTTCTGTCTTTATTTTTATTCATTTCTAGATTTCACGTATGAAAGATGTGCTTCTCCTCTGTTTGTGTCTGGCTATTTCTCATTAATACGATGCAGACACTTTTGTTACTCATCCAACTATTGATGTATACCTCTGCTGATAACACTACTCAGCAGCTTTTAAACTCTGCAGTTAATGTAGGTCTGCAGGTGTCCCTTGAAAGTTGGTTTGATTCCTTCAGGTGCAGGATTAGGAACGGTAGAACTGGATGATGGAGCAGTTCTATATTTAGGAAATTCCACCCTGATTTCCTTAGTGCCTGCACTGATTTCATATCCCTGCCAGCAGTATTTAAGCCTTTACTTTTCCCTGAATCCTCGGAAGCATCTGTGTTCTGTTTTCTTGATGATTGCCATTTTGAGTGGGGTGAGATGGAATCTCAAAGTGGATTTGCATTTCTCTCATGGTGAAGACATTAGACTTTGAAAATCCTATTTATTGCAATTTGAAATTCCTCTTGTGAAGAATGTCTGTATGGTCCATTAGCCTGCATGTTACCTGGATGGCATGTTACATGGTGTTTAGTATTTTTGAATCCTTTATAATGTGTGGGTATTAATTTTATCTTGCACGGGTATGTGGCAGGTGCCTTCTGTTTAGGCTGTCTTTTCACTCTAGCCATTGTTCGCTTTGCTGTAAAGTTTCCTTCTTGTCTGTTGTCTTTGTTTTTTCTAATGCCACGTCATTTGGTAATGCTTGATGATTATTCTCGAGCTATTAGTCTTATTCAGAATATCATTACCTGTGCCTGTGTATCTAATTGTTTTCCCTCTTGTTTTCTCTAGTGGCTTTAAATTACTGGGTCTAACATGAAGACCCATGATGCATCATAAGTGGATACTTAAACGAGTGAGAACCTGGGCATCATCTCAAGATTCTATGTGTAGATATCTAGTTCTGCCAGAACTATTTGTGGAAGAAAAAACCCATCATGTCTTCACCGTACATGTTTGGTACCTTGCCTCCAATCAGATGACTGCAGTGGTGTAGGTTTATTTATGGGTCTTTTGTTGCACTCAGTGGCCTGTTTCTATTTTTGTACCAGTGCTAGGCTATTTTTGTTACTATGGCTCTGAAACCTCAAGTCAGTCATTGTGCTACTTCTCACAGAGCTCCTTTTGCTTGTGATCTTATTTCCTTTTGTCATCGTGGGTTTGATTCTATGTTTCTGGGAGAATAGTCTTGTCATTTTGGTCGAGCTTGCACTTATTCTGTAGCTCACTTCTGGCAACATGGCTACCACACTGTTCATTGTTTGTTCTGCTGACACACGAGTCAGGGGATTCTTTCCAACTCTGTCTTTCAACACTTAGTTTCCATTTCTTGGCACTTTCTTGATTGTATCTCTTGATGAACAGGAGTTCTTAATGCAGATCGATTTTACTTATAGTGTGCCGTTTATGTTTTATGTATAGTAACCTACTCTTCTTTGATGTCACAATGTTTTGTTCCTCAGGAAATACAGCATTCAGACATAGATCTGTGACATATCTAGAAATAACTTGTTGAGGCTGGCACCTAGGAGGTCATGGATATAAAATATGGTTACTATGAGTTTTGTTTATTAGAAATATAATTAGCACAGATTTCATTGCCCTAACTTTTAAGTAAAAGCTGAACAAACTCTGCCTGTGGAATTCTTATTGCACTGCCCCTCACTCATTTTTATCAGCTAGTTTCTCTGTCCTTGTGCTCAGTCATACATGATACTAGCTAATACGACTTCATTATACGTGCTGTTGATGTTTAGTCTCATTCCTTCTTTAAGTTTGAGTCTCTGAATGAGTTTCTGAATAATTTTCTTTTAAACTGTTACGCTTTTTTCCCCAAGTCACATTTACAATGCACACACACAAACATTTACACATTCATGTACAGGAACTCACTAACATTCTGACTGGCCTTAGTTTGAATATTTAAATTAGATTTAGGGGAGGATGCTTGCTTCAACAGCACATATGCTAGTGTAGAAGTGATGTCTTTTGAATATTGAATCATAAAATTCATGCTACTGGCACATTTCCTCTATTTAAGAGTGCTTTAATTTTTCTCAATAATATTTCACAATCCTCAGTTTCTTGTGCATTTTTCTTCAGTGTATGGCTTTCTTTCAGATCATGTCTTTAGTTAAAGATTCTTTTTTATCCTACGAATTCTTGTGTCATATCTTTTTTATTCCCCTCCTCTGCTCTGTTCTGAAAAATGTTAGATATGCTCCCAGGATTTCCATGTTCACATTGGTTCTCTTTATTTTATTGTTGGAATTATAATATAATCACATGATTTCTCCCTTCCCTTTGATCTTTGCAAACCCTCCTATATAACCCTCTTGCTCTCTTTCAATTTTCTAGCCACCCTTAAAATTAATTGTTACATGCATGTACACACACACACACACACACACACACACACACACACACACACTCTTCTAATATAACCTGTTCAGTTTGTATAATGGTACTTGTATATACGTGTTCCAGACTGACTAGTTGATATTGGATAACCAATTGATGTGCTAGCTCCTGGAGATGATTTCTCCCACTCTCAGCATTACTCAGTAGTTCTTTGTGTAGAATTGAGGACTTGTGGTCTTTTCCTGTTCACTTTGTCACATCTAATGTTGTTGTACTTATTCACCTCCCAGGCAACTGACATCTCTTTCTTTACAGTTTCCTTAGTTAAACTCTAAACAACATATCTAAACAACAATATTGCCTTATACATCTCTCATTTCACATAAAGTTTCAATTTTCCTATTCCTCCAAACTAGTGGTCTCTGTAGTCCCTGACTGCTGCTCAGGTGCCAAGTCCAATGGCTGTATATTGGTGCTCACTGGGGACCAATCAGTGCTCACCCTATCAGCAGGCATTGGCCCATATAGCCATTCCCCATGTCCTAAGAAATGACTCCTGTTGCTTTTCTGAACTAGTGTTTTTTCATTCTTCTCACACTTTGGAGGATGTTCCATTGATAACTCTTGCTTTTGATTTATATTTAGTTTTTCCTGTGATTTGTCATTCTAGCTAGTGGAATTCCATAGTCTCCAGTCTTTGAATCCTCTGTTATGAACCTATCAACAATCAATTCACCATTCTTATCTAGTCCCATGATTCCAAATAACACATCATATGCTACAAATTCTAATGTCTTAGATCAATGAATTCTAGACTCAATTATATGATTATCTAGTTCTTTCCTTAAATCTGTAATTAATATATCAAACTAGCATTCAAAATAAGTTATAAAACTCTTCCATGGATTCTACTACAGTCTGCCCTGAATCAGGCAGAGGTCAGTCTGGTTGAGGTAGCGATACCTCCTTCAGAGCTTTAGAATCATCATTGGCTGCTTTGTTGCCCATTCTCACATCCAATTCATCATCAGTTTATTTGTTCGGTCTTTGAAATATGTCCACAAGCAGTGTGACTGCTTCCCTAACACCATTTCAAGCAACTGATGTCTCTTCCTTTAATTACTGAGGTAGACTGTCACTGACCTGCGCACCTCACTTTTGTCCCCTGCAGTCCATTATCTTCATAGCAGCCTGATGGATGTTTTAATATAAATGTCACATTGCACATTTTCTCATTCTAAGATCCTTCAAAAGCTTTCATTCCATTTATGGAAGAGGTCAGGAGCACTCTATAGCCTACATGTATTTTCCCCTGGTATATTCCCAAGTCTTCTTCGCTCATAGCAAACAGGACATAGGTCCAGTCTCAGGGCCTATTTACGTGATACTCCCGTGTTTTCCTCTGTAGGTCTCAGCTTGCCATTTCTGTCTTCACTACATTCCTCTAAGGGTCAAAAAGAAATTTCTCTGTCATCGGCACTTTACCTAACACATAACTCTTCAGACATGCTCCTGTCAAACCTTTTACCTTTGTCCATAGACTGAGTTATCACTATGGGTTTATGTGTGTGCATACCTGAAGCTCCCCTGCACCTTGAACTGTGTGCGTGTGTGTTTGTGTGTGTGTGTGTGTAACCAAGAACAATGCTGGCAAATAGTAAGATTCTGGTGAATACTCATTAGATGAATAAAATTGTTTCATTGAAAAGGATGTATTTATACTAAACTTGAAAATGTCATACTAAAAGACATATCTGCCAATCTCAGGGTACTGAGCTGTTAGCTAGATCCATGCTGTCTGGACTGAGCACAGTCTCTGAGCATTGGGAAACTGCCTTTGTTTCTGATAAACGTCTTTCACCTCCTATCCAGATAGTGTTTTAGACTCATGTGTGACTCTGGGTATGTATGTAAGGCAACTCATCTCCCCACTTAGATCAGAATACCCGAGTGGATTAAGCTCACTCTATTGGTACTGTCAAGGTTTTCAAGACTACAGATTCTGTGGAGAGGATGTTATTCACACTAGAAGACTGTCAATTTTGTGTTTAAGATAACAAGTTTCTCTCTAGTAACTGATTTTTGGATGCTGTAGAAATTCTGCAATTTGGAAATACACTTGCTTTTTCCTTATATCTTAGATAAAAAATCTCTTAGTTCATTATTTTCACCTTAGCTCTTTGATTAATAGCTGCTTCTTGCTTTTAGTTAACTTGAATTCTCATTTCTCTTTTATCATCCTGCTTCATGGTTATCCTGAAATGAGAAATGGTGTATGTTTCTTAGTAATGCCAGTACTACAGTATTCTACTGCTAGTTTGCATCGTATATGTCAAAATGCTGCAAATGTTAAAACGTGTTATATATCAACACTGGTAGACTTACTATGATTGGCAATATGATCATTGCTATGAACATAAACCTTTCTCAGTAATCTCAGGGATTCAAGAAAAATATAGAAGGTACATTTTTAAAATTATTTTTGAAAACCAATTTAAATGAATTTGGAGTTCCTATCTTGCTAAGTGAGAAAAAGTTAAATATTATCATTGTTGCTCTCCCCTGTTCTCACTCAGAAATGCTACAAAAGTTCTCAGGTCTTTTATGGCAACAGAATGTTGAGCTAGACCCTCTGACTAATGGTAGTTTTTAGTCAGATAAATAATGGCTACCAGGGAAATGTTTGTCTTAGTCCACAGATTCCTTTCTACACATTTGGTAGTTTGTGTTTGAAAAACCTACTCCATCAACCTGGTGTTATGAATTTATTGAAGTAAAATATTTTGCCTGTTACATAGTATCTCTATCTATCTCTAGCTATCTCATATATCTCTATCCATATATCGATCGACCAATCGATCGATAGATGGATACACACACACACATACACACACACACACACACACACACACACACATGATTACTCAACCACAATAAATTTTTTTTTCAGAATCTCTTCACAGGTCAGTAAAATATATCTGGATGCTTTGCAACCAGGTAAGTGTACAGCACAACATGAAAGGCAAACATAGCTAGATTGTAGAGGTTTGAGAATTTAGACTTTTCTGATGTCCCAACACATTTTGGGGCCAGAGACCCATACACTGGTTTAATAAAAAAAAAGAATTAATTTGTTTGCTTATTTGAGAACTATGTAAATCAATGGACTTTCAGTTTAGTAGGTTTGAGGCTCTTTTCCCACAGACTTTCTGACAACCTCAGACATTTTGAGCTACGCCATTCAAGCATTCCCACAGAGTTGGAAGGGGAATGGAAAATCTGAGAAATGTCGTCATGTTAAGAATAGTTGGTAATTTGCCTCAAACTAAATTGACTAAAACCTTAGAATTAGCTGTTGATAAAAACACAATGATTATTTTATGCAGGTGTTCTTTATCAGTTTAGTGGACATTTCTGGATTATTCCATTTCATGGTTCAATTCATAGAATCATCTGAGGGGATATATTTGCAGCCAGTGCAATCTTGGTTGATCAATCAGCAAAGAGTCTGTTCAAAAATACATTTGCCACAATAGCTGTACTTAGACCCTTTAAAGGTTAAAGGCACTGATTTGTAGCTAGTACAGCAATTTTTTAGATCAGCATGGTCTTCTATGCAAAGTCATGGCTTTAATGATGTATATTTCTGTATACTTAAGCAGAAGCAAAAGTGTTTTCATAGGGAAGTCTTAGCATCATCCACATATATACCTAGAGTTTTTGTACATAAAATGGAAGTAGTATAACATTTTAGCCCTTGAATTTTCTATGTGAAAATATCAGCTTTATCTTCTGAGAATTACCAGATTAGTATAAACATCCTTTAAATTAATATAGAATGATTATGATTAGTTTTTGTCATTCACCCATAATTCTAATTCTATTTTGTTTGCTTGGTTTTTATTCTTTGGTACAGTATTGAAAACATTTTAAAATTATCTGCTAAAACTTAAGCATGGGGGTGTTTTGCACACAGTGCTAAACCTGGGTTTTCTCTTGAAAAGCTGGAGGCCTCGGCAATGGCATTGAGGCTGCTTTGTAACCTGGCATGGGTAGCTCGGCCTCGTGAGTTAGGACTTGCCTGAACTTGAGGTTCACATTTCCCCTTTCCTTCCTATTCTCTTCTTTTCTTGGTCCCTTTACAGTTGAATTGGCTATCTCTAGTCTTGGCATAGTCAAACTAAACTAACTAAAACCTTAGAGTTAGCATTGATATATAATGCTTGGCTGTGAGTACCTGCATCTGTCTCAGTCAGTTGGTGTTTGACTCTCTCAGAGGACAGCCATACTAGGTTCCTGTCTATAAACACAACACAGCATCAGTAATAGTGACAGGAATTGGTGCCTCACCCCATGGGATGGATTCCAAGTTGGGCTGGTCACTGGTTGGCCTTTCCTTCAGTCTCTGCTCTGTTTTTGTCCCAGCATTTTTTAGATGTCCCTGAAATTTGGGGTTGAAAATTTTGAAGGTGGGTTGATGAATACATGTTGGTGTCCCTATTCCTCCACTGGGAGGTAGTCTCTTCAGGTTCCATATATCCACTATTAGACATTTCTCTTAAGTTCACTCAACTTGAATCCTGGGAGCCTCCCTCATCCCAGGTCTCTGGGACTTTCTAGAGGTTCTTCCCCTCCCAGGCAGCTGCAAATTTCCATTCATTTCCCTGGCCCTTTGAGGATCTTTCCTGTTACCTCCCATACTTAATCCTGTCCTCCTTTTATCTATACCCCTTCTCTCTCCCACCCAGGTTCCCGCCTCCCTCTGCCTGCCATGATTATTTTGTTTCTTCTTCTCAGTGGGATTTAAGCATCCTCACTTTGACTTTCCTTCTTGTTTAACTTCTTAGAGTCTGTGTGGTATATTATGGGTATCCTGTACTTTCTGTAGTTATCAGTGAGTGTATACCATGCATGTCCTTTTGGATCTAGGTTACCTCACTCAGGATGATATTTTCTAGTTCCATGCATTTGCCTGAAAATTTCATGATGTATTTATTTTTAATAGCTGGATAGTATTTCATTGTGTAAATGAACCATATTTCCTGTATCCATTCTTCTGTTAGGGACATTTGGTTGTCTTCCAGTTCCATATTTGTCATCCTGAACAAAGTTCAAGTCCAAGTGGATCAAGGACCTCATAATAAAACCAGATACAGTGAATCTAATAGAAGAGAAAGTAGGAAAGAGCCTAGAACACATTGGCACAGGAGAAAATTTCCTAAAAGGAACACCAATGGCTCAGGCTCTAAGATCAACAATTGATAAATGAGACCTCTTAAAACTGAAAAGAGTCTGTAAGGCAAAGGACATAGTCAATAGGACAAAATGATAGCCCACAGATTTGGAAACTATCTTCACTGATCTTACATCTGATTAAAGGACTCTTACCCCAAATATATGAAAACTCAAGAAGTTAGACTCCAAAAAACATATACAACAATTAAAAATGGGATACAGAGATAAACAGAATTCTAAACAGAGGAATCTCAAATGCCTGAAAAGCACTTAAAGAAATGTTCAACATCCTTAGTCTTCAGGGAAATGTAGTTCAAAATGACCATGAGATTCTACCTTACAACAACCAGAATGGTTAAGGTAGAAAACTCAAGCAACAGCGCATGCTATATGGATGTGGAAAAAGGAGAACACTCCTCTATTACTGGTGGAATTGCAAATTTGTTTTTAACTATCTTGACCTTAAAGCACATTCCACACTTTGTCTGACTAAGTCTCACAGGCCTTAAATCAATCATGGAGCAATGTTAGAGAATTACAAGGTCCCCAGTACACTAACAGTTGTTTGATCTTGTGCTGACTTTGTAGGGGTAAGTGTTGGGAGCCGACTCTTAGCTGAAAGAGGCTATCATCTTTATAGCCATCTCCAGCCATATACCCTGACAAGAGACTTGTTTTCAACAGCCTGCAATAGCTGAGCACACTCTGATAAACATCTTGTTACACTGTTTAGTGCCCCCAGCTGCAAGGTGCACCTAGTATCCATGGCTACAAGGCACATGACATAGTGCCTTCAGTTGAGATTGTCCACGAGGGCAAGTCATGTTGTAAAGGGTATAATTACCCAGGATTTCCTTCCTATATAGGAGAATATAGGAGAATATAGGAGGATAGAAGAGACTATAGGAGAATAAAGAAGAGACTTGATGAGACTTGACCAGACTCTGCCCTGTATCCATCTTTTGAGTCTCTCGCCCCTCTTTTGCCCTTCCTCCGTCCCCACTCTCTCTGTTGCTAGACCCTGACCTACGGACCAGAGCAGCAGAACGGGCCATTACAAAGTAGCAGAACTGGCCGTTACAAAAGAAATGGCCGTTATAGGTAAGGATTCCTAAAACTCTAGAACTTTCACATAACAAACATTTTGATGCGCAGATGAACATCTTTTTCATGGAAAAAAACTCCTACTTGAATAGCCAGGTATAAATACAGAACTTAAAAAGAGAGAATTGAGGTATTCGCACTGAATTGACATGGTAAAGAACACTGAGGGGAAGAAAACCATAGGAATTAATGTTTGATAGGCAATGCCACTGCATTGGTCTGTGCTGCTTTCAAGTTGAGCTTCCTCAGCTTCTTTCTCTCCTTTTTCAGTGCTTCTCACATTCTTCTTCAAAATACTTCTGTGGATAACCAGGACTATTCATCTACAATTTCTAAGACGTAGATAAATCATTGTACATTAATGGCCTTTTTATTTAGTGATATACAGATCTGTTGGAATGCTTCTAGGAAAAGGTGCAATATATTTTAAAGAAAAAATGATATGACTTTCCTTTACCCCCTTTCATACGGCAGAAGCATAAGAGGAATTCCTTTTTCCACATGATTAAGTACATGGAGTCTGTGGTAAATGACTTGGAATTTTGCCACGTTTCTGGTCTGAGCGCAGCCCCAGCATGCCTTCAACATGGCTAGCAGACTCAAGTTCATGAGTTGGAAACATACAGAGTCATTCAAAGACAGAATGAGCTGGTAGGAATCCCGCCAGTATACTTCCAGAAAGAAGCCGCATGCAAGCAAAACATTCTAGGTCACTGTTTAAAAAGTCCAGATCAGGGAAGAGCAAAAGATGACACATTGTGTTTCCATAGCTCTACATTCAACCAAACTAATGTTTCTCAGCTTTGCTAAAAGAGGTGCTTTGTGTTTCTGATGGGAGGTCTGAAGGGACTCTATAATGTCCTGGTAACTGTGCAGGCAGTAAGTGCTAGGGAAGGTGTTTTCTTGGTGATGGCTTATGCTGGAAAGTCAATCATTCTACTTCAAAATTTTAGCACCATGTGAGCATCTCTTGGTCTGAAATTGGAAATTATTATTGAAATATAACATCAACTGAAGGTTCTGCTCTCTCTCTCAAGAAGGATGATCAGTGGGTAGGGTAACAAGGCCAGCTTTCTGGGGAGAACAGGGACTGACACAAGACAAGAAGGACAAGACACAGGAGCCTTGATTATATGGCCTGGCTTAGGCTTGGTGGCAATGATAGGAGGGAGTGTAGTGGCTTCTGCTATTTTTTTCTTGGTCTTGTGCCTGACACCTAGGAGGAGGAAATTCCTGTCCCTCATGCATTAAGATGGCATAGTACTTGCTGTCAAATCCAGACTTAGATCTAGGGCAGGGCTTCTTAAAGTAGTCCAGTCCCAAATAGTGTCAAGAAGGTGAACATGGGGTCCTGATAATATTGGCAACAGTAAAAGGTTTCTGAACCCACAGTGACACAGATTCACAATCAAATGCTTAGCTTGACCAAGGTGCTTCTGGGGTTTAACCATCCATGTTTCCAGGACCCCTTCATCACAGTCCTGGATTTAAACACTCAAGATGTGACCAATGTACCAGAGAACATGTTCTGTTGAGCTCAGAACAACAGAGACTGCTGTAGGGTAGGAGCTAGATCATTTTTACCATACACATAAGTTTTTTAAAAACTGTATAGAAATGAAGTAATCTAACTGCAGAAAATAAAGATATAGCTGGTTCCTCTTGACACTCCCTCAGCACGTCCATATCAAATTAGTATATATTTGGACCATATTGTATAAAGTGAATGATTTCACATTTTTTTTATATTATGGACATGAGTTTAATGAAACTATAGTTGTATTGGTCAGTATTCTATTTCTTTGAAGAGACACTATGACCATGAAAACTCATGTACAACAAAGTATTTAATTGGATATTGCTTACAGTTTCAGAGGGTTAGTCCATTATCTTGGTGGAGAGCATGGCTGGACACAGACATGGTGTTGGAGAAAGAGGTAGGAGTTCTAAACTTAGATCTGTAGATAGTAAGAAGAGAGAGAGAGAGAGAGAGAGAGAGAGAGAGAGAGAGAGAGAGAGAGGTATTAGGCTTCTACCCTGGCATCGGTTTATAAAACCCCAAAGCCTACTTCCTCCAACAAGGCCTCCACCTACTCCCAGAAAGCCACATCTCCTAATCCCTTTCAAGTATTGTCAGTCTCTGATGACTAAACATGCAAATATATAGGGACTATTTTTATTCAAAGCCCAACAATAGTTCTAGGAACTTTGATTAGTTATTAGAACTTGTTATTATTAATTCCGATTCACCAACAATTTCTGAAATGACCCTAAACATACTTTTACATCTTCAACTACAAAAATATTAGTTTCATTATCAGCATTCACAGAGCTGCTCTGCCAATCCTCAAAGCTGTTCAATATTCTGTAGTATCAACCATCCAACTAAGATTTAATTCTTTATATAAAAACAGCCACATACAATTTATCTGTGTATGCAAAAGGATTTTTTCTTTAATAATGGAGAAATTCTATCTACATTAAAGAATTGTTTTAAAATAAACTTCTGTGTGATTTATCACCAGCAACTTTGATTATAAGCACATTACACATATCTGTAGACTTAGGGATGTGAGAATGTCTCTTGGGTAAAAAGGTTTATCCTGGAAAATGCTTAAGAATTCCTTTTTATTGAATAATAGAAAAAAATACTTGGGTATACCAACCATGGTTTGCAAGGCTGTGACATTCAGATAATGTAAAATGTAAACTTATCATATTGAAAATATCATTTTACTAGAATTCTAGAAGAATAGATATTACATGGCCTTTTCTTCTATTTTATTATGCAAGATTATATATATTAGTGGGGGGCATGTGTACCGTAAAGATGAAGAATAGATACCTAAAAGAAACTAAAAATGAGAATTGGATTTCAGTTCTGTTAAGTGCATATTCACTATAGTATTAGGCCTTTGCAGACATTGATCTTCACATGAACCACCTAATGATACTTTTAGAATGCCTGTTCTGATAGAGAATGTCTGAGTGGAGCTCTAGTCAGGTTAGCAGACACGGAGGCAGAATGGAATACTATCCTGATGGAGGCTGGGACACATTCTTTTCATCAATATCTGGACATACTTTCACATCCTATCCTAGACTTTGCCCATGTTTTAAGTTTATTTTTCATTGACAGTTAATAACTTTACGTATCTATGGAGTAGAGTACAGTGATTTATGATACTCAAGTCAGAAATAACTGCTTCATGTATTATCTTGAATACTTTTCATGTTTTCTCTTAGTGACATTCAAAATGATCTCTTCTAGCCATTTAAGTACATTGTATTATTTATTCTTTTTATTGGTTATTTTATTTATTTACATTTCAAGTGTTATTCCCCTTTTCTGTTTCCCCTCTATCCCATCCTCCTTCCCACTTGCTTCTGTGAGGGAGCTCCCAAACCCACCCATCCAATCCTGTCTCATCACCCTGGTGGGGATTGAGCTTTCACAGGACCAAGGGCCTCTCCTCCCAAATTGATGCTAGACAAGGCAATCCTCTACTACACAAGCAGCCGGAGCCATGGGTCCCTCCATGTGTGCTCTTTGGTGGACGATTAAGTCCCTGGGAGCTTTAGGGGTCTGGTTGGTTGATATTGTTGTTCTTCCTATGAGGTTGCAAACCCCTTCAGCTTCTTCAGTCCTTGCCCTAACTCCTAAACTCATTGTATACTTAACTAAACTCATCTTTCTTACAAGAGAACTTCAAAACTTATTGATTCTAACTGTAACACTGGAGTTGGTGACCAAACACCTTGCCTACCTCTCCTTCTTCTTCCTCTAGTAACCACTAGTCTATTTGAAATTTCTCTCAGATAAACATTTGCAGATTTCATACAGAAATTCATGTTGCAGTTGTCTTTTTCTTCCAGGTTTTATTTACTTAATTTAGTATCTTCCAGGCTCAAACATATTGTCTTAAGCAACAGGATATCATCTTTATCCACAGGTACACATGCCTCTATACTTCTTTAACCAATTCATTCATTGGTGCATATATAGGTGGATTCTATCTTGGGACTCAGAATAGCTTTCAATAAACAAGGTATGCAGATGGCCATCTGACACCAATGTCATCCTCTTCAAAAAATGCTTTTTTGAAGTGTGTCAGGATTTCAATCTAGTTCTCTTTTCAATTTTTAAAGAAACATTTATGATATTGGAGCCTTTTGAAAGGTAGGGTGATCCTAACTTTGTGCTGAATATAGGGAAGAAACAGTATTGACAGTGTCTAGATTCAGTTTGTTACAGAATTTGATGTAGACTGAACTTGAGCTTTTTTAATTGTGTCTGACTCTGGTAGTTTTCAATTTCTATATTTTTGTAATAGAACCAGAGTCCCATTTTCCTAGAGAAATATGCATTCTCACTTTTCCTGTGGTTTAAAAGACAGTTTGTCAGGATTACATGGATAATTAAAACTCCTCCATGAATATTTTGTTTCAAATCACTTAGGCTATTACAAAATTATAGAAACCCTTCTACCCTCTCAGGTTTTATTTATCTTGTCTCAGCAGAGAAGAGGTATCAGGGATACAAATTGAGTTAGCATCCTAAAGATCCTCGGAACACAATCACAATTGCAGCTCCCAGGAGTGGAAGCCATAGCACAGGGGCATCCAAGAGCATTGTAAGTTGTAATTTGTGAAATTCTCCAACAGTCAAATAACAACTGTATGAAAACTCAAGGAACCATTGCCCGATATCAGGTAGCAAGCAGGCAGAAAAGGTTTGGGCCTGTCTTCTCCTCCCTCACACAAAACATTATAACTGTCATCCACATGATCATGAACACATTTTAGTTATTCATGCAGTAATTTGTAAAAATTCATATATATTTTTTCCTGTCTTTAGGGCCAAACATTATATTTTAAAGTTTCATGCAACAAATATCTTCCTTCTGTGTGTGGCACACAGCAGAGGACAGTGCAGAGACACCAGAGGTCACTGAGAGAACTGTTAGCTAACCTAGGCACTCTGAACCATTTTATCCTTGATTACAAACTAAATAAAATGAAAAAGAAAACCCAAGTATTTAATTAAGATACAAAATCCTATTACAGAAAGACTGTGTTTTGAATTAATCTTTGTTCTTATCTCTCCTCAAGGGTGAACATTATTTTTATTCCTATAACATTCAATGATTTAGAGAAATGAATGATGTGATGATATAAGCATCAAGTACTGCATCAGCCCTTTCTTCTGTTATTACATACCTGGTAATGTCTGTCCTCTCTTCTGTTCTAGTACTTGCCTGCTAATTTTTGTACGTGTAGAGAAAGGCAAAATCTTGAAAACTGTGGATGATTACTCCAGCCACAGAAAGGCTTACAGTCTGTTGACAAGATGTTATTCTTCACTTCCGGGTACTCCAGGAGCCCAGCAGTGAAGAGAGTAAAGCATAGATAGACTTCACAATGTGGCTGCTGGGCATGCAGCAGTTCATCTTCTCCTCTGAGGGTCACGTTAAGTCTTAGGCCATGGGGAACTCTATCCTGTGATGCTTGTTGATCCATTGACTGTGGGAGCTTAGTCTACCTGTCACACGGTTAAATTCCCACACATAGAATTTTGTTGCTGTCAGATCTGAGCTAGAGACCACACGGTATTGACATTTGCTTTTAATAAACACCTACTGAGAAAAGGGGGGAAATCTATATGATCATAAAATGTCCAATTAGCCAGATGTAGTTCATTGTTACATCATTGAATAAGTATAATTTATAGAAAAATAATCAAAGTTAGTAAGGTGATTAGGAAGCCACTAAGCTCTACATAGTGACAGATAATAAAGACAGTGAGTGGTATCTGGACCATAAGAGAAACATCTTCACATATAAACAGATACACAGACGAAATTTCCATAATTAATACTGGAGATTGGTTTTGTTCTGAGGAATTCAAATTTAACAGAACTTTTTTTTCTTGAGTTCAAAGTATTCGAAAAGGACATTTGTTAAACTTTTTAGTGCTTTTTAGTTATGGAATGAGTGTGTTTTCTAAATAATTCTAATTTTCTATATTTCTAAATAAATAAATAAAATTTCTAAATAAGTAGTGTTTTCTAAAAACACTATATTTTATTTTTCATAGTTCTGCATCTCTTCATGAAGTGAAAGAAATCTGGCAAGAGAACTGGTCACCTCAGTTAACTAGCAAGGAGTGGTTGTCTCTCATAGCTGTGGCTACAGTCTGCTGTAGAAGGCTTGTGCTGGTTAGTTCTTGCTTAAAAAGGAAGAGGAAGGTATCTTCCCTGATTGAACATGTCATCAGACTGTCCTTGTAGGCCGGTCTGTGGAGCATTTTCTTATTTAATGATTAAGTTGAAAGGACCAAGTCAACTGTGGGGCATGATACCCCTGAGTAGGTGGTCTTTGTGTAAATAGAAAAGCATTTTTAGCAAGCCATGGAGATCAAGCCAGCAACCAGCATTCCTCCATGGTCTCTGTATGCTTCAGTTCCTGCCTCCTGTCTCACTTTGAGTCCCTACTTGACTTTCTTCAGTAATGAGATAGGATTGTGGTATATAGGCCTCTATGGCCTATATACCACATATAAGCTCTTTTTTCCTCCCAAGATGTTTTTGTTCATATTATTTATCACAGCAATAGAAAGCAAACTAAGGCAGAAATTGGTATCAGGTTTATGGGGTACCACAATGATGGAACTGAACATGTTGTGTCTTGGAAGATTGTGGAAATGTTTTGGGAACTTTGGGATGGAAATGCCATTGGGTGCGTACTCGGAACTTAATCGGAAGATCTAAGGGAGGCAAGGAAATGAAAGCATTGAGAGAAATACAGACAGTGGAGATGTGGCTTCTGAAGCTTCAGAGGGAAGTTTGAAAATCACTCAAAAACTCTATCCTGGAAATTCCTGTGATGTATTTGAACTTAAAATTTCTGGTTTCTGGTCAGCTAGGGCTGAAGAATTAGCTATGATTAGCAAGAGACCAGCACCCCTGAAATGAAACCTTTGTTTTTCTGGCACAATTGATGAAAAATAAGCCATGATTAATAAGAGACCAGAATCACTGATATGAAATCTTTTCAGTAATATTTCCTAATGTCAGAACACAGCAGCTACTGTCCAAAGAGATGAAGGCTGCTACACCTCATGCAGGAAGATGAAATTAGTAGTGTATAAGGGTCTGCCTTGTGGTACTTGTTTTGGCAGTATGAAGGCTTCAGGATTGAAGTGGCCATGGAAAGAAACAAAGGCTCATCACCATGTGGCAGAATCAGAGTCTTGGAAGAGAGGCCAGAAGAGGCCATTGTTGTAGGTTAAGTGGAGACTCCAATATATTGGAGGTGCCAGAATCAAGAAAATCACCAAGGATGGCATGAGGTGTGGAGTGGAGCTGACCTGAACCTACTAGACGAGCTATGTGAGCTGTGACAGCAGAGCCAGAGATATGGTACTGGCCAAACCTCCTGGAGCCCAGAAGATTAAAAACCCCAGACACTGAAACCTTAGTTGGGAATATATAATTGAGAGGATTTCTCCTTCATCAAATTGGCTTGTAGATGAGACTGTGGGGTATTTTATTGTTCAATGATTGATGGGGGCTCAGTCAATTGTGAGTGGAACAACTTCTAGGCAGGTGGTCTTTGCTTGTAAAAAATCAAGCTGAATGAACCATGGTGAGCAACCAGAATGCAGAATTCCTTAACTGGCTCTCCTCTAGTTCTTGCCTTTGAGTCTCCATCCTGCCTGAGTTCCTGCCATGACTTATCTCAATGATGGACTGTGGCCAGGTTATATAAGCCAAATAAAGCCTTTCTTCTTCTAGTTTCTTGGGGTCAGAATGTTTTATCACAGCAATATAAATCAAACTAGAACAGAGGCACACATTTTTTTTTTTGCCTTGAAAAATGCAATTAAACACAACTGAGCATATTAGGAGCATAATACAAGCAATTACCATATGAGAGCTGTGGGCCAAGAAAATGTTTGCAAACTGTTAAGCAAAGTAGTTTGGGATATTGGAAAAAGCAAAATGGATAATGATAACCAGTGCTATGCTTTGATTGAGTATGGTCCCCATAGGCTCATTTATTTGGATACTTGGTCCTCAGTTGGTGGAACCTTTTGGGAAAGACCAGGAGACGTAATGATATTGGAAAAGATATGTCCTTTGTATGGGCTTTGAGACTTCACTATGCTCTTGTGATTCCAAGTGTTGATCTCCACCTTGTGAACGTGGATCAAAATGTGAGCTGTCAGTCATTCCTTATTTCTGCTACCATGGACCTTAACCACCTGACTTCATAAGCCAAATCAAACACATTCTTTTACAACTTTCCTTGGTCATGGTGTTTTATCACAGGAAAAGACAGCTAACTAAGACAGTCAGCAACAGTGCATGGATGTCTCATTTAGTTCTTGTTTTCTACTAGAATGATTATAAAGTTTCCCTAATTGTTTGATTCAGAGTGTGACTATTCTGTTACTGAAACTGGACCCTTTCGTATCAGAATAGAGGTACTCAATGTTATATTTCTCAACATGGTGACAAATGTATCTCATCAACTTATTACCATGCCTCAAAACTATAGAGTGTAGTTGACATTTGGGGATAAAATATGTGAAAATGCCCTTTTATCCAAATATGGATGCAGCCTATTAGGTCCTTTGTATCATGTATTCTAAACATAAGTGCCGTGCTTAGCTTATTTTTTCAGTCATTTTCAAGACATGTCTCTAAGTGATATCAGAGTGTCAAGAAACGCATGTTGAGCGTGGTCCTTTTCACTCTGCATGGCCTCTCCTGCTGAATTGACAGTGCACGGTGTTCTACACTGTCACTGTCACAGCATGAGCTGCCCAGTTTTGGCAAATCCACTTTCATAAGGATGACAGATACTTCAATCAGTTCTACATGTTCAGAATTCTGATCTTGTATTTTAGGGGGAAACATCCACTTGGCTGTATAGCTTCTTGAAGATTTATTATTGAATTACTTTCATCAGGCTCTATAATTGAAAGCCATTGAAGATATATACTATAAATAATTGTACTTTATAGCAAATAAAGTAATGGTGGCTTGGTAGAAAGATATTCATTATTTTAGCATCTAGGAATTCAAGGCTTCTTACTTAGCATTCATTTATGTGTGTGCATATATGTAATTACCTTTCTTATGAGTGTCTTTTGTTCTCTTCTTTATATAACAATTACAGTTTTATGTTATTATCTTTCATACAACATAAGAAGATATCCATGAAAAATATATTATCAGTTACATACATCTACACTCAAAATGTTCTTTATAATTTATCTATATTAAAGTCTTGTGTGTAATTTATCTGTTTTAAAGACTTAAGTCTTTTTGACAGGAAGCAAGAGGACTCAGAAATATTTTAAAATTTTAACTGGATATTTTGACAATGACGGGATTTGATCATGCACTCTGAAGTCTTAGAGGTCAGAAATATCTAATACCTTGAACATTAACTAGCAACATGTGACCCTGGGAAATATTTAGAACTTGAGTCTCACTTACTACATCTATAAAGTGTTGAGTCTGTAAAGTTTGGAATAACTTCTTTTAAGTGTCAAATATTATTTAGGCTGAATCAAGAATATCAAGGAAAAGTGAGGTACCTTTAAAACTTTTTATTTACTTGTAAAGTAAAACATTTTATTCATATAAAATTTCCTTGGGGAGGAGGTGAGATTGACATGTTTGGAAGGGAGACAAGACAGGGTGTTGGTAAGAGTAATTTGAATGCATCCTATACATGTATTAAATAGACAATGAACAAACTTCGTTAATTAAAAAACATTTCTACTAAGAAACTTTTTACATGAGAAATATTTTTTTGTAAAGCTGTAAAGGGGCAGGATCCAGGAGATCTCATTTGCACATCAAGGCTCAGTTAGTTGAACCTATGTTTCAGTTGCTAGAAGAAAGAGGCAAAACAATAGATGCAGAAGTTTCCCATGAGATTTAGTGTGTTGGTAACAGCAATATGATTATAGATATTCACATTTGGCCAGTGCCAAGAAGGCTGGTCACCAGTATGAACAGAGCACAAGATTTAGTAGTATGGTAGGTGTGAGGCTGGAGAGAATTAGACTACAATCCACACTTGGTGCTGGTCAGCTCTACCAGGACAATGTGAGGGCTATATCTGAAGACATAATAAATAATGTTTATAATGTACCAAGCATTTCCTGTGATGCAGACTGGCATCTGTCATCTCTGTGTCTTTGACTCCTAACCCCTGTGCCTGACATGCACCAAATATATAACAGAAACTTATTAAAGAAGTAGCTATTTATAGATTTCAGGAAAATGGTACAAATTTATTATTAATCAGAAGAGAACCAAAAACAGTAAAAAATTAGTATTTTGAATATTTTGCTTTGTTTATATACATTGCAAATTAAATACTTTACATGAAAAACAAATATGAATTTTACTGATTAATACTAAAGCTTTAAATATTTATTGGATTGCTTGTGGGGAATTTTATATTTATAATAACTGGAGCACTGTAATTAAGTGTTACTTTTGATGTTTGCTACAATGTTATGATATGATGCATATTAATGAAATAAGTAAAGAAGTCTATTTTATAGTTTGATTTTTTTTCAAAACGAACCTAGTCTTATAAGTGCTGATAAGTATGTGAACAATCTACTTTAATGGATCACTGTGGGAAATATGGGACATATAATTAATAATGCCCAGGGAAAATACACTATTGATTTAGGTATAGGCTAATAAGGGCTTTTAAATTATTTTGCTCATTCCACACTTTAGGCAAAAATGTTGTTATTTCTTTTTTTAGAGAGTGAAGTGGACTTTTAATAGCATAACTTTAATAAGCTGTACTCATACATTTTTGTAAAATGAACTAAAGTTTTTGAAGTAGTATGCATCATTACCATATATAACGTGAACTTTGTTTTAGTTTTTTAACTGTGTCATTTGTAGCTCACAGGACGCCCGTCTATGTGTAAGCCCATTGAGATGACTTTCTTTCTGGACAGTAAAGTAGAACCTCTGGTGCTGTGAGAGACAGCCAGCACTGAAAGCACTTCCGGTTCACTACAGACCTGATTTCTCCTTTTCCTATGAACAAATTGTGTGGTATCTTCAGCCGCATGGCCTTTCCATCGAGCTTGAAGGTGGTGGTGGGGGTGGGTTAACTAAAACCATTAACAGCCTGCAATGTCGAAGTGCTCCTGACCATCGACTTAAGGGAAAACATCTACAGTTGGTACTGGGGATTTATTTATCAACTATGACTTCTGGAAACATAATCCTGTATAGGGTGTTATATTTTAATTTTTTTTACTATTTTTTTTTATTAAAATTGTTTACATTTCAACTGATATCCCACTTTTCAGTCACCCCTTCACTAATCCTCCCCATCCCACATCTGACCTCTCCCCCTCCCTTTAGCCTTTATGATGGTGCTCTCCCACCCACCCTCTCCCACCTCACCGCTCCAGCATCAAACCTCCACAGGACCAAAAGCCTCCCCTTTCATTGATGTCAGACAAGGCCATCCTCTGTTACATATGTATCTGGAGCTATGCGACCCTCCCTGTACACTCCTTGGTTGGTGGTCTAGTCCCTAGAAGCACTGGGTGGTCCGGCCAGCCTGCATTGTTTTTCCTTTGGGGTTACAATCTCCCTCTGCTCCTCCTGACCTTCTACCAGCTCCCCCACTGGGGTCCCAGAGCTCAGTCTGATGGTTGGCTCCATGCATCCACATCTGTATTGGACAGTTGCTGCCAGAACCTCCCAAGAAACAGCCACACTAGGTTCCTGTCAGCAAGCTCCTCTTGACAACAGCAATAGTGTCAGGGTTTAGTGTCTGCAGACAGAATGAATCCAAAGGTGGGGCGGTCCCTGGGGATGTTCCTTCCTTCAGTCTCTGTTCCAATTTTTGTCCCTGTCTTTCCTTTGAACAGTAACATTTCTGGGTCAAAATTTTTGAGATGGATGGGTGGCTCTATCCTTTGTCGGGGGGCAGGGCATACCTATCTACTGGAGGTGGTCTCTACAGGTTCTATCTCCCCTTCGCTGCGCATTTTGGCTAAAATCACCCCACGTTGGGTTCTGGGAGCCTTTTGCTTAGTCAGCCCGGAACACTACCTGGAAACAGAGAGAATGGAAGCTAGACTAGAGAAAGAATAGGAGATAAAGAGAGTTGGGGTAGCAGAGCAATCCCTCTTATACTACGGCTCTCACCTGGCAGGCTGCTGCTAGATAGCTGTTGAGTGGAGCCTAGGAGAATTGTCTGTAAGGCAACATAGGTGACTCGAATCAAACACACACGTGTGCACACGCACGCGCATGCGCACAGAAGGCGGGGGTGGGAGAAGCATCCATGCACACATGCAGGCACATACGCACAACGGCTTATAAAATGCTTTAGGTTTACATAGACTTTTTCAAGCATTCTTATAGCTACCTGGGTACTACAAGGACACGAGTGATAAGAAGATTACTGATAGCTCTGGTTGGATTTAAGGCCTGCTCCACTCTTCTGGTTCTTTAAATCTCACTGAGAACTCATGGTTAGGGAGGCCAAGACTGAACCTATAGCTATTGGATTGTTAGACAGACAGTGTCAAACTGCATTCTAAGTACTTACTCGTATACAGTTCGATAGTGCATTACTCAGATGTCATCAGAGAAGCTTCTTGATACAGTGACAGCAGTAATTCAGGAAACCACAGTCGGATGAAGATCAGACAGAGAGATTGAGTATCTCTGTGATGCTCAACTATAAACAGAACATCTCTAACACACCTCTTTTCTTCAAGGATTAGTGGCAATATTGTAACAGCCAGTACTTCTGGAGGACTGGGGTGAAACAGTAGCTTCTGAACTGGTCAGGATTGATGTGCTCAAACTGAAAACGGCTACAGTTGCCTGCACAAGAACTGTATAAGATCCAGCCAATCAACATTCCATCATGAAGGGGAGAGGAACTTCTAAGCCTCCACCCTAGATGAGGAGCCATTGTCAGTCATTGGTGGGGAAGGGAAAGTCAGTTTTCTTTAGGGTTGTGGGTTTTGGCAGGTTGACCATGACCCAGTGAGTAGCTCCACACTAGCGTGCAGCACAAATTGGACCCAATGAGCTTATAAAAAAAAAAAAAAGAGGCTGTGAATTTGAGGGGTTAATGAAGTGGATTAGAAAGAATTTAAGGAGTAGGGCTAACTTAACAAAATACAATGAATTTGGTAAAATACATTCTATACACATATGAAATTCCAGAAGAACTAGTGAAAATGTTAAAGAAACTTCAGCACTTGAAAATAATATTTATGCACATAAAATGAGATATAAATCATAAAAATATACTTATGATAAAAGACTATGACATCATTTATAATATCATTTATGATAAAATTTCTTACTTTCTAATACAGTGTGTAAAGTATTTGTCATAAAGCCGGACTGTTCTATTTAAGTTAGATTTCAATATTTGAGTCTAGTTGTGGGAGACAAATCCTAGGGAGAAGTATATGTGGTTAACATGTTGCTGGATTCAATTTGTCTCTGACTTTTATCAACAAAACTTAATCTTATTCTTTCTTCTAATTGAGTTTGTTTATCTTCTCTTATATCTTGTCATGCTTTATTGATACTCTGGTCCATCCCATTAGGGAGTTTTGATTCTTTTATTAAGTGTGCTTTGGGGAGAGATACAGCAGCTATGTTCTGACACAGGATCCAGGTGTAATTATGATTACCATGGTGTGTTTCTCCTTGCAATACAGAGTTTCATTGAGTGGCTTTGCTTATTACACAGTGCATTTGTACCTTACAGGGATACAGAACCATCTAGGAAATTGTGCAGAGTATTTTCTAATGTCAAATATGTTTTGAGCTTTCAAGGTACATGGAACAGAAACTGTCCACTCCTGCCATCCATTATAGTGCTTAAATATTTTGGCTACTTTCATCTTTTTAGAACATAATTAGAAAGATATCAAAATCAAATGGCTAATAAATACTTCTGATAACCTCACTCAATATGACATTATGCTACACCAGGCAAAGGAGACGTATAAAGAAAGCACTCTGTGAATCCATGATACTTATATTTTATAATCTATTTGACCTCGGTTAAATACCTTTTATTTTGTTTTTGTTTTTTTTTTTTAAAATATTCCTTTCATTTCTCCCTCTCTGTCTTCAGTTCTGTTATCTGTAAAAGCTGGTTTTAAATCGAGTCGAGTCTCCATCTAGCTTGGGCATGTCTATTCCATAAATCTCAGATTCAATTTTTTTCTCTCTCTCCTGACATTTTAATGTTTTAATTTTGATGAACAGAGAGATTTGACATTTTCCATTACTTCCCAGGTTGTTTTGCCCTCTTGGAAGTGAAGGGTGCACTGACCTGTACAGAGTAACTATACCCAGGCTTGTTCAATAAGACAGACCTTCAGTGTGTTCCCACTGGTCACTCACTGATTTGTGCCTTTGTGTTCCATCCTGTGGATGGCACGAGAGAAAAAGTTCACACTACCAAGGACGCACAGTGCTGCTCTTCGGTGGACTTCCATTCCTTAAAGACAAGGGTATCATAAATAGTTAACATGCATTTCCCCCTTATTCTTCTGAAAGACAGTCTCATTGTCTATGCCATATCAAATTTAATGCAATAAAATACATATATTTGTCATTTTACTGTTTTAACTCTACTACCCATTGGAATTAATTATATTCCAATCTGTTGATATTTACCTAGTTTATTTCCAGTCTCTGATTTATAAGGCTCTAAGCTTTGTAGTTATAGATGTACTTGGTATTTTGATTTTATATCCCCACCTAGTGTGAGATGTTGTGACATAGCACTTCATGTCTATTTTCTTAATTCCCTGATGGCATTGAATCTGTATTATAGTAAAATTGGGAGTTTTTTGAAAATCTTTTATTAGAAATTTTCTTTATTTATACTTGAAATGTTATTCCCTTTCCTGATTTCCCCTCTGAAAACCCCCTATCCCATCCTCCTCCTCCTGCTTCTATGAGGGTGTTCCCCCATCCAACCATTCCCACTTCCCAGTCTTGGCATTCTCCTACATTGGGGCGTCCAGTCTTCACAAGACCAAGGGCTTTCTCCTCTCATTGATGTCCGACAAGGCCATCCTCTGCTACATATGTGGCTGGTGTCATGGGTCGCTCCATGTGTACTCTTTGGTTGGTGGTTTAGTCCCTAGGGAGTCTGGTTGTTGTTCCTATTATGGGGCTGCAAACCCCTTCAGCTCCTTCAGTCCTTTCTCTTACTCTTCCACTGGGGACCCCGTGCTCAGTCCAGTCGTTGGCTGTAAGCATCCACCTCTTTATTTTTCAGGCTCTGGCAGAGCCTCTCAGGAGACAGCTATATCAGGATCCTGTCAGCAAGCACTTCTTGGTATCCATAATAGTGTCTGGATTTGGTAACTGTATATGGGATGGATCCTCAGGTGAGGCAGTCTCTGGATGACCTTTCCTTAAGTATCTGCTCCACACTTTGTCTCTATAACTCCTCCCGTGGGTATTTTGTTCCCCTTTCTAAGAAGGACCAAAGTATCCACACTTTGGTCTTCCTTCTTCTTGAGATTCATGTGGTCTGTGAATTGTATCTAGGGTACTCTGAGCTTATTTTTACAATATTAAGCTATGAACCCATGGCGATGGGGTGTCTTACTGCATCTTTACTAGTGTCTTTTGCTGTATCTTTCTTAAGAGGCCTTAAGGGGTTTTTTTTTTATAAAGAATTTTATATAATATATTTTAATCATCTGATTTCTTCTCCCCCAATGCAATAACTCATTTTAAACACTCTTTACTTTTGAGGATAGATTTATTTCTAGATATTCTCTATTCTTTGTGGCTATATTTTTAACATACAACAACTGTAATTCTTTGTGCACCAAATATTGGAATCCAAGATTGTATAAAACAAACACCAAAAGACATTAAAGATCCAATGGGAAAGAGATCCAAAGGCAGGCAATGGAGTCAGAGACAGGCCCTTCTCCTGCTTTATGAGTTCAAATGAAGATGAAGCTGTACGAAGTTTACATCTGTGCGGCGGGCTTAGATCCGTTCCATGTATTTTGTCATGGAATATCTTGTTTTCTCTATCTATGGTGATTGAAAGTTTTGCTGGTTATAGCAGTCTGGTGTGGCATCTGTTTTTAGGACTTCAAGGCATCTTCCCAGGCTTTTCTAGCTTTTAGAATCTTTGTGGAGAAGCCAGGTGTAATTCTAGTAGGTCAGCCTTTATATATTACTTAGCCCTTTGCCATTGCAGCTTTTAATATTCTTTCTTGTTCTGTCCATTTAATATTTTGACTATTTTGTGTTGAGAATTTTCTTTTTTTGGTCCAATCTACTTGGTGTTCTGTAAGGTTCCTGTATGTTTATAGGCATCTTACTTTATGTGAGGGAAATTTTCTTTTACGATTTTGTTGAAAATATTTTCTGGACTTTTGAGCTGGGAATCTTCTACTTCTGTTGTGATTATTCTTAGATTTTCTCTTTTCATAGCACCTCAAAATATCTTGGATATTTTGTTTCAGAAACTTTTTAGACTTAATATTATTTGATAAACATATCAATTTCTTCTATCACATCTTGTATGTTTGAGATTGTCTCTTCCACCACTTTATTCTGTTTGTGATATTTGACCAATGTATCAATTTCTTCTATCATATTTTCTGAGATGCTTTCTTTTATCTTTTGTATTATGTTCATGATGATCATATCTGTAGTTTTTGTTCTCTTTCCCAGGTTTTTCATCTCCAGACTTTCCTCATTTTTGTGTTTTTGCTTTTTTTTTTCCAATTTCATGTCTTTATTTATTTTCTTCATCTCTTTGATTACATTTCCTGTATTTCTTTAAAATATTTGCCCATTTCCTCTTTAAAGGCCTCTATCATCTTCATAAGATTGGGTTTAAAGTCATTTTCTTATACTTTGACTGTGCCAAGATATCCAGGGCTTGCTAAAGAAGGATAGCTGGATTCTCATGGTGCCATATTGCCCTGGCTGTTGCTGATTATGTTATTCTGTTTGCTTTTAGTCATCTGGGATTTGTCATTATTACAGATTTGGATATTGATTTCTGAACTTATTTTTGTTAGATGAGTGAGTTTTTTGTTTTGTTTTGTTTTGTTTCCCCCTTGATTTCTGTTTCCTCTGTCTTCTAACCTGTGTTTCCTGGGGTTTTTGTGACTCGTAATTCTTCAAGTCCAGTAGGGTGTCTCCCCTGGGGTTTTCATGGCCTGCATGACCTCTGGGGATTAGGATACTAACTTTGTGCCTCTGTCCTCTCTAGTAGCAGAGTGGCTGGGTGTCCCTGGTGTCTTCTGGCCTCACAGAGAGCTATAGGAGTTGCAGAGAGGTAAATGGAGTCCAAGGGATACGATACAGCTTGAGGTTGCTGAGTGTGTTTTAAAGGGACTAGGCAGACAAAAGATTGGGGCAGCGCCGTACCTGGTTATCCCTGGTGCAAGCAGGCCATCAGGAAAGCAGGCAAAGTTGTGGGATAGAAAATAGAGTACAAGGGACAGCATGCATTTAACCTTTGTTGGGTGTGCTTTAAGAGGACTTGTCAAGCTAGGAATATGGGCCAGGTCTTACCTGGTTGTTTCTGGTACAGGCTGGCTTTCAGGAAAGCAGGCAGAGCTGTGAGCTGAATTCAAGGCTATCATTAGTGGAAGTCTGTCCAGGACACCTTTCTTGGTATGTTTCTTGTTGGTATATAGAAAAGTTATTGGTTTGCGTAAGTTGATTTTGTATCTTGCCTTGTTATTGAATTTGTTTATGGTTTTAAAATGTTTTCTGGTAGAATTTTTGGGATTTCATACATATAATTTGTCCTGTGTAAAAAGAGATAGCTTGACACATTCCTCTTTTATTTGTATTCCTTTAATTTCCTTGTCTTACCTTGGTACTCCAGTTAATGCTTCTAGCATAGTATTGAAAACAGTAGATGTTAGCATTCCTTCTAGGCTCTGCTCCACAGTTACCTGGCAACAGCCAGGTATGCCTTGATTACTATAAAGGTTCCTCCTTGCCCTTTTACTCTCTTACTCTCTGTCCCTTCTCTTCCTGTCCCTTCTCCCCCTATCCCTACCCCCCTCCCTGCAATCTCTCCACCTATTCCTGACTGGCCTTCCCTCCTCCCCTCCCCTCCCCTCCCTTCCCCTCCCTTCCCTTCCCCTCCTCTCCTCTAATCCCCCCCCCCCGCTCATCTTTTTTCTCAGCTCCGCTTCTCTTGCCCTAAATAAACTATACTCTACACTATACCATCTTGTGGCATGGCCCCGCAGAGGCACCCCCTCCCACCTCACCATACCTCGTTCTATCAGTCCTACCCTTGGCTCCTTTTCTATTTCATAAAACACAACAGTGGATAAAGCAGACAGTCCCATCTCATTGCTGATTTCACTGAAATTGCTTCAAGGTTTTCTCCGTTCAAGATGATAATGGCTGTGCTTTTCTCATATATAAATATTATTATGTTGTGATATTGCCTCTAGTCTTCTGTTCAGTAAGACTTTTATGACAAAGACATTGTTAGATTTTATCTAAATCTTGTTCAGTATCTATTGAGATGATCATATGTTTTTTCTTTAAGTACATTTATGTTATTAGATTTGTAACAATCCCCTAACTTTTAAGTTTACTTTCTTTTTCTGATAATAACATTTCTGGATAGATTATTTTTCCTGAAGGAGTAGTTTCATTTTTGTTTCAGTGTGTCTACTTATATACACAATAGACAATTAACGAACAAGGCCTTGCCAAAACCATAAATAACAGTTATTTGAAGTGAGTTTCTTCTAGAATCATTACAGCAGAATTGTGAGCTCAAACACTAAAAGGTGTATTTTCTTCCAACAGATCCATGCTTTATAATTTTAGTCCCAAAGTGATGAAGAGAAGTATAAGGCATTCATTTACTAAAATTAAGACATTGATCCTTAGAGCAACTATTTAATCTCATTAAAAATTCAACTACAGTATATTTTTTTAAGATTTCAAGTTTCTCTAAATACAATGTGTTTATGGAAGTCAAATTGAGGCAAAAACTACAAAAGTTTTGCACATAAGCAAAAATTTCACACAAAAGCTGAAATTCACATAAATATGTTTTATACAACTAAATTCAAAGACTACTTTGTTTGATTAGAAAACTAGATTCAGAGAGATCTGGCACATCAGTATTACATTCAGTGAGGATATTTGTGGCAATAATGATAGCATGCCAAGGTGTTTAAAATTCTGTGACCTAGAGATTTCTCATTCTCTTTAATTTACACAGGAAGCTTAAGGAGTTGTGTGCAAGATGAACCAAGGCAAAGGACATCACTGCTGGGTCAAAGCTAATGCAAAATTATTTCATGATTTGAGTTCTTTCACAACATAATAACAGTGTTTTTTAAAATAACAAAATCCACCTTCTGTATAAAGAATATTTTTCCTTTATTGTCCCTATCAAGTAAATTCAGTTCATATCATAGTTATTCAATCATTTTTAAGGCTACAAGGCTGTGTTTTAGTATGTGAAGACAATGAAAACATCAAAAACGATTAAAAATATTTACCCCATACTAGGCTGAATTCAGTTTGATATTTCTTATATTGCTTTTAAATTTGAATAGTGATGTGAAAGAGAACTTACATACATGGCACCTTTCATACTCATTCTCTGGGTGAACAATGTAATAAAAAGAAAGATGAGCTGATGCTGCTCCAAGCTGATGTCAGACCCTGAGGTCCAAGGCTGAGCGGATGCGCTAAGGCAGCCAGGACAAAGCACTTTCATCTCTTCACTTGTCTCCACAGTCAATACTGATTTTTGTGGTTTCATTGATCTGGCCACAATCCACACTGAGTCTTTGCTTAGAAAGAGGAGATGCTTCATCTCTGTCTTTTTCTCCAGCATGTGCAGACGGCTGTGCACAAAGGAAATGCTCAGTAAAAGCTTGTGATAGAAATAATGAAGAAAAACCCCATTAGTCACTGCAGTTCCTCAGAGGAAGTATGATCTAAGAACATTTTACCCTGACATGCCATTT
>NW_021604635.1:8251230-8279444 GCF_004785775.1 Grammomys surdaster | reverse complement strand
TTCAATGGCTAGTTGTGAGCATCTGCCTCTGAATATGTCAGACTCTTGAAGACCTCTGAGGAGACATCCATATCAGGCTCTTATCAGCATGCACTTCCTGACTTCCACATCAGCATCTACCTTTGGTGACTGCACATGGGATGGATATTCAGGTGGAAAGGACTTCAGACGGCCCCTCCTTCAGTTTTTGTCCCTCGCTTTGTCTCCATATTTGCTCCCTTGAGTATTTTGTTGCTCCTTCTAAGAAGGACCTTGATTCTTTTTGCCCACTTTCTCCGTGTAGAGCAAGGCCTGTACGCTGAGTTTCTCTGCCCGATCATGACACAGAGCAAGTGGGATGTGGGACATGAAGATTCTGAAACAAAATTTTGAATGTGTGTGTGTGTGTGGGGGGGGTCTTTTTGTTTTGATTTGTTTTTGAGTAATATCATTTCATAACAAGCAGGCAACACTTTCAAGAGTTCCTAGCTATTTGAAACTATTCTAAGAAGAGGTGCGTGCGTGCATGCGTGTGTGTGTGTGTGTGTGTGTGTGTGAGTGTGTGTGTGTAGGCCTGAGTTCAGAGTGGGTCACATAGTCTAAATGAACTGACCTTCTCAGTTCATTTAGACTATGTGTTCAGAAAATCCCCAAGACCTCCCTGTGTCTGTGTGCCTACCGCTGTGGTGATAGACTCACAACATGTTTTTCTTGGATATTTGGGATTGAATCCGGGATCTTAGGCTTTTGCTTCAAGTACCTTACCAAGTGAGATCTATCTTTAGGGCCTTGTTCTAAATCTTTTATTTATTTGATCATAGTAACCCTATAATATATGTACCCACAAGCATCTTGTGCTTACAAACAAATGTACAAAGTTTTCATGGAACTTTTTCAGAGAATCATAATGTAGAATTTACAGCCGAATCCAAATTCAGAAACCTGACTCCAGTGTCTGTGCCATAAATAAAATTCTGTCTTTTGATGAAAAATTGAATTTCAATACTTTTTTTTTATTCTCATAAGAATTTGTAACTAAACTACAATGGATATTTATTGAGGTAGAGAGACATCCTCTCTACCTCTGAAATGTGAATTTATTAACCACACTGTTCCTGATAGTTCAGGGATCTTGCTGCTTCTCTTGACAATTTGATGAATTTATCTGTGGCCACTTAATTATTTTTTCTAGAATCAGCTTACACGTTTCAATTGTTTATTCCTTTGTTTCAGCCATTGAAGATGCTATTTTAAACATGGCATATACTTAAAAGCATTTACTCAAAAGTTAAGACTCAAGGTTCTGAAAAGAACAGGTAAAATGATCAAAACCTAGGAGAAAGTTTAAGTTCAGGTACTCATTGCAGGATTAATTAAAATACAGATGTTTAAATTAAACACAGACTTCCCAAGAAAAATGTAAAGTAGAATTATTTGTGTGATTCACACAGTTTGAAAACTTATCATTTCCCCACAGAGAATCATGTATTTTACACAAAACAATAGTAGTGTGAAGCCAAGGTTTTTTTTTTTTTGTGGTGGGTAATATCTTTTTTATGAATGGAATCACAATGCTATGAGAGAGGTAATATTTTTATGGATATAATGACAATTCTATGGTTGAATTGCACTGTTTTTCAACCTCAAGCTTATATCCTAAGGCTCCAATCAACAGTGTGTGAACATGTGACTCTATTTGAAACATGTGACTCTAGTTTTTTTATTAAAGAGATGATTGTAGTAAAATATAAAGTTGGTTAAGACCTGATTGAATGTGATTAATGCCTTTGGAAAAAAGGAAGATCAGCACAATGACATGCAATGTGTACAACACCCAGAAACTATGGACATAAAAGCAGGGTAGTTAGTTATTCATGGGGCAGGTAGAGAGGACCCTGAAAAAGTTAAACCTGCCTTCAGCCTCTTAAACTGTACAAAATAGATTTCTAATGTTTAAGCTGCGTAGCCTGTGGTATTTTGTCTTACAATAGTAGAAAATGACATAACTGGATATCTTATAGGCTATAAAATAATTTATACTGCCTACATTTCTTGCACAATCTTTTCTGTTTTGTTCTTTTTTATGGTTGCACTTACTTATAATCTGCTGTGGTTCAAAAACATTGGAATAAAGAATTATTAAGGATCACATTGCAGGCCATCTACAAAGAACTGTGGTGTCTTTTCCAATTCACTTATAATGTGAATCCTCCATTATCCAGAAATCTATGCACTATGTATGCTACCTCCTCCCCAGTGACTTAGCATCTGACTGAATTATCAGCTCACCTGTCGTAGTCATACGGGTATGCTTCCTGGAAAAAATAAATCCACAAATATACACTTTTAGTGCATATTACTGTGAGTTTTGGTAAACAGCGTTGTGGGAAATTTTTAGTGGGTCTGGAGCTACAGTAATCATGATAAAAACCACTTTTATCATCCCAACCCAAAAGGTTGCATTGCACTAACCCTCTGAGTGCACACAGACACACAGACACAGACACACAAACACACACACACACACACACAGTATGCACACACGTACTCTGAGAAAACTACTACTTCATTTTGCCTATAATTTTGTATTTGGGAATTATGTAGACTGCAGTTTTTCATGTTGATGTATTTCACTGAGTTTGACAAATATTTATGTTGCTACATGTTTCATTGTACATTTTCCCAGTGTTTGGCAATTAAGAAAGAAGCTGAAATGAACATTTGCACGAAGGTTTTGTATGAGCATATGTTTTTGTTTGTTTGTTTGTTTTTCTCTTGCTAAATTCCTATGAGTAGAAATGCTAGATTGCATACTAAGTGTATGTTTAATTAAAAAGAAACTGTCAAACTTTTCCGAAAACGAATGTACCATATTGCTTTTCAACTGACAGAGCAGGGGAGTTCTTATTTGTGCTAGTATCTGTCCTTGGCTATGTTTCAGTCATAACAGCAGGTTATGACTACATAAGTGGCATTCATTTTTCTTTCCATATGGAGATTACCAATAGTGACTGGCTTTGAACGTTCTTCTTTGTGCTTATATGAGGCTTAGTTATGACTTTCAATTTGTTTAATAGTTTCTTTACCAATTTAATTTTTGATTGTTTTATAATCAATATAAACTTCAATGTAAACTATTAGATCATATGTTTTTGCAAATATGTTATTCTAATCCAGGGCTTATTTTTTCTTTAATTGAAATTATTATTTCAAAGTAGAAGTTATAATTCTGATAATTCTCAGAATTCAGTTTTGATCATTTAGGAATCATGTTTTTGATTTCTTCTCTAAATCAATCAGGCAAAATTTTTCCTGTAGTTTTACTTCTAGGAATCCTTATGCCTGAATTAGGAGGTAGCAGGATTAAAATTAGATGAATCATGAAAGTGAGACAGTAATCTACCAAATCTAAAACAGAAATGTGTAGGCAGAAAGGAAAGAATACCACGAGGATTCAGCTAGGGCTGTCTACCAGACAAGAAGAGACCTCTGCTGAAACCATGTCTGCTAGCATTTTGACCTCCAATTTAATTGCCTAGAACAGTGACAAGATAAATTTCTGTTGCTTGAGTTGTCCAGACTCAGTCAAACCCAAAATGAGGAGTATGAGTCCTTTATTCAACATTTTCAAAGTTGTTTTATCTCTTGTAATTCTTTGCTTCCCTGTTCCAGAAGTATCGGTTTGAGACTGTTTTATTAACACATTGAGCATTGTGTCTCCTCTTTGAGAACATTTCTCAATTGACTTTAGATCTTTTATATCTTTCCCTAAGTGCAGTATTCAGTACAGGGATTATCATAGTTAGCTTCAGCTCTCAACTTGACACAAACCTAGGGAAATTGATTCTCAACTGAACGTTTGGCTTCATCACACTGGGCCATAGCCAATTGTGTGAGGCATTTTCTAAATTGTTAATTCATATAGTGCAGTGTCATTCTAAAGTAGTTACTCCTGGTCTGGAAAACATAGTGGGCTCAACAAGTCATGGAGAGGAATCCGTTACGCAGCAATCTTGGTCTCTGCTGCAATCCCTGTCTGTAGATTTCTGCCTTGAGCGCCTGCCTTGGTTACCTTAGGTGGTAAACTGTAGTCCATGAGGAGAAATACACTCTTTTCTCCATTTAGTCATGCTTTTAGTCGTGGTGCTTATCAATATAATAGAAAGATGACTAAAACTGAGGTGGTGATTCCGTATATTGGCTTTTTGAAGGTAGCTTATGTCAGACAGAAGACGTGTTCTTTTGTATTGTCTTCTGAGGTCTTTTACCATGAGTACATGTTAAATGTCATGACTTCATTTGCATTCATATGGTGAGATGATTACATATTTTATCTTCTTTTGGAGGTAGTAGTGAGTTATATTGATTTGTTTTAAATATATGACTAGCTTATTATGGTAGATATTTTTGTCTCGTTGATCATAATGCAATATCACTCTGTTGTATATTCTGCTGAATTTGCTTTGCTGACTTTTCTGAGAGTTTTCATCAGTGTTAATGAAGAAAAACAATGAAGTTTGAGGCTTTCATATAATTTTTCATGGTTTTTATAGTAGTGTAATGATAGCTTTAGACAATTTGCTGGGAAATATTTCTTTTTTCTCTACTTCCAAAAAACTGTTTCGAATTGATTTCATTTAGCTTTAGTTTATCTTTGTCTTCTTTGATTCATTCATATTCTATTCAAGTCTCTCAGTATTCTTTGGATATATTCTTAATTGTTCTCTGGATTCTAGATGTGAATTAGTTGTTTAACAATTCCTGTCAGCCATTAGAATGCCACTTTTAACTTTTGGGGTGGTAGTTAATTTGGATCTCTTGTTCCTTGTTAGTTTGTTATTAAAGTCTATTCGGATTCAGACACTGATTGAGTTCACAATTTGGTTCGCAATTTGATGTTCCCTTAGGTTGGTGAGTCTTGCCTTCATTTTAGTGTTGCGTCAAGTTCAGTCATAAAGATACTTGGTGATGATTTGTATTCCAAGAGTACAAATGTTGACATGAACAGGAGAATATTCTGTAGATAGTACTTAGTCTGCAAAGAGATTGCCTATTCTGCTGTATTTTCAAGGTAGGTGGTTGGGTCTTTATCATTATGAACAGTGCTAAGGTTGTACTTTGTGGTTCTTTGGATAGTTTCACTGCACCATTACCTTTATGTTCTTCCAGTGTTACCTCCTGATCACTGTCATTTTCTGCATCAGCCTCAGACTTTATTCTTTCCCTTGTGCTTGGCCTTCAAGTGACTTTTGTCTTGTCTTTTCATTTTTCTAAAATTTCATGCTATGTGGTTGTTCTAGATTTTTATTTCTTTGAAGAGTCTTAGGAATAAAACATGTGAAGGATGTACCCATACAAAAATAAATTGTGTAATAATTTACTTGTCTTCAAAATTCTTATTTTAAAATAAAAAATGATCATTTAATAAATGATATCTGAAAATATCTACATAAAACTTTTATGTCAAAATATAGTTATTTTAATTTTAGATATATTTTGATATATAACCTGTCTCATCTTGTCCTTAATCACAAAGTACAAATTTTTCTTTTACTCAGTTAATGTTTGAGCAATGTGTGAGTTTACTAAAAAGTAATTTACCAAATTATCATGAAGGAAAAACTCAACTTTATAATGCTAATTCAATAATATGTACTTTCAGGTTATTAGCAGAAAAGTATACAAAATTATTTTTCCACAAGAGGCATTAAGACATATAGTTATAAATCAAAATTTTTATGCATTTAGAAACCTAGACTCAGTTTTTTTGTTTTCTTTCGGATAAGGGACAGAAAGTTAAACTGACTAAGGATGGTATGCTTCTTCCTACTAGCTTTGATTAACTGCATAATGTCTTTCAGGATTATTAAAACTCAATCAAAGTATTATATTTTAAATATTTTATTTCAAGTGTAATTTCATGTGTTCAATTAAAATTATGTTTTGCTTTGCATTTATGACAATGTTTTGGAATGACATCTCAGAGCCACTTGAGAAGTAAGGAGTCACTATTTCTTCAATGCATTTGATGTTTTTTTTCTTTTCTGTTTTTTTTTTTTTTTCGAGACAGGGTTTCTCTTTATAGCCTGGGCTGTCCTAGAACTCACTCCGTAGACCAGACCAGCCTCCAGCCTCGAACTCAGAAATCCGCCTGCCTCTGCCTCCCAAGTGCTGGAATTAAAGGCATGTGCCACCCCTGCCCGGCTGCATTTGATGTTTCAATAGTGCCCGAATTTCTGTGAATACATACCTAGCTTCTTTTGTGGTTCATGAGCAATAGTCCAAATACCCTTGTACATTGGGGTTTTTAGCCATTCTTCAGCTGTTTTACAGTAAGCCTGGACACAGTGATGTAGGCCAGAAAATGAAAAGTACTCCACTATAGTGAACAGAGACTTTAAGTAACCTATAAAAGTAAAAATTTAGGGCATGATAAAAGAGAATGCTCACATGTAGCACTTAATTCCAAGTGCAGAGAAAGGTATTGTGACTAGGTAGAGAAGTGAGAGAATGTACAGGAGAACTCTATGTCTTTCTTAGGCAACAGTCACAATACTTGTGTGGCAAAGATTATAAAAACATTGTCCACCCTTGAGAACCCAAAACATCAAGTGCAGAGAAAGGTATTGTGAAGACTAAGTGATATTTCTGGAGAGCTGATGCATAGGATGTTAGAAGGACCTCATTGGAGAAATTGCCATTCAAGTTTTCTTTTTTAATCAAGAACATTAGCAAAGCATTTTGAAGTAGAAAACAGAAAACCGTGATAAGTTTGGAGATATGTCCCAGGGGTTTCTAGAAATATCACAGACCAATTTTAGGGGTGTACAGTCTAGAGGAATATTATTTACACAAATGAAAGTTAGAGCAAGTGAATTTGGAGTCACCACCATAAATGGAACCAGAGAAGGGATGCCTTAAAGATGATCTGACTGTCAAATTTTCTGCCAATGTAATTTCCAGGAACTTTTTCAGAATTTCTTGTGTGGATGGAGTCTCCCAAATTCATTCTCAGTCACATTTGCTTCTTAGTGTTTAACAGAATTTCATCAATGTTTTAATAATATTTTGTTAACATTGTTTATCTTACTTCAAGATGGAGATGACCACAGGAATGGTGGTGAAATGTGCTCAGTATTTGCTATTTATTAAATAAATAATTGCGTAGTTGGCAACATTTCCTTAGACTTGAGAAATCTGTCAGAAACTTCTTTGTCATGTGTCTTTGATTGGTTTTGTCTTAGTTTTTGACTGATACACATGTTGAGAAGAGGTTCCTTGTAGATTCTACTGAGTAAATTAGGGTATGAATACAAGGACTAAAGGAAGAGGTAGAAATAATGAAAATTTTGATCAACAAATGAATTTGAATAGCTGAATCCTGATAGCCAACTGGTTATCCCTCACTGTACTGACTGAATTAACAGCTCATGTTCATGCTTCGTGGTTTCTCGACATCTACTGACACACAAGATTCTCAGTTATAGTTAACAAATGCTCTCCCTTGAGGACTCAATTGTGCCCTATGTTCTTTGTACCTCTTATTAGAGTTTCTGTTTTGGTGATTTTGAACTTTTTGATATAAATGAAAATTATCATCAGTTTAAACACACATTGAATATGCAATATCTTGTTTCTAAATTTCAACACATAGGTTCTGAGAGCCCATACACCTTGATGCAATAAATAGACTGCTCATATCTGCAGACTCATATGAAGTAGCTTTTTATTCAATACTTTTCTTACATTCTGTACTTTCGTTTTACTTTTACAACTAATACTTGAAAGTTGCTACACACACTATGAGATTCTTAATACACAAGACACTGAAGGACAATAGGTTATAACTATTATGCTTCTCATCAAATAATGCTTTTGCATACTTTTAACACTATTGATTAGTATGCTTATGAAGTTTTAAAATAGCAAAAAATCCCATTTGTCTTGTTCTATAAATGAGCATGAGGCAGGATACTGTGAACTGGTAGCTCTGCAAACTGATAACAGTATCAGTTGTGTTAGAATTACCTGGGGCATTGTAGGGTCGCTTATTTTATCAAGCTCTGTGTTGTCTACTTTGTCCTTTCTTTTACTCTGCTAATGTTGTCTTCCAACAAATGCCTTACTAAGTTTAAAAAACAATTTCTTTATTTAGTCCACAATATAGGGCCAGTTTTGCTACAAAGATTCAAAGAGTGTTAAGATGCTTCTTAAGTGCCACATTTGCATGCACAAATTAATCCTATTTGTGACATTCATTTCTTCCTTTGCATGTTTATCTCTGCTGTCAAAGCCAACAGCCATAGCTGCTTCTCACTATTCTACTCAATGGCCTGCTTGCCACAGGAACTATTTTTCTACTGTGCATCAAATAACTTTGCTGGGTATCATTGACCTCCATGCTCCCATCACTACCTTCTCTGGACACCAATATCCTTGACAGGAACTCTTAATATCTTTACCCATGAGTTGCAGCCTCTGTGGTTCTAAATTGTTACTATCCTCTCGAGAGTCCTTGACCCTCTGCTAGCAAGGGCAGGGAGATTACTTCTCTCTTGCCTGTTCCACTAGAGTTTTAGATGAATGGATTATTTCAGTTTTAATTACAGACTGTCTTCTCTTTGAGTTCATATAAGCATAATATGGGTAATAACTCAAGTGATGCATCATTTCCTACTTAGAATAAACAGTTTTGTTAATGAGTCCTTCTGTTTAAAGGGTATGTGTATCTGACTTTGCTTCACTTTGATAACATTGTATCCCTGGAGACTATCATAATTGACCCCTAATCAGTCACTCTGGTGACTAAGGTACACAGCCTCATCCCAGTAGGGACACAACTTATGATTCAACTGGACTGATATGCATCTTTAATAGTGGATTTTCTTAGAATCAGCACGTTGCTTTCTGTTTTTTTCTTTTTTTCTAATTTGCACTTGTGTAATCATAGAGAATTTATGAGTTTATGTTTTCACAAAAGGCAACTCTTTCTTTCTTTATCATAACCTATACAGTTTCCATCTCTATGTTGCAAAATTTCATATAAACAAATGACCAGAAAAAATAAAATGTGTACGCTTACAGTATAAGTACTATATGACCTGGTATTGGGCTTTAAGGGGAAGTCAAAAGGCCCAAACAGTAGCTAAAGTAGAAATGTTTAATTCTCCCATTTGGCACTCAAAACTGAATCTAAAATCCTTTTAAGAACTCACAATATCTCGATCACATACAGAACAAGACTTTGTTTGCATTTCATCGTCTCCTAGCCTACATCTTTGCCTGTGTACGGGAACATCCATCTTTCCCTGTGGCAATAAGATCAGAATAAGCTACTTTCATATTAATCATGCCTCTCTCATTTTATTTTAAAAATGATAGTCTCAGATGGGAAGTTTTTATCATGTTTCCCTAATGAAATGGGAGGGTCAGAATTGAATCTTCTGGAAACTATTTTGCTTCCATTTTAAAGAGGGTAGGAGTATCTGGAAGATTTGACTCTCAATGCCTTAGTAATATTCAGTCATTTGTTTTTAAAATGTTGTATTGTTTTGGATTATTTTTGTATTGAGAGGTACATATATTCTGTTGTATGCATGTTAGGCAGGTAATCTAGCACAAGCTTATATCACAAGATCTCTTACATTTTGAGCAGTATCACTAAGTTTCCTAGGCCTTGAATTCATCCTGTAGCCCAGGCAGGCTTTAAACTTTGGATTCTTATGCCTCAACTTCTCAAACAGCAGCCATTACAAGCCTGCATCGCTAGGTCAACCAGATGAGCTTAGAAGTTAATCAAAGATTTGGCATCATTTTGAACTTATGTATAGTAAGCTACTGGAAGTAGACTCAGGTTGAATGTTTGTTCAGGTTTGGAGCTGCTGAACTAATTCTTGAATTACCCAAAACATCTCCCTATAGGTAATCAGTTTATACCCTTGTGAGCAAATGAGGACTTCTTAAACTTTTTCACTCATGACTCCATTTTGCACTCAAAATTGTTATGGGAGCCTGAGTATGTAGATAAATAAATAGATGTGCACTGCTGCTAATGAATCACATAAAATTTTATTTTTAAAATAATTCTTTGCTATGGCTATAGTTTATTCTTTATTAATGACAAAACGAACTTGGATACTAGTGAGATAAACATGCTTGTTTGCCTAACACAATACAGTCCATTTGAAGCTTAAATGCTTGAGACATAATGAAAGAAAAATAATGAAAGTTTCAATTTTCCAAAATTAACCTTTCATGTTCCTATAAGAGCAGAGTACTTTGAATGTACAGTAAAAATCACTGTAATTCCTGGCATACAGTAGTCTGTCTATGCGAAGGTGTTTAAAGCCAGGTACCTTGGCATGGCTTGCATGCGTGTCGAGCACATATTGTGTGTTTACAAGGCTGACTGCAGTGAAACATTATTCTATACAGCTGAGTGCTGCCAGAAACAGCTTAGATCCATCATGCATTTTATTTCGGGTTAATTTTGGTCATCAGGTGCTCACAGACCACATACAGTTGCCAAAGTTTTCATAACTTTCAGAGTAAAGTCATGACTCACAGTTTAAGAAGTTTCAGGCTAACTCACAGGTCAGCAAACAACAACTTCTCTGCCAAATCCGGCCCAGCACCTGTTTCTGTAAATACACCTTCATTGGAGCATAGCCACCACCTGTATTTACTGTATTCGACTATGTTCTAGTTGAGGTCTTCTTCATGGTAGTGGATGGACAGTGGTGATTAAAGGAATTGAGATGTAACTGAGCAGAAACACTGGTTAGCAGCACTTTACACATTCATTGTTTAGCATTCAATATCATTATATGTGGACCTTTACATCAAATGAGTTCTCACTCAGAATGTTTTACTGTTGTCACATCTGAAGTGGTAAAATTCTATATCTAAGCATGTGCATTTGGTGTGATAATAACTACTACGTTTTATACCAAATATATCCATTGATCCTTGGCAAATTATTCTCTAAATGAACAAATGTTTAAAGGACATATTTTTGATTTACCTAAAAATACAGAGGATAGTAAGAAGAAACTATTTAATTCTTGACAAGTTAATTTAAAATAACTTTACCCCATCTTTCAAAATGAGATGCTTTGTGAAGTGATTTTAGCGAGTGAAGTACTACTTTTACAGATACTCCAAGGAGTGATATTTGTGGAAACTATGTACAGAGTTCAGTGTTAAAAAACATTCTGTGGCCATCTCACTCTCTTCCTTCAATCATGTAACAAAGGGACAAATCATGTTCCAATCCTCAATATCAAAAAGAACACTCTGCAGCAGAGACCCAAAACTTAGAGACTAAGGAGATGCAGCACCATTTCTACACCTGTGAACTGAAATCACAAAGTGGAAGGAGCTTTATCCAATGACGCTAATTAAACAGGCCTTTATGCCTGTATACCAGTTTCATGGATCCGACCTAGACTTATTCATTTAAAATTAGCATTGTTCATAGTAGATCTCCTGCAGATAGCAACAGCCTTTCTTAATACTCAGACAATGGTGGCATAGAGCCTTAGACTGGACCATATCCTTCCATGTGCAGTCTCTGTTAAAGCTGCTTCCACTCTTTATGATTAAGCGATATTTAAATGATTTCTTCTTCAACTCAAGAAGATTTTTTAAATATTTGTTTTAATATGAAGGAAGGACATGCTCATTCATCTTAGAAATGTTACTGCAGCACTCCTTATCAGCCATTGATGATGAATGAGAATATCTCTTCTTATCATGAGAGAGAATATTACACAAATCTATTTGAGTCTCCTCACAAATCTTTCTTAATAAAACTCAACTCATCAGTTTCCAGAAGAAGAATGTGTTTTCTACTGTAAAAGGTATACCAATAAAAAGAGATGTCTTGCAGAATGTCCTTTTCATACTTTGCTTATGTTCATGATTATGTATAGGCACAGCTGGAAGCATTTTCTTTTTACAGAGAAAATTTTATACTGATGAACTGGTTTTCCAAAACAAAAGACTGTCAACTTCTTATAGAGACTCTGATATTTATTAACATTAATTAGAGTCAAGGGTAGTACCAAGTATTGTGGGAAATTAGTGCATAAGGAAAAAAAAATAACAATTTTCAGGATCTACATGTGTATTTATGCAGAAGATGTTATTTCCACTGCAATGAGTGTATCTCTCCAGGCACCGAGAAGTTGAGATGTGGGCCCTCTTTCCATGTACATTCAGAATGCTGTTGCTGTTATCATGGAAGAAATGTTTAACTTGTCAAAGGTGTCTTCTACTTGTCATCTGAAGGTACAGTCAATGTACTTAGTCATATTTTCTAATGTGTAAAATTATAATTCTTCTCTCTGTAGGTCTCACAATTACTGCTCAAGTAGATATCAATTCAGGGACTCAAGCAACACTTCCATCACTTGAGCCTACCAACTACAGTTTTCTTAGAGCTGAGAATACTTGCATATCACCATGCCTAGCTTTCAAAATCAGATTCTTTTTTGAGCACTCTCAGTAGCTGCTGAGTAAACAAAAACAAACAAACAAACAAACAAAATGACAGGAGAGTGGAGAAAGAGCTAGAATTGGTCTAGCACACACAATGGTAGATCTGTTTCCTCACACTGTCAGAAGTAATTCATTGAGTAAGTAAACACATACCTAAAATTTGGTCATGGACCATAGAAGCATTAGCATGTCCCAAGTCAACTTTTTAGAATCTTTGGAAATCTTTAGAATCTTTTTAGAATCGCAAGACGTCAAGTTTAAATTCACTGGTTTCATTTGTCTCTCTCAATTCTGTTACTACACAGCTGAGATGTGTAGCTGGCAGAGTTAGTTAATCCACAATGGCAGATGGAATGTAAGTAGATAATCATCACAGTAAAAAATGAACCATGTTTCAGGGCTGCCAATCCTGGCCTTCAAGAAGCTATGTGTCAATTAGTGTTCAGAGTTACACACTGGAAAGCCCAGAACTTTTTCCATGCTAGCTAAGCCAATGCGTTTTGGAAGTATAAAAGACAAAATATGTGAATACTGATATACTAGCTAGAGAAAATTAGATGTAACTGTGCCCAAAGTAAACTTAAACAAGGTTCCAGAGTCTGGTCCCTAGAGTCTTCACCAGGAACACTCCCTAGGTCCTACATGCAATTCTGCTACTGCCAGAAATAGTCAGTAGAATATGAATGTTACATAGAATGTCCATGGATGTACAACTTTGTCCTTAATATTCCATTATAAAAATCAAATAATAGGGTTAATTCACAAACTGTAAATGCATCCTCTAGCAGGAGTCCAGTTGCTGTCCCATAAAATTTCTTATCTGCAGCTGAACAAACTTTATAATGGAAAGTAAAGTCTACCTCAGCAATTGAAAATGAGCATACATAGTAGAAATATGAAAATAGCTTTGAATTATTAGGACTAACGCTGTTTTTTTTTTAAAAAAAACTGTGGCATATTTATTAGGAATCTCTATTTACATTATTTGATAAAATATGTTTTAGGCTGTGAATGATTAACAAACTCCTTGCTCATCAGGGTGGTATGAAAATTTTCTAAGATATACTAATTGGAATAAAATATTTATTCATAGTTATAATTTAAATAGATACAGTAAATATGCATATATGGATGAATTTGTATTTGGACATGTATCAATCTAGTTAACTCACGATTTTCTAAACATCATAGTTTTCAGCATTATGTAATAGATCATTTTGGTAAGGTTATCCTGTATGTTATGTGATATTTTAATAGTATCTGTGATTTATAGCCACTTGAATCAGTAGCAGAGTCTCAGAGAAACAAACAAAACACTCAAGACATAATGTAAAATGCCCTTGGTTCAAAACCACTGAGTCAACACCACCTTTTCTGTTGTATTATCATTCAATATAGTAAGACTTTATGCATTAGTATGTCAACATAGTAAGCATGAGAGAGAGGAAGAGGTGTAAATGGGTGTAATGATTAATAAGCTATTCATGTTTGTAGAAAATTACTATTTCTTGAAGTATGTTAGCAATTTCATGCATGTGAAAGTGCAACAAATTCCTACTTGGGAACAAAACCAAGCAAAACATAGTTAAATCTTATTTCTATTATCCAGAAAGGGCTTTTGGTTCTTCAAAAAACTTTTTGGATATTATTTGTGATATCATCATCTTATTCAGGAATACAGTAAATATTTATGTACTCAGAACAAAAAAGGTTGTAGTTTTATTCTTCTGTGAACTAAATTTATAGGAGCTATTGGCAAGCATAGAAGAAAATATTAAATTAAAGGGTGAATATTGACAAAGTCAAAGATATATGTGCATGATGATGCTATTATCAGTTTTTTTGCTAGCCGAAAATGAAAAACTTTAGTAAGACACCAGTTTATAGGATTTAAAACAAAACTACCGAAGGCAGACTGTAATACTTCATGCTGATTCTTTGTTTTTGTGAGAACAAATAAACTTTTTGCCAGCAACCTTTTTCTCAAGAAAAGGACAATGTGATCAAAGGAGATCACATCGGCACTGGACAAGTTTGTTTTATTGACCTGCCTGGCTCTTCATTCCTCAGACTTCAGTTTCCATATAGCTTATTTTTAAAGTTGTACCTTAGGAGTAGGATGCTAGGTACATTTGTAAAGTGCTTATCTAACATGTACGAAGACCTCAAATTGATATTCAAAACCTTCCAAAACAAGAATTGTGGCTTGCACTTCTAATCTAGCATTCAAGACATACAGACATTTCAGCTCTGTAATGATTTCACTGGGCTAGGCTGAGTTACATAAGCCTGTGTCTTAAATATTTTTAATTGAAATTGTCATTTTAGTAAATGACATGTAAATAACTTCTTCCATTACTTTGTCTGATAATATCCTACCTATTACTTCAGTGTTTATCACAATGTACATTAAATATTTATGTGTGGTACTTTGAATGAGAATGGCCCCCATAGGCTCATGTATTTGAATACTTAGATCCCAGTTGGTGGAACTGTTTTTGGAAGGATTGGGAGGTGTAGCTTTGTTGGTGTTCCATGCTAGTGATGTGCTTTGAGGTTTCAAACGACTATTTTATTCTTTCTGCTCTCTCTCTCTCTCACTGAGTCCTAATTGTTGCTTCAAGATACGCTCTCTCAGCTAGTGCTCCAGCACCATACTTTACTGTATGCAAACTTGGAGTAAAATTTTTCTTTGTAAAATGCCTTGGTCATGGTGTCTTATGACACCCAAAAAAGCATATAAGACAATATGAATAAATATTAATCATTAACTGATTCACTTGAATACAAGTCCTAAGAAGAGAAGATTTTTTTTCCTTTGTTCACACTTGCATCATTGGCACTTCAGCTAGAATCTGACTCTTAGTATGCAGTGCTGTCCTGAATACATATTAAGTAACACATTTTAGATCCAATGTCCAAAATGAAGTCTAAATGTGTTTCCGTAATCATTTTAAATTTTTATCATCTTTCAGGGGTGAGATCCTTCGGTAGTTTGGGGTTGGAGCTGCTGACATTAGCTTGTGACAGCCCACACTGTTAATCTGTTTTATACTGCAAATTCAGTAAAACCATAAAGTCAGCTAGAAACTACTGGAAACAGGAATGTTTATAATAGGAAGGTACTTTGCCTTTCTGTACTAGTAAAGCAGCTGGAAGGAGTGGGATCTCCATATTGTTCCTAGTATGAGCCAAGGACTCTACCTTGGGAAATAGATTTAGTGTGTTTGGGATAACTCTTATATTGATTACAATTAAAAGTACCAGACACAGTATTTTCAGGTATAATTTTAATAGGTAACTAAATGCAACCAATATAGCAAGAATATTTGGAAAGGGGACTCCACAATGGTGATCTGATATTTGGTGACAGTGTTCTTTTCCACACTATTCTAAAATCTATAGTTCAGCCCATGGGTCAAACAGCTGAGCAGAATAATCTCATCAGGAAGGAGGTTGAGGTTAAAGAGATATTCCTGCTAAATATGGAGGATTAAATTAGTAAATCTGAGTACAGATTAAACTGAAACAGAATCCTCTTAACAAAACCAAAATTAGTTTGCGATTAATCTCAATCCTTGATTGAGCTAAAGCCATTTTAACCCAGCTGTCTGTTAAAACCAAATGCCAATTCTCTTCACAGCTTCAGCATATCTCTCTATACTTTATGTACAATATCAAATATGTAACTGAAATTGCCATCGTAGGCTTATCTGATAGTATTTGCCTAAGAAAATAGGAAAGGCTAAAATACATCGACAATTTGTTATAGTAGTATATTAGTTCTATTTGTGTGTGTAAGTCACAGAAAATTTAGAAATTTAGAACAACATCAATTTCTTATCAAAGTTATAAAGGAAGAAGTAGTTGTCAGGACTGAGATACTTCTGAAAGTTCTATTTTTAAAAAGCATATGGTTAATTATATCTATGATGGTCATGTTATTCCTTCTCCATCTTCATAGAAAATAGCAGGGCAAATATTTTCTCTCTGTACACATTTGCCTCTCCTTGTTTTGTTTCACTTTTCTTATTAGATCGATTTTGTGATTATATTTTGATATACGAAATAATCCAGAACAATGATTCTACCTCAAATGCATCTGATCAGTAACTGTGGCTCCATCTTTAACCTTAATCCCTTTTTGTTAGACACTTTACCATATCATGAAGTTATAGCAAATTAGATGTAGGCATCTTTGACGACCTGTTATTATGCTCAACTCTCAGGCTGTTAAATAGGTAACTATTATACTTCCATGTTTTTGAGCAAGAGGGCATAATTTTTTCAGATTAATTGAAGTATAAGAATATAATATAATATAGAATGAAAGTAAACAGTACAAAAGAAGAGGTTAATAATTAGACTGAAGAGTAATTGGAAAGAGCAGGAGATTAAAGTGATGAAAATGAATACAGTTCAGAAGAAAATATTAACACATTGCAGAAGCACAAAAGGATATACAGCAGAAGAAATAAGGTACAAATGAAAAACAAGATATAGCAGAAAATGACTGATAAAGTTTTATTGAAGGTAAGAAAGGAACAAAGAGACTTAAGGACAAAGGATGTTTTTGGTGAGATAATGGTGAAAATGTGACTTAATTCAATGATGCACTGAAGGAAATCTAAACATCTAGGCATGATAAACATAAGGAAAGGCATGCTGATATAGTGTAGATAAACCACTGATAACACTTAATCAATCAAATGATATAGAAGTTGAAAAAGAAATAAAAATGGTAGCTGTTTTAGGACAGACAGAAGTCAGAAGAAAATAAAACGATTTAAAATCCCCAAAGTAAACATTTATAAACTATAATTTCATATTTGGTGAAAAATACATTAGATTTTTTTTTCAGAAAGCCACTGAAATCATTGATATTCATGGTTACAGTAGAGGAAACACACAACAATGATGAAAAGTGACCAGAGCTGGAAGCTCATAGGTATGGGAGCAAGTAGAAGCAAGCAAAACGGTAAATGTGTTTATAAGTCTGAACAGTGAGCTGAAACAACAGTAATGAATGTTGGGTTTCTGATATATTTAAAATTAAAAGGCACAGTAAATACAGCACATGAATATGGAGGCAAATAAAAAGTAAGCGCAACTTAGAGAGTATAGTCAGACTCAAAATATAGTATTGAATATAATAAAATTCATAATTGATGTTACTTTCCTAACTCATCCTCTGTATTTTATCTGGGATGACATTTTGAGATTTCATTTTAATAGTATTAATTTTTATTTGAAGTTAATGAATCAGGGAATCAGGTAATCCACTAATTTTTACAAACTAAGGGGCTAATAACACAGTTCGAATGACTCAGTACAAGTGAAACCAAAATCAAGTAAAGGAGCATGAATAGACTAGGTTAGAAAGCAAAGCATAAACAAAACCAAAAACAGCTAGAAATATCAATATCATAGAATATGAAACAAGTACTATCAAAAATTTAACAGAACCTGTGTTTTTCTTTTTAAAGTAGATTTAAATATTACTTTTTATTTTTTGAGATTATAATTACACAATTTTCTTCCACAAAAAGATTAATGTAATGTTTATTGGTATTGTGAGTAAATATTATCTATATACTTCAATGAAAAGAAAGCCATACTAAATAAAAGTACCAGATAACATTTACCTAAATGGAATTACAAAGTCATACTGCAATTATTAAATACATAGAAAGTTTTACAATAAAAGAACATAGGGAAAAAGCCAATCTAGCTACATTAATGCATAGTTAAGAGGATTTCAAGTTAAAAGTCATTAGAAATAAACATATTAGATCATAGTAAAATGTTTAATTAACAAGGAAAATATCATCATTCTAAATTTATATGCCCTTTAATACATTGTCTAAATTGTTAAGGCAAAATTGGTAAAACAAAAATTATACAAATTGAAATTAGAGTGGGGCATACACCACATACTATACACCAATCTAAGTAAATGATCAGGAAACATAATGTAAAGACCATGAACTTTATAGAAGAATTAAACACACAGAGAATAAATATGTTCTAATTAAAATAGTGGAGTTATCTCCAATAATGTCCAAATAGGATTTATTGACATGCATCAACAAAAGGAGAATGTAGACACTCTCTCTGTCTCTGTCTCTATCTCTGTCTCTCTCTCTCTTTCACTCTCTCTTATATTTTGATTTCCATTTTGTGGGTTTTTGTGTGTGTTTTGTTGGATGTGTGAGAAGTTGGAGATGATCTGGGAGGAGTTGGGTGAGGGGTAAGGCATGATCTGGATATGTTATAGGAAAATATTGTTCTCAATGAAATGCTTGTCTGTTGGCTAGAAAATGGTTACACATTCCAATCCACAAAGTATTAACCTCTAACTATAGTGGAGTTAACCTAGAAGTTAATTGCAAGCAAGCAATCAGAAAACTCCATATGGTTTTGAAAAGCCAGGTAACACACATCTAAATAGTCTACAGTTCAAATGAGAAAACTTAAAATATCATCTGGAAGTAAATCAATGTAATTAAGACCATATATGAGTAGAAAATTATGTTAATGAATTAATTTTGTATCAAAATAAAAACAATTAGAGAGTGCATGACACACCAATGTGGGTACTCCAGAGGTGATGCTGATACAAGTTCTAGAGATATCAGGAAGATAAACTGAGAAGCTATGGAGAAACTGAATTACTGGTGAATAGATGGACACTTCTCCAAATCTAACTGGCAAACTCATAAGTAGGAATAGTAAGACCCAATGTTCCTCACAAATATGTTTGTCAGCTCTCTAAAAAAATTACAAACAAGACATGAAAACTGTAAACCAATACACAGTTCTGTTTATTTTAATCTTCGGTTCTTGGTATAACCATTGGGGATAGATCCATACAAATTACCAAATTAGTAGAAAGAGAGAGGAAATAGATTTTTAATAGCCTGTCACCACAAGTAACAGTGTGCAAAGAATGTGCTGAATAGGTTGTGCTATAGTCAGACAATGTTGTACAAAATGATAAAATTACGAAATTGATAAAGCCCCACCACCACAAGCTAATCTCAAAATTACCACAGCTAGCAAAATAAATTAGACTCTTTGTTCTCACTACGTGAAGAGTATAGAAATCAATAAAGCATCCATGGTACCTGCAATGGTATTGATTGTAGGATTCTCAAGCAGTGTTTAAAATATTCTGGTTTATTTTCCTTTTTTAATCTATTTCTATTTTTAATATGTGATGAGCTTGAAAAACTGTCATTTTGTGATAATTCTCTCATGTGTGTTATAACTAGTGCACTTTCCTATATAAATGTCACAGTTCAGTAGATTGCTAAATTTATAACAATCAAAGTCTCATAGAATGATATATAGCTCATCGGATTCCTCTACATATTTCATTTTACAATAAATGAAATATGAATGTTACTTGAACTTTAGTTTCATGTACTCTATGAATATCAAATTTTCTCAAAAATATAAAAGTGAACATACTATTTGGGTAAAGGTAGGCTTATCTAATGATATAAAGGTATTATATCTTTTCTGTTTGAGTACGTTTGATAAACTCAAAAACATCAAGGTGATCGAAGATTAGTATGGTCTGAACTTTCTTAATCCTAGAATCTAATACATGAAACAATTGAGCATTTATGAAACAATATAAGTGACAAAAGTCTACACCTATTCTCATTTGAGGAGTAACAGTCAAAATTCAGGTGTGCACCTGCTTTGGTGAATCTCCATGCTTGAGAGACTGAGGCAGGAGGATGAATTCTAATTTCTAGGCTAGCCTGAGCTAAGCACCAAAACCCTGCTTCTAACAACAATTGTAGAAACACTAGAACGTTCTTCAAGATTACTGTTAAGCCATATGAATATAGTCAATATGAAACATAAGTGAATTTTATATTTAGTATTGATTTTTATTTCCAAGGTGACCTATTACATCCATATTAATACATGTTTAAATAAAAAGCTGAACTACAAAGACCAACTATTTTGAATATGGAATATTAACCTTGTATAATATAGTGATAAAAAGCCATTTAATAATTTGATTATATAATATACCAAATGTCAATCAGATAAAGAACATTCATTATTGAAATATACTTATGTATCTAGAAAGAAAGTTTGCAATATTAGTAAATTTCATATATATATATATGTATATGTACATATATATATGTGTATACACACATATATAACTAAATATTTGTGTTTTCAGTGTTGACCCTTGAATAAAGTTTATTACCATTTATAGTATGTTTTTCACTTTCTTAGACCTGAGGGCTGATTAGTAAATACATCTGTACTAAATTTGACATCTACCTTTAGTGGGTCTCTATTTACCATTTGAACCATATCTAATGTTGGTGGGGTTGCAAACTTGTATATCCACTACAGAAATCAGTATTGTGTTTCCTCAGGAAGCTAGGAATAGATGTACCTTAATATCCAGCTATACAATTTTGGGACATATACCCAAAAGAGTCTACATCCTATGACACTTGCTCAACCACCGATTGTTCATAGTAGCCAGAAACTAGAATCAGATTAGTTCAAAATATAAATAAAATGTGTTACATTTACAAAATGGACTATTTCTCTGCTTTAAAAACATGAAATCATGACATTCACAGGAAATTGGCTGGAGCTAGGGAAAAACAACAGTAAACGGATGTTAGCAATCAAATCTTTGATAAACAGTCTCTAGTCCATATAAACCATAGAGAGTAGTTGTAAGGCAATAAACTAGGGGTGGAGGGATAGATCTCTCTACAAAGGGGAAATAGATTAGGTAGACAAGGATAGATATGTAGCGGTGCTGGAAAAGGAGGATCAAGCAGAGAGAAGAGAGGGTATGAGGGAAGGGAATACAGGGAAGAACAGTTTAAACTTAGGACCATTTGAGAATTTGTATGGAAACCCAATACAGTAGAAAGATCCCAAAATATATACATATATGATAGTAGTCTAAGTGGAATCACCAAATAACAAGTGAGATGGAGCTCCAAATGAAGTCTCCAGTCCCATGAATGAGTTACATCTGATTGAGTTGTTAGCCAAAAAGGCCCAATGGGAATCCCCAAACAACTCACTGACCATACAAACAGACTTAAAGGTAGGCCCGTGATCCAAGTAGATGGCCAACGTGAAGTGAGCTCAGTGTCATTGTTGGAGATGTTCTGCATTGTACTGCTTTGTCAGGACTTGTTTTAAATTTTTCTTTTCTTCTTTTATTTTTCTGTTTCCCCTTATAGGTCCATTGTATATGTATTATTTCTGGTTTTGTATTTTTTGTGGATTTCTGTGTGTGCGACTGTGTGTTTCTATGTCTGTATGCAATTCTTATATGTTTCCTTTAGTTCCTTTTCTTCTGTTATTTGTTTTGTCTTTTTGTTTAGCTTGTTATTATTTTATTTTATTAATGAAAGGTGATTATTGTTTTAGGTGCCTACTTTTATTTTAATGAGAAAGAGAAAGCATAAATTTGATTGAGCGAGGAACAGGGGAAAATCTTAGAGAAGCTGGGGGTTGGAAAACTATAATCAGAAAATATTGTATTAAAAACAGTTCTCAAAAAAATACTAATTCCTATCAAAAAGAAAATATAAATGAAAGAACAAAAGAAAGAAAGAAAAAAGAAGGAAGAGAGGGAGGGAGGGAGGGAGGGAGGGAGGGAGGAAGAACATTATGACAGGCCTTAAAAGGAGCCAGCAAGCTTCATTGTTCCATGGTTTCTTCTTTAACTTCCTACTTGAGTTTCTGTTTTGACTTTTCTCAATGATGGACTGAGATCTTAAACTATAATCCAATAAAAAAGAAAACAAAAATCATTCTGTGTTTTTTTTTTATTTACAGCTGCTATAATCACCTGTATTCAAGTAGCTGCATGTTAAGGAATGTTCCATAGAGTTTTCAGCTGTGTGTTTAATCATCCTAGCTTTTGTATTTTCAGGTATAGCAAACAAAGTGTTCACAGTGAAAATAAGAAATAAAAGCCAAGTATTTGTTCCTTCAAGTAATAGTGAAGCTGTCTTTCTCTAATAATACCAGTCCTGCCTGTTTTTCTTTTTACTCCCTTCCTCTTAACCCTCCCTCCCTCCCTCCCTCCCTCCCTCCTTTCGTGTGGTTAGGAAATGGATATTACTTTTATTTTAGTAGGAGTAGCAGGAAGAACATCAGAATTTCTAATTTCGTTATCCAAGGGACCAAAGTACAAATACTGAGAGCTATTCAGCAGATCGTGCTCAGTATTTCTAGACACAAGATCGTAATTAAGACGTCCCTCTAAAGCAATGTCATTGAGGCAGCAGCAGCAGCAGCAGATGCTCCCTGCCCACCAAATGAAAACCCTTCTAGGTCACAAGCAGGGATAAGTGTTTACTAGTTCCGCTTTTCAGATAACCTTCTTGCTGCCTGTAAAGCTTACTGTTGTGGTTTCCACTCCTTGACTGGGCCAAACATGCATCTCTCTGCAAAGGAGTATGCTATGCTTTCAAGATGTCAGTCCCTTGGCTTTATATGAAGTGACTACTGAAGGAAAGGCAAGCATTCTTTAAGAGGGGAAAAAAGCACTTTGAACTTCTTAAGCAATGGCTTCCTTCAAACAAATGGGCATTGCTGACAATTATTTCCTGCTTGCCAGAGTACCACAATCATAGTTTATGATATTTTGAAAGCATAAAGCCACGATTGGAAGCTCTGAGGCAGAAACTTCAGCCTCCATCAGCAGGGCGCATGTTATAATTTAACTCATTTTTCACAGAGGTGGTTCTGGAAAGCAGCACCAGAACAAGCTTTGACACTGTTTATGGGCCTGTCTCAGAGAGCCAAGGCTTGTCCAAGGCTTGCATTTATCTGTGGAATAGCTGTAATACTGGGGTTGAATATGACCAAAATCCACTATTTACATGTAGGAAAATGTAATTATGGAACCTATTATTTTATACATTTAAATTACTCTAATAAAATGCATTTAAGATCCAAAACAAAAGCAGGTATATACTGCTTTATAAGCGCAAAAACTCTAAAAAGAAATCCACTGTTGTCTCTGTCTAAAGCAATGCATAGCAAGTACATTTTGATAGTGAAAAGATTTGAAGTATACTCATTAATGTATATCTTTGCAAATCTGCCTTTTTAAAAATTGTATTTCGATGAACCAATTCAGAAACATGCATATATCCCAGTTGTTCACAGAATGCTCCCTTCAGAGATCTCAGTGCTCAGGGCTGTTATGATTAAATTAGGTTGTGTTCACAAAATGCCTGCGTGCAGTAGGCACACAGTTTGTAATAAATATCAGGTGTAATTTCTAAAATTTATCATAGTTTTATCAAACTGGAAAAAAATATCAGTTATCCATTTAAAGAAGGATGAGCAACCATCATTTTTGGTGGATATATGTGCTCAAAAGAAAGAAAAAAAAGAGTTTCAGCTAATAGAAAATATTGAAAGGGGTTTACAAGATTTTTTCTTCATTATTTTTTGGATATTTTATTTATTTACATTTCATATGTTATCCCCTTTCCCATTTCCCACTCCTAGACACCCTCTATCCCATCTCCCCTCCTGTTTCTATGAGGTTGTGCTCCCACCTACCCACCCACTCTCACTTCCCCTCCCTCAAATTCCCACACACTGGGGCCTCCAACCTTCACAAGACCAAGGACCTCCTCTCTCACCTATGCTGAACAAGGCATATCCTTTACATATACAGCTGGAGCCATGTGTCCCTCCCTGTATGCTCCCAGGCTGGTGATTTAGACCCTGGGAGCTCTGGTTGGTTGGTATTGTTGCTCTCCCATTGGGCCACAAACCAATTCAGCTCCTTCAGTCTTCTCTCTAACTCCTCCATTGTGAACTTCTTGATCAGTTCACTGGTTAGCTGTGAGCTTCCGCCTCTGTATAGGTTAGGATCTATCAGAGCCTCTAAGGAGACAGCTATATCAGGCTCTTGTGAGCATGCACTTCCTGGCATCCACAGCAGTGTCTGCCTTTCCTGACTGCACATGGGATGGATACCCAGGTCAGGCAGTCTCCGGACAGCCTATTCTTCAGTTTCTGTTCCACATATTGTCTCCATATTTGCTCCTGTGAATATTTTGTTACTTCTTCTAAGAAGGACCAAAGCAACCACTCTTTGGTCTTCCTTCTTCATGAGCTTCATATGGATGGTCTGTAAGTTGTATCTTGGGTACTGTGAACTTTTGGGCTAATATCCACTTATTAGTGAGTGCATACAATGTGTGTTCTTTTGTGATTGGGTTACCTCACTCAGGATGATATTTTCTAGTTCTATCCATTTGCCTAAGAATTTCATGAATTCATTGTTTTTAATAGCTGAGTAATACTCCATTGTGTAAATGTAACACATTTTCTGTATTCATTCCTCTGTTGAAGGATATCTGGATTTTTTTCCAGCTTCTGGCTATTGTAAATGAGGCTGCTATGAACATAGTGGAGCCTGTGTCCTTGTTATATATTGGAGCATCTTTTGGGTATACTCCCAAGAGTGTTACAGCTGGGACCTCTGGTAAAACTATGTCCAATTTTCTGAGAAACCTCCAGACTGATTTCCAGAGTGGTTGTATCAGCTTGCAATCCCACCAACAATGGAGGAGTGTTCCTCTTTCTTCACATCCTCCCCAGCATCTGCTATCACCTGAGATTTTGATCTTAGCCATTCTGACTGGTATGAGGTAGAATCTCAGGGTTGTTTTGATTTGTAATTCCCTGATGACTAAGGATGTTAAACATTTCTTTAGATGCTTCTTGTCCATTCATGATTTCTCAGTTGAGAATTCTTTGTTTAGCTCTGTACCCCTGGAAAGATCAGGAATTCAAGGCCCATACCTAAACATAGTAAAAGCAATATACAACAAGCCAGAAGCAAACATCAATCTAAATGGAGAGAAACTTGAAGCAATCCCACTAAAATTAGGGACTAGACAAGGCTGCCCACTCTCTCCCTCCCTATTCAATATACTACATGAAGTCCTAGCCAGAACAATTAGAAAACAAAAGAAAGCCAAAGAGATACAAATAGGAAAGGGAGAAGTCAAAATAACACTATTTGCAGATGATATGATAGTATACTTAAGTGACACCAAAGCTTCCACCAGAGAACTCCTAAACCTGATAAACAACTTCAGCAAACTGGCTCGATACAAAATTAATTCAAACAAATCAGTAGCCTTCCTCTATTCAAAAGATAAACAGGCTGAGAATGAAATTAGGGAAATGGCACTCTTCACAATAGTCTCAAATAATATAGAATACCTAGGTGTTAATCTAACTAAGCAAATCAACCAAGAAAGATCTGTAGGACAAAAACTTCAAGTCTCTGAAGAGAGAAATTGAAGAAGATCTCAGAAGATGGAAAGAACTCCCATTCTCATGGATTGGCAAGATTAATATAGTAAACATGGCCATCTTATTGGAAGCAATCTACAGATTCAATGTAATCCCCATCAAAATTCCAACTCAGTTCTTCATAGAGATAGAAAGAGCAATTTGCAAATTCATTTGGAATAATAAAAAACCCAGGACAGCAAAAACTATTCTAAACAATAAAAGAACTTCTGGGGGAATCACCATCTCTGACCTCAAGTTGTTCTACAGAGCAGTAGTGGTGAATACTGCATGGTATTGGTACAGAGACAGGCAGGAAAATCAATGGAATAGAATTGAAGACCCAGAAATGAACCCACACACCTATGGTCACTTGATCTTTGACAAAGGAGCTAAAACTGTCCAGTGGAAAAAGGACAGCATTTTCAACAAATGGTGCTGGTTCAACTGGAAGTCAGCATGTAGAAGAATGCTAATCAATCCATTCTTATCTGCTTGTACAAAGCTCAAGTCCAAGTGGATCAAGAACCTCCCCATAAAACCAGATACAGTGAAACAAATAGAAGAGAAAGTAGGGAGGAGCCTTGAACACATAGGCACAGGGGAGAGTTCCTGAACAGAACACCAATGGCTTATGTTCTAAGATCAAGAATTGACAAATGGGACCTCATAAAGTTGCAAAGCTTCTGTAAAGCAAAGGACACTGTCAATAAGACAAAATGGCAACCAACAGATTGGGAAAAGATTTTTATCAATCCTTCATCTGATAGAGGGCTAATATCTAATATATACAAAGAACTCAAGAAATTAGACTACAGGTCTTTTTAATGCTATCCATTCTTTAACTTGAAGCAAAAAATGGGGGCATGCACTTCTCATTAAGCCAATTTAATTTAATAGGTCACTTAAAGAGAATGAGAATAATGATGAAGACTTCAGATTTTGTTACAAAATTCCCTTCAGATCTTGGTTCTAACATCACAAGTACAGAAACCTTGTAAAATTATCCAATATCTTTGAATCTTAATCACCACCACTGGACAATAAGGACAACTATGTGCATTTAGTCATTAGTTCATTATTGATTAGGTAAGATTAAGTATTTTTTAATTTCTTACATGAATATTATCCTATAAAGTATATGAAAGACACACAGAAGAGTACTTTGTACAAACTAAGTAGTACATGAATATTAATAATAATAATAACCAACAATTATTTAGTAATTTTAATTTATCTGATCCAATTATAAACACTACTAATCAGCATTTATTAAAATGGAATTATGTCCTGATAACCTAATATATATATATGTATATATATATATATATATGATTAATATTACACGCAGTTAAATAACTTGCTTCAAATTATGCAACAAGCCTGTGATTAAATTACAGTTCAAAGCAGTAGTCACACTTAGAATGTGATTTTATATTCTATGCTATGTTCCTGCTAATGGCAGCCATGTTGTATTTTTCCTAACTTCAGTGCAGAATTGATTACGTCTACAGAATTGCTGTGAGGGTGAGACTGGGAGTCATCAATGTATACATACTACCATGTATTTTACTGGAGTCAGTTCTCTGGAGTTAACCATTGTTGGGATGCTAAAGCATCATTGAAAATTATGCACCTTTTCTTAATTGTTTTTACAGCTGGATATACCAAAGCAAAGACAGAGGTAATTGTTCTGAAAACATCTGGTCAGTTCTTATTAGACTTAACTCATTCTGAAATTCTTGGAAAGAATCCTACCACACAGTTTAAAAGAGATTGGCCAGCTGACTAATGGGACAATAATTTGGGAGAAATTAGAGGATTTTCCTTTCAGAATATTGGTTAGAATATACTGTGAATTCATCCTGAGGGAACTATACTTGAAGAGCTAATTAAGGTAAATACTCTGGCAGTGATTGGGACCCACCACTTAGGAAAAGACTCAAATGTTTCTGGCTGAAAAAGATTTCCTCCTGGGATCTTATTTAGCTTTGGACTATTGATCAGATGTTTTAGTGTGGCTACAGTTATTGGACTACAGATGGGGAACTGGACAATTTCAAAAATGCATGGATGGAAATCATCTTTAGGACTATGCAAATCAGCTGGCTCAGTTTCTCATAAGGATTTAGGCTCCAATGTTCACTTACTGAAGCCTTCTAATCGATAACAACCTTAGCTCTGCAACAGCCACAGTCATAATTCCTTAATATGTATTTGCTTCTGAATTTTACTCTTGAGAGGAGAACATACTTGTAAAAGTATTCTGTTTTAAAATGTGTGGATGTGGGCATGGAAGGTGCTGAAACATGCAAAGGGAAGGGAGTCAGTAATGTAATTATATCTTAGTTTAGTTTAGTTTAGTTTAGTTTAGTTTAGTTTAGTTTAGTTTA
>NW_021604635.1:8149833-8251220 GCF_004785775.1 Grammomys surdaster | reverse complement strand
TAGTTTAGTTTAGTTTAGTTTAGTTTAGTTTAGTTTAGTTTAGTTTATTCTTCTTGCATATACTATATCCTGACCACAGTTTTAACTCTCTTCACTCTTCTCTTCCCCTTCATCTCTTTTCTTCCCCAGATACACTCCTCCTCACCTTCTTCATTTCCCTACCAGAACAAACAAACAAAAAAGAGCAGGCATCCCATAGGGATACCATAGCAAGTTACAATAAAACTAGGCACAAACCTCATATGAAGGCTGGATGAGGCAATCCAGTAAGAGAAAAAGGGTTCCAAGAATAGGCAAAAGAATCAGACACCTCTTCCCACCCACACACCATTGGGAGTCCTACAAAAATACCAAGCAGTACAATCATGGCATATACGCAGAGGACCAAGCTGGGATACATGCAGGCACGCTGATTGTCCTTCAGACTCCATGAGCACTATAAGCATTGCTTAGTTGAATCTCTTGGCTGTGTTCTCTTGTCATCCTTGTCCCTTTTGCTCCTGCAAGTTCTAGATGGAACTTGAAGTACTATATTGGGTAGATAAGGAGAAAGTGAACAACCTTGTCTTACTTCTGATGTCAGTGGAATTGCTTTGAGTTTCTAGCTAGAGCAATGAAAGAACTGAAAGAGATCAGGGGATATAAATTGGAAAGGAAGTAGCCAAAATATCCTTAGGTGTTCCTGGGAACTACTATAGCTGATAATCACCATCTGTGAAGTGTCTGGATACAAGATTAACTCAAAAGAATCAGTAGCCCTTTTATATACAAATGATGAGTGGGCTAAGAAAGAAATAAGAAAACAACACTCTTCAGAATAGCCACAAATGATATATAAAATATCTTGGTGTAACTCCTACTAAGCATGTGAAAAAGTTGTATGACAAAAATCTCAAGGTCTTTGGACAAAGAAGTTGAAGATATCAGAAAGATCTCCTTTATTCATGGATCAGTAGGACTAGCATAGTAAAAATGGTGATCAACCAAAAGCAATCTACAGAAACAATACAATCCCCATCAAAATTCTAACACAACTCTTTACAGATATTGAAAGGGCAATACTCAACTTCATATGGAAAAACAAAAAACCCAGGATATCAAAAACATCCTGCATAATAAAAGAAAATATAGAGGTATCAATATCCCTGATTTCAGACTGTACTACAGAGCTATAGTAATAAAAAGTGGTTCATAATTGGCATAAAAGACATATTGACCAATGGACTTGAATTAAAGATCTATGTATAAATCCACATAATTATTGACACTTGATTCTATAAGGAAGCTAGAAATACACAATGTAAAAAAGAAAGACTCTTGAGCAAATGGTGATGGTCCAGTGGATGTCTACATGTGGAAGATGCAGAGATCCAACAAAATGCAAGTCTAAGTAGATCAAAGACCTCAACATAAAACCAACTACAATAAACCTGATAGAAGAGAAAATGTAGAATAGCCTTGAATGTCTTGGTACAGGAGACAACTTCCTGACAGAACACTAAGAGCACAGGACTAAGATCAACAACTAGTAAATGGGACCTCAGAAAACTGCAAAGCTTCTGTAAGGCAAAGGTCAAAATATCAGCATATGGAATCAGAAAGAAATTTCATTAACTTCTCATCTGACAGAAAAAGGTATAATTATATTTTAATTAAAATAATTAAATTTCATTTGCAAAAGTTTTCAATGAGAATATGTCAGTGTATCTTTTGAACAAAGACTGGCTATCCTGGGTTAGAAATGACTATTTGGAGTTTTCAGGAACAAATTGTCAAAAACATAACAACAAATACAAATAATAGGATTCCTCAGTTTCAAACCAACTATGACAGCATGAACAGCCTTGTGGGCTAAAAACCAGTACTGATACAGTTGTTTCTGCCAGTCTCTGGAATGCATATAATCACTGCTCACAGTAGCTAGATGTATCATGCAGTTACCCAGTTTTCTAATGCTTTCACAATTCAAGGCTGAATTGGTTATTGTAGAAATATCAAAAGATGATGAAGAACCTGCTGTTCCATTTCAGAATGAAATGAAGATCATTTCAACTGATGCAATAGACTTCCAGAAGTTGCCTACAGAATGGATAGGTACATAAACAACCACTTCTATTAATTTTTCCACTATTCTTGATAAATATCTGATGTTTTGTTTTTCAGGGAAATTAACATTAGGGACAAAAACCATTTTAGCTAGCTCTTTCTATAGTGTAATCAATCTATAATGTTCTGATGTGTAAATTGATTTTAAATTGTTTTCTAAATAACCTACCTCCAGAAAAAGTCTGTAATTTTGAAAAGCTTTTTCTCTTCTTTATTTTTGGCTGAGTTTGAGGTCCAATATGGGTGGGTTTTGCTTTCTGAATCACTTTCCTATTACTCCAATAGACTCTGAAGTGTCTATCTATATCAGCATTTCCTCAGATGCTAAACACTATTAAAGTCTACCTTTGAAATATAGAGTCAGACTGGGTAGGCTCTGGGAAATGAGCAGTTCAAACAAATTTATTAAAAAATACTTTGTCATAGAGCTTGAAAACCACCACATAGAAAAAATGCATGTGTTTTACCCAGGATCTCAGATATTACTACTATATCTACATATATATCAGACACAGAATATTATTTGAAAAGCAGTAAAATTACTTTGGGTTGAGTATCTTATTTAATACTTTTAGAAACGTTACCAATAGGATAGGTAACTTCAAAAACTGGGGTGGAGAAAATATAGGTGAAATTTCTAATACTTGATTTAAATAAAAATTTACTATTGCGTGTCACAACTTAGAAAGTCAAAAGTTTTAATATACAAAGAAATTATTTGTATTTGCGTTTCAAAGGTAGTAAGGCAAAAAAAGTATTTGAAAAACCTATAGATAACTACTGTTGGAGTCAATTTTCCCTTAACATCAAAGTTTTGAAAGAAAGAAAGAATAAAATAAATAAAATAAAACTACTATCTATGTATGAGGCTGTGTTGGCTTGTTGCTGGGCAGGGCCTCTTGGGGAGGCATAACATGGGGAATGTGACTGCACTTTTTCCATGGGTGCTGAGCTGTAGGGTGCTGGCTGCTCTGGAGGTGGGAAAGCACAGTCTAAGATGTGGGAAAGCCAGAGCTGGTTAGGGGACCTCTAGGCCTACAGTATGGCTGGGACCTTGGGGTTCGCAGACTCTTGGACATCCAGATGCTTTGGAAGTCCCTCAGAAGAGCAGAGCTGTGGGCTGGGAACAGGGTCTAGCCCAGGCCAGGGTGGGCGGTGGGGGTGGGGGAAGGAGAGTTCCGGTCTGTCCCAGTGGTGATTGTTCTTAGCTTGGTGGAAGCAGGCTTGATTGTGGCCGGGAGCTCAGAAGACCTTCTACTGGAGAATTAAGCTGCTGCTTTGTAGGCGAATGTTGTCTCCATGGCTCCTCACTGAAATTTTTGATAAAAGAGGTACAGTTCTAAACTGTTTATTGGCCATTTATGGTAAAAAAAAATGGATGCATAATGCATTATACTCACTTCTCAGGGTGGACCTGAGATTAAATATCTTTTATAGGAAGGAACGTCTGGGAAAGGAAGCTTATTGGCTAAGCCCTCTAGACCTCTAGGTACCCCATCAGCATGGAGAACTCTGATTTGGTCATATGATATCTTGGGGCATGTTTATGTTAATATTTATATTCCCCTAACATGTCATTCATGAGTCCTTTTTCTTGGATGACTTTTTCTGTCTCTAAATAGGAATAGCATTTAAAAAGTTATTTCTTCGTTCAAATTTCATCTTAGTTTCATCTTGAAAGGACTTATGTGACCATTTTATAGATTAACCTTGTTAATAACTTGTTAGCCTCTATGCTACAGGTTGTTTCCCAATACTACATTTGTCCTTATGTCTATTTCTTTGCTTTCTTGAGTTTTACCTTCACTATAATATCAACTTCCTGTTATTCATTTCTTCATTGTTCCACTTTAACGTCTGTATTGGCATGGACTACATTGATAGAGTATTCTATAAATATAAACTCAACAAATGAAAACTACAAGCCATAAATTCAAATAAAAATTAGATTATATTACCTTGAACTGTCCAGAATCCAGAGCTGTTGACCATCAGCCAAATGTGGCTATTTAAACTTGAGGTAAAATGAATGACATTTAAATATATCAGTAAATTCACATTGTTTTTTTTTTGAATTAACCATATTTTAAGTGGTAACTAACCCCAAGTAAAGAGAAAAAAAACCATATATAACATTATCAATTTTCTGTTGAACAATGCTCTCTTCTTGAGAATGAGTATTTGTACTACAGGAAAAGATTAGAGGTTAAAGAGAAAACAAACACCAAACCAAACCAAACCAACCAACAAAAACAAAAACTAAAGCCTTCTAACCAAGATAGATTATGTGGAGTAGTATGAAAACCATTGAGTTTTCTTTTTATAACTCATTTAAATAAGATGGAATTTCAGCTCTGGAGAAGGTTTATTAGATATACAGCTTGGAGGTGGGTCTTTGGACTTTTGACTGCTCAGTGCCCCTTTAGGAGTTGCACATAATTGTTCGTGAGATTATAATTAGATGTGTTTTGTGCCCCTCCAGTTGCTAAAGGTTTCAGAGGATTCACAGAAGATTCAGTCTTTGATCTCAAAAATAATATTTATGACTCTCTTCAAATTGTATTTAAGTACAATCAGATGTAACAAAACTTTACTAAAAGAGTTCGTGATGATGGATGACTCTGAGGAAATCTGTGTGACAGAACCCACTATTTCAAAGTATTTACTTGTCTTTTTAAATTTACAAAGAGAAAAAAATGACCTGCCCTATTTAATTTTGAAAAACTTCAGAAGTGCTACAGATTAAATGTCTAACAATTGTAGTCAAGTTTTATTAGATCTTTAGCTAAGGGCATGTCAGAATTCTTGCAGGCTGGTCTATCCTCTAGCTCATTCTCAAGTTGCATTAAGACAGCCCTCCTTATTTAGCAGCCAGTCAGAGCTGCTTGCATGGTCCCTGAGACAATAATTTAAAGGAATGTTTTTGCTGAGTCTGAATACAAATGTAGCCAAGGAGAGCTTGTTTTGTTTTAACTGAAGTGGAGTGACAGGATGGGACACTGCCTGTGTGAGGAAAATGTAATTGAGTTCAGAGTATTCTTTTGTACCCCAGGAAACATGCATGCTGGGAGGGGGGGCAGCAAGAGGAAAACAGAGGGCTCTATTGTGCTTGGAGAAGCTTTGGCTGAACTTTACAGAACAAGAACCTGCAGGTGGGTTCCAGCTAGGAAAGGAGACTGATTTGATATTTGGAAATATAAAATCACATGGGAAATGGATTCTCAAGCTGTTTTCATGTTTCCTGGCTTCCAGTGTCAAAGATTTCAAGCAAACAGAGCTTGCATCAGTCAATTTGACAGAAATTCATGAATTTTAATATCCTGTCTTCATATTCATGTTATTGTTGATATAGCTTCACATTATTTTATTTTTTCAGTTTTAAATGAAAAGATTTGTGTCCAAAATACAGGTGTATGTTATTATGTAAATAACTGAGAACAGTTAATGGAGGCCAACTGAAAAAATATATACATACACTTGTGGTACTTCTGCAAAGTCATGAACTATAATTCTGGTTTTGTTTTAAGTAAATTTTCAATTATTCTACCCCTAGACTTGTAACTTTACATCACAAAATCTGTCAGTATCATTACGTGCTAAGTTTAGAGAATCCAAGTTTAATTGTGTTACAAGAGAGTATTACATTTTTAAATGTTTGCAGAGAAATGCTCAGTACAATTCTTAAAGCTTAGGTAAACTGTAGTTGTGAATTGTCAAAGAAAACGACATTCCAACGCTTGGAGTTAGTTATACTTTCATGTGAGAACTTAAGGTCCTAGCCACATGTATATTCATAGTTGGGAGTAGGTCAATGAGTTACGCTACCAAAAAAGAAGATGTGCAAATTATAACTTGAGGTGCAGAGAAATGTAGCAGAAAAGGAAATGGATGCATTGGTAGAAAACAAAACAAACCAATTCAGTTAGTATATCTGCTTTTTTCATTTTCAGCATATTACCTGGTAATATGCAGGGAAGACAAAATCTGCTTCTTGACAAGAAAGTTTTATTCTTATTATTTAAAAGATGTTATTTAAGACATGTACATTACTGTCGATTATTTACTCACATCTAAAGATTCAGAGCTAGGATACAGAAATAAGAGAGAATATGTGGTATTTGTCTTTCTGGTTATGGGTTATCTCAGTCAGTATAATAGTTTCTAGTTCAATCACTTGTCTGAAAATTTCAACTTTTTCTACAGCTCAATGCAATTTCATAGTATACATTTACAATATTTTCATCATTCATTCACCCATTGAAAAATATTTAGGTCATTATCATTTCTCATTTATTGTTAATAGGACAGCAGTGAACATGGCTGAATAATTATTTTCAGAACAGAAATTGAATGCTTTGCACATATGCCAAAGAATGGTATAACAGTCTTATGGTAGATTTACTTTGAGCTTTTTGATAATCTCTATGCATATTTCCGGAGTTGCTTGCCCAGTTTGTATTCTGATCAGGTGTAAAGAAGGGTTCCTAGTCTTTTCATCCTCACTAAAATTTGTTGTTTTCTTGATCTTCTGCTTGAGATATGATAAAATCTCAGTAAGTTTTAATTTGCATTTCTCAAATTGTTAAGGATATTGACACCTTTAAAGACATTTCTTAGCCAATTTTATTCTTTCTTTTGAGAGCTTTCTGTTCTTATCTCTAGCCCATTTTGTAATTGAGTCATTAATTGGCTTTCTTGATTCTTGTTTTCTGAGAACGTTCTTTATATATTCTTGATATTAATTTTCTATCAGATGTATGGCTGAAAGAACCCCTCCCACTCTGCAGGCTTCATCTGTACCTGTTTGCTTTGTTGTTATTTGCTTTAACTTAACTTAATACATAAAGAGAAGAATCTTTCTCACCCCTCATCAAAGAAGCTTCTCTTCTTAGGAACCAGAGACCATTACAGAAATCCAAGATTTCTCAAGATACAGGAAAAAAAACTGTGGCATGCTCAACCCCAATTACTGTATGTACAAATAACTTCATACACCTAAGACCAATTGGAACCTCATCAAAGTAGGGCAGGAAAGCTTATATGAGTCAGAGATCACGGTTTCTTCTGTCATGTATTTGAAAGAAATTGTGGGAAATGTGAGAATCAAGGTTTGGGGAAGAGGTTGGAGCAGAAATGATATACTCAGTACCAAAGAGATTTTCTAAAAAAGAGTACACATGTAGTTGAGGCTTGAAGTTCTAGAAACAATACTTCAGAAGATTTGAGCACTGATGTATCATCTGGTATTAAATTCCTTTGAACCGTCAAATTCAGGCCTATCTCCACATAGAGTGTTTATTGGCTTTCTTTGATTGAATTTAACTACCTGTTAGATTTCCTGAGGATTTTATTTTGATAATTGTTACTTCCCCAGATTAATGTATTCTATAGGATTAGTTTTTTTAAGCCTAATTTTAATAAGGGTTCTCTAAAGCTTCTACATTCCCCACCTTTTAGCCCATAATCCAAAGGAAGGGAATAAAGATGCAGCAAAGGGATGTGGACCTGTTTGGACTCGCCTTGGGATGATTCCAGTCTCCAAATGTCAGGATACCAGCAATCCAGTTCAGTAGTGTCAGAATAGTAAACACAAATCAGTGGTGGCACAATCCAGCAGAAACCACCAGATGGCCACCAAACTGGTATGAATCAGTGGGAGTGGGCCAGACCAGCCCTAGCTGGGATGTCATGAAAAGTTCTCTGCTGTGCCTCTCTCAATGAAGTGAAGATCAGTGAAGATGAAGACATGAGACCAATAAAGCTTTGCAAAGCTACCTATGCAAGCATGCCATCACCGTTCAGTGAGTTCTATTTATACTTTCTACAAACACCACGTGTCCTCCCACAGTTCTTGCCTCAGCAAAACACCACTTAATTCTGTCTTAGCAAAACATCAGTAGGTCTATATCACCTGACATACCCAGAAATTTTCATTTCAGTTTATACTTTAAAAATTGTTGTTTAAATAAACTTAATGTTGAAAAATATTAATGTTGTGATGTCTTATTTACAAGTCTTCAGAATTAAGTTTTAGAAGATAGGATAATCATCATTAAATATTTGATCTTATAATAAAGAATATATAAACTAAGCCCAGGTCAACTTCTGAAATAGTGAATTGATATAAAGATATTACTTTAATATCTTTCAATAATGACTTTAAACATCTGTATGCAGTAGTTGTTCCAAGATAATCCCTGAGAAAGATTATCTCAATCTCAATGTCAATAAAAACTTTATTTCTAAGCTTATAGATTTAATTTGTTCTTCACTTTTATTGTTCTGGTTATTATGTATTGAGGAGACTTTCTTTTCTGGTGCAATCTCTTTGGTGTATTGTATACTTCTTGTACATCTTTTTTAGGTTAGGAAATTTTTCTTCTGTGATTTTCTTGAATACATTTTCTGGGCCATTGAGTTCTGTTTCTTTTCTTTCCTCTACATATACTTTTCTTAGTTCTTTTTAGAGTGTCCCACATTTTCAGGATGTTTTGTGTCAGGAGTTTTTTTTAGATTTAACAGTTTCTTTGATTAATATATCCATTTCTTCTATAGTGTCTTCAATGCCTGAGATTATCATTACAACTTCTTGTATTCAATTAGTGAAGCTTACCTCTCTAGTTTCTGTTTGAATTCCAAAATTTTAATTTTGAGAATATTCTTAGCTTGGGTTTTATTTATTAATTCTTTCTCCATTTTCAAGTCTTGTACAGTTTTATTGATTTCCTTATATGTTTGTTTGCATTTTTTCCAGATTTCTTGAAAGTGTTTATTCATTTCCTACAACTGTTTGTGTTTCAATATTCTTCAAAGGATTTTTTTCACTTCCTCTTTAAGGATCTCTGTAATCTTCACACAGTCTGCTTAAAGGTTTTTCATGTGCTTTAACAATGTTGGAATTTTCAGGACTTGCTGTAGTAGAAAAGTTGAGCTCTACTGGAGACATATTTCCCTGGCTATTATTTATTGTGTTATATACTAACATCTAGGCAACTGGGATTGGGATGATTATAGGTCTAGGTGCTGATTTCTGAATTTGTTTTCATTGGGTAGGTGCTTTATATCTTTGTTTCTGTTTCTTCTCTGGATTTTTGGAGAGCACGATGACTATGTGTTTCCTGGTAAGAACATTTCCTTGGACCTGATAGTATGACTACCGAAAATTGAGATAAAAATGTGTTTCTTGGCATTGGGAGTTGATATTTAGGAGTGGGGATAAACTAGGGATATGAAGGAGTTTACAGGAAGGAGAACAGAGTATTCAACTAGGACCTGCTCACTTAATCTCTTTGACGTAGGGAGAAGCAGTGAGAAAATGTCAGCTCAGAGGGTCTTCTATAGTACTGGGAATGAGACTGGAATATTGGATCTAGAAGAACAGAAGGAGGGAGGAAGATTTAAAGTCTATTTGCTTTCTTGGAAGGAGTTGTCTGTGAGTAATTGTAAATGCCTGATTGAGTTGGAGTCTGGGACAAAGCATCAAGTAGGAAGAGGGAGGTTAGAAAGGGATAGTCTATAGGAACCACAGCAGATATGGTAAGAAGAGAGGAAAGAAGGCTGCAGAAGATGTCCTGTTACAGCGACAGGGTGTAGAGTTGGTCATTATGGGAAGAACTGGGGCAAAGTGGACTTAAATCTATTCAGAATTCATTGTATGAAATCTCCAAATCATTAAAGAAAATATTATTTAACAAAAGAATAACAATAAAAACAAATAAATACAAGTGTCATAAAGTTTCTTAGAAAAATTCTAGAACTGTTGTTTATGTAAAAAGCCAAAATTATGAACAGGAACTGTGTTAAAAGAATTAAGTTTTCTTGTAGTCTTAGTTAAGTAAATAAAGCAGGCTTATTTTCTGTAGGTTGCAGATAGACCATAAACACAATTAAAATCTGGCAAGCTGTGCCTGCTTAATCTGTTGTTAGCAGATGCTGTGTTGGTGAGGATGTTGGCTTTCTTGTCCATCATCCCTGGTGTTTCTACTCATAACAATCACTCGCTGTAAAAGATGCGTCAGGAATTGTCTGTAAATAGGGCTCCACATCAAGTGTGATGACTGATGGGAGCTTCAGAGCTTCCGGTTGGCTTTGACTCTCTTCACAGGCACTTTCTCAACAGGACAGAGCTTTAATGTCATACAATCCTCCAGAGGCAAGAAACAATGGGTATCCACCAATATGCATGAAAAGGTTGAGGATGAGAGCTGAATATAATTCTTCTGTAGAAGGCAGGCAGGGCAAGTGCTTTGGTAGTAAGTTCCAAACAAATTAAAAAAAAAAACTCACCCTAAAATAAAACTGCAGCTGAAACTTGGCAATGGCTGTATTTTCTAAAGTAAAGGAAAAAACTGCCATATATTTCTTGCCTTCAAACAGAGCGGTTAAATTGATGATCTCCTTTGTTTCTTCCTGTTTTCATTCCCTTTCCTCCCACCCTTCCTTTCAGTGTATGCCTCGGATGATAAATTGTCAGTGTTTGTGGATTTTTTTTTCATATGATCCAAATTTCATTACTTGACCTGCAGCCTAAATCAACTTCATTGAGTACTGTCCTTGATCATTCTCCTTAAATCCATGCTTACAAGAACAGCCCTGAGAAGGGTTTATAGAAATTACCAGCACACATCTCTTTACTCCTACACAAATTCCCTCCAGTCCCGTTAGTGTATTCAGGAATGCAGTCACAGTGCTTCTGACGTTTACACTGATTTCTCAGCTTCATTTCATTCTTATGTCTCCACTCCTTTAACAGTGTCGATTGTTGCTCCTCTATGAACCAAGTGGTCCCCCAGCCCCGGGTCAGCAGATCACATTGAAATCGCGTTATGTGGTGAAATTCATCCTTGCCCAAGGGTGCAAAGTTGTGCAATTTGTTTTATATTTGTAACATTTTTTTTCCAAAAAAGACACTGAAGAAGCTTATTGTTTAGGCAATTCTAAGTACAGATTATTTCATTTTTAATTTATTTCCTCACCAAGACATACACACACACACACACACACACACACACACACACACACACATCCCTAGCATAAAAATTAAGACAATTACAAACTATTTGAACTGTATAACCTAATGATCATATTCTTGTTTAAAATCATTAAAAATTTAAGTGCCAAAACAAGCAAAGTAGCAAGCAAACCAAATCAAAGCACATTGAATGTCAGTGGGCACTGATTAAATCCAATTCCCCCACTCCTTCTGTTTCATATCCTTTGACCTGGGGCTGGAACGATGGCTGCAGTCATTAGGGTTTCTGGCTGCTCTTCCAGAAGATCCAACTTCAATCCCCAGAAGCCACATGGTGGCCCACAACCCCCTGTAACTCCCAGCAGAAATGAGGGCATCTTTCTGGTCTCCAGGGGCACTGCATCCAAATGACATGAGATATTTATGCAGGCAAACCACCACACATAAAATAGCAGAATCATCTGAAAAATAAAATACTGTGACTTTTCAGTGTCAAAACTCGTCTATTAAAATAATTTTAGCAATAAAGGTAAAGATGAAGGAAAAACAAAATGAGAGATTAAATAACTCTAATACTTCTACTAGACTCCATGCTACAGACCAAAGATTGGTCAACCTTCTTTTTTAAATCTTTTAAAACCTTTCTTTTGTTTTTAAATGAGGTTATGTTATGTAGTCAAGGTGCTGTGAACCTCAGATCTCGTACCTCATCTTCCTGAGTATGATGGGCAGGTAGCATTATGCCTGGTTCCACATTTATGAACATCTTGTTAGAGATGTATCCATTTGCACTTGAGGACAAAAAAAGGATATTATGGCAACCATGTGCACACTCAGAAATGAATCACATATTGCCTGATGCTTAATCAAATGAAGATGACTTATAAAAACTACCAAATTATAAATATCAGTGTTGTAGGTTATAGTATCATTGAAAAACTCTAGCAGAAATTTGAAAATATAAAAACTCTGATCTTTCCAAATTTTCCCCTTTTCTTAAGATCTACCTAATCAATCAGTGAAACACTAATTTCCATTCACTCTTTCTGATACAGAAGTATTGCTTTTCTGATTTTACTTGCACTTGGTAAAGCTCAAAGGCCTTTGCCATTGTACTGAAAGGAATTTTTATTTTACTTTCAAAGTTTATAGAAAATACTGCGCTCCACTTGTTTCCTCTCAAATGATAGTTAGAATTAAATGTACGGTGTGCTGTGCCTGAGATGACATGGGAAAATGGTCCGGCATTACAACTTAGATCTTTACAAATTTAACATGACTTTCAGATTGGAGTATGGGCTACAATTTAGATTTAACATGTACTTTGTGCTATATTTATATGTAGACGATGTATATGTAGATGATGTATATGTAGATGATGTGGATGTATATTATACATGTATATGATATATATGTATATAACTTATAGCAAGGAGAACATAAGCAGATTCTCCTGAGGAAGTTGTTCACTTGGGTAGTATGTGCATATGTAATATGCAATGTCTGTAAGGGATGCAACAATTATATAGATCTCCTGGGAGATTTCAGGGCTCATAATAAAAACAATTTATTAAACTGCTATTGTGATTGAGGTGACAGGAAGAGCTTTTGGATGAGAAGTGTCTGGGGTCTTATAGATAAATAAGCAACTATAGCTGTGATATTCAGAAGATGAATGACAGGAAATTTAGAACAATTCTGTGTCTTTTTAATATATTTTTCTAACATTCATTGCAGTATACATTGGAAAAATAATTTGGAATGAAAAGTTAGTAAGAAAGCATTTTTTCTTTATTCTACCAAAATTTTTGGACAGCAGACATAAGGTGAGGTATAAAGAAGATTTCTATTTGTTGAATTAAATGTGGACCAGAAAGGCACATGTAATTTGCAGCTACCCTTTCATTGATAAAATAAATGGCTTATTCCTGATTCTCTGTTTGTCCAATTTCTGCTCTCTTGAGTTTAGGTTACTGAGTCTTTTTGTAGAACAGATCATATCATTGGAGAAATACAATGAATATTGACAAATAGTTTTCAAAAGTAATAATATACCAATATGAACTGTAAGATGTTTAAATTTTGTGGAGTGGATAAAATCCCATGGAAGAGGGTATTGCATAACCTTGACCCTTGGGGGCTCCCAGAGATTGAATGACCAACCAAAAAAAGCATAAAATATCTGGACCCATTCCCTTAATTGGACTGCCTTGTCTGGCCTCAGTGGGAGAGGATGTGCCATGTTCCTCATTGATTTTAGGTATCAATGTGAGTTGTCATCCAGAGGGGCCTCTCCCTTCTCAGAAGTCAAGAGGAGGACTGGGGAAGGAGGGGCCATTTGAGGGGAGTTCTAGGAGCAGAGGAGTGTTGTGAGCTGGATGTAAAGTGAATAAATAAATTAATTAATGGGAAAAATAAGTATCTGGTTAAACCTATCTATTATTTAATATGTAATATATACTTTCATATTTTTCTAGTTTTTGAAAATCATATCTGTAGGCCGGGTGCTGTAGCATATGCCTTTAATACTAGTACTCTGCAAGCAGAGTTAGGTGGATCTTTGTGATTCTGAGGCCAGTCTGGTCTACAAAGTAAGTTCTAGGCTAGTCAAAGCAACATACTATGTAGTTAAACTCTGTCTAAAAATGTCTATATCTGAGACCAGACACTAGATCATCATTTTTTGTTTTTAAATTTCTCATTTGTTAAAAATTATTTTCTTTAAAAAAAATCTAACGATTTCCTGCCTATAGGCTAAGGAAACATTCAGGTTGACCTGGTACACTGGAGCATCAAATGAAGACATTATGAGAGAAATGGAGTCAGGCAGTAAAAATACAATTAAACTTCCCTAATTTTAAATTTCAAGGCTATAAAGATGTTCTTGTAATTAAAAGCCTTAGCCAAAATTTCCACATAAGATCACCCATTAAACGGTGCTGTAAACAGAAATTGACTTGAGATATGTGAATACTGACATGCCAGAGACCTAGATTTTAAGCACCAGCTGTTGTAATCAATAAATGAGTGAAGCAATAGTCATTAAAGTGAGTGCTAAATGATAATACTGCAAAGCAGTCTCAATGTCACTTTTATGCAATGGCATCCATCCTTGGGGGTCTTTTAATGACTATTCTCTGTTACTGAAGGAGATAACCTCACACAAATAGAATGCAGTGGCCACTATGAAAAACTAAACACCAATCAGGGAACACAGGGTTTGAATGTTAGTGTGTGTGTGTGTGTGTGTGTGTGTGTGTGTGTGTGTGTGTGTGTTAATGCATGTGAGGGAAGGAAGACAGAGGTCAAAGGGCAATGACACATGTCAATTCTCACCTTCTACTGTGGAAAAAGTTTCTCTTGTTTGTTTCTGTGTTTGCTGGATTGAGAGCTCCCAGAGACATCTCCAGTTTCTGTCTCTCATCACCCCTTAGGAGATTACGTGGACTACTTGGGTTATTATTGTATTCTGCTCTTCATGAGCTCTAGGCATACAAACTTGGGTCTTCATATTTATGTACAAAGTGATTTAGCAGGTGAGCCATATTCTAAACCTTGAAATGTCATATTCTTAATATGCAAGAGAAAATATGAAGAAATTAGGGCATGAAAAATCATTAGAATACATGTGTATATTTATCCTCAATAGAAGAATACTGTAAAAGCTAAAATAGGGAGAACTCTTTAGCCTATGAGTCATAGATGCTTCATCCCTATTAGCTCATGTGAATGAAGGAAGCTATTGTGGAGATGCCTGAAAAGAAAAATAAGGAAAGAATGAAAAACCAGGCATGCATAATGACAAATGCCCATAAACCTACCACCTGGGAAATACATGCAAGAGAATGTGGAATTTAAGATTATCTTAGAGTATATAGGAAGTTTGATGCCAACCTGCACTATATGAGAATCTGTCAAAAAGAAGGAGAAATAGAAGAAAAATGAGGAGGAGAGGTAGAGGAAGAGAAGGAGGAAGAATCAGAAGAAACAGAAGCAGCAGCAGCAGAAACAGAAGGAGGAGGAGCAGCAGCAGGAGGAAGAGAACAGCAAGCAACAACAGCAGTAGCTACAAGCAACAACAAGAGAAGGAAGAGAGGTGAGGAGGAAGGTAGTGCCAAATTGGTGTGATACATCTGTGCCTTTGGAATAAAGTAACCAAGTCTTGTCTAATCATAAGGCACATCCATTCATCTCTTGGCTTCCTATACTCTGGATTTTGTTTTTGTTTTATTGTTGTCTTTAATTGTCTTGCTGAACACTGATTTTTTTTAGTAGAAAATGTGAACAATATGATTTACGAATTAAAAAAATCAACTGTACACCACAAATGTCATGTTTAGATATGTTTCAGGAGAAAATATAATGGCTCAACTTAGGTCCAGTGCATCTCATTAGAGTTTAGATCAAGGAACTGTAGGCATGTAAGAGGGGATACTGTCCTTCCCAGCTCTTAAAATGGATTGGACACCAGGGACGGAATTCTATCTGTGCAGATTGATCCATAGTTGATGATGTATAACTTTCTTTCCCAAAGACAGTAAGGCTTTGATGGAAAGCAATTATAGTAAAGGGTATTTATAGAGTTTAAGTAGCAATTCATGAAACTGTATAAGGGGACTATTTTGCTTAGATGCTATGAATATGTAAAACGTTTGCATTAATGACAGAGAGAAAGCTTGATATTTAGTGCTTATTTGTGATCCTAGAAAAAATAACTCAAGGTAAGCTTTCTATTTGAAATATAAATAATTTTTTAAAATTATGAATCCTGTGAGGTATAAAAAATTTGTTTGTATGATTTTAGACTTACTCCTCAAGAAGGAAGAATAGAGTTACTTTTAGTTAAGGTAGTGGTTCTCAACCTTCCTAATGCTGCAATTCTTTAACTGTAATTCCACATGTTACAGTGACCCCCCAGTCATAAAATTATTTGTCTCTACTTCTTAACTGCAGTTTTGATACTGTTATAAGTCCTAATGTAAATATATATGCTTTTGGATGGTCTGAGGCAAGTCCTGTAAACAGACCAGTTGACTCACTCCCTATAGGGGATGCACCTCACAGGTAGAGGAACACTGAGGTCAAGGAATACAGACTTAGATTCAGTTAGGTCTCCAGTAATGAAGACTTTGACTGCTAAATCATGGAAAAAATGTGCATGGACACATTTACGAAGCATTTTGACACTCACTATTTAGTGCTCCTAAAAGATGAGCATACTGCCCATAGAAAGCAGCTCATCTCCATACAGATCATTTGCTGTATCTCAGTGATGCATGCCAGTTCCCTCATTTTCCTCACTTTTATGACTATTTCACTGTTTTAAAAATATTATTAAAAATAACTTATGAACTAAAAACCAAATTCTCTTTATCTTCCAAATTCTAAAAATCCTTAGGTCTGATGCTATTTCAGAATTTGCATTTTTAAAATCCCGTCTAGGTATTTCTGAGATACACATGTAGTTCAAACGCTATGGTACTGCATCTGATAACCTGATGCTCTCTGCTTCCTCTTTGCATGTATATCCTCCCTTCCTGTGTCCATATAGCTATACCCATATCTCTGGTTTCCTATTAAAGAAGCACGAAGTTTGTACTTTCAGCACAAATCTAGCATTTGAGATTTTTTTTTCAGCTTCTAACATGGCAGTTCTGTTTGAAAGTTCTACCAGTGCACACATTCAATATGTCTGAAGTTGATATCCCCATTGCCACTGAATTCTTCAACCAGTTATGTCTGTACTTCCGGTCCTAGTACTGCCCTAATCCATATAAAATTTCATTATAGAAATGGTATGTGCCTTAGTTCTTCACTCTTTCTCATTCTCATCCAGATGTGGACTTGCACTTCTCTTTGCTCAGATGCCCGTCATTTGGGTAATGTGTATGCTTGCTGACTGGTCCCACTTATAGTCTAAAACCAGAAAAATGCTGATTTGACCATTCTAAATGAAAGCAAATTCCTGCAAATCTCTTGCTTAAGCCTTCAATGATTCCCCATATCTTTGTTATAAAATTAAAGTTCATTTGTGTTGTATTTAAAGCCAATATTTAGCTAGTTTTGGTATTTGTGTCTCTAGCTAGGATATAGATTTCACTAATAACTTAGTTTCTCTTTCAATGGAATGTATGCTTTGTTAAATATAGGCTCAGAATGTTGCAGGTGGTAACTATGTATTACTGAAAGGATGGAGATACGTATGAAAGAATGGGAGAATATAATTTTGATTCCCTACCTTGCCATCATCCTGATTCCCATGAAGCTATTATAAACACACGAAGAGAATTTTGCACCCTGTACCTAAACTGTCACAGTTTGGGAGAATTATTCTTTTCTTTACATTATATTACTTTCTCTTTTTCATTTTATCCACCATTTCTGTGGTGTGTGTGTTTCTCTCTGTCCCTCTCTAATACACACATACATACATACACATGCGCGCACACACACACACACACACACACACACTTGTGCACATACACATGTACACTTGTATACAGGCTGCCATTTATAGCCATGCTTGTCCTCAGTTATGTCCAGCACTTTCTTCAAGAATCTCTTGATTTCATTGCCTTACCATATCATTTTTTAGATTATAATATAGGTATATCATTTCCCCATCCTGCTCCTTCTCACATTCCCTCTCCCATACACCTCTTCAATTCCTTTCAAGTTTAAGAAACATTTCTTGTGATCATTTTTTTCACATACCCTTCCATTTGCAAAGCTCATAAAGAGAACTAAGAATCCATTCTCTCTTCCCATGGAACATGGTTGTGTTTCTATCAAGATGTCTATTGTACACAGTATAGTCATCTTTTCATTAGTTATCTAAGCAACAAGAGTAATCAAAAATTAGACCTGTATCTTCACTTCTTTTCTCCCTCTTGGATAGTAAAAGCTATGGAAACTGAACAGACCTCATGGAGGCCTTCAAGTAATAGTGACATTGGGAGTAGGAAGGATGACAAGACCAAAGAGAGCAGACATGGTGCCCAGCTTTGAAGAGACTATTCACAGTGAATATGGAGGTAGAATACTTTTCTTCTTAAAAGCAATATTGCATAAGTGTTTAGGTTTCAAATTTCTCTATTAAAAATGATGAAATCAACCTTGTAGTGCTTAAATCTTTGCTTGCATGTTAGGCTATTTTTCTGTAGTGAATAAGCCAAAAGCATTGGGACTTATATTGAAAATCTAGTTTATCTTCACACCAGAAAAAGAAATCCTTGATACCGTAAAAATAAAATGTGACCAAATTATATTTAAAGAGTATATGTTAAGCACTAATTTAGAACGCTAGTACAGTACAGTTGCATTGTAAAAACGTGCATGACTATAGTTCACAAACTTATGTGACCTAACTTGGTATGTACCTATCTTACGTGGTATAGTCTATTGCTGAAAACTTGCATAGCATATCACTGCACTACATATCACAAGCAATTGTAGCACAATGAATTCAAATATATAAACAGAAAGGCTACAATATAAATACTTTGTGAAAGAGAAATGTTGTATACTTTAAGGAAATTCATCAGAATGAGGCTTGCACAAATGTTTCAGATGAGTGCATATTCAAGCCTAGAATATTATTGGTATACTTACAAATATTTTATGCTGAGGATACACTAATTTTATGTTTAAAATGTCTGTTTTCAATAATGCCAAATTTTAACTTAAAACACAAATACCTCGTACAACTGTATATAAGCATTTTCTTTCTTCACACTCTTATTCTTAGTTTCATTTTCAAATTACTTTTTAGTGAGGCTATAAAACAAAGGGTTTCATCATAACATTTCCTATATATACATCAGTATACTTTGCTCCAATTCTCCCTGTGCATTGCCTTCCTTACCATCTCCATCATTTGGCCTCTTCACCCCTTCAAAGGTCCCTGTTCTGCTTTCCTATCATTTAAATATGAATCAGGATTCCACTTCTGAGAGGAAAATGGTAGATATGTACCTTTCTTCAGCATCGTCGACTTGCATTTAAGTTTCAGCACCTCTCCACACAATATCTTTACTTTTATGTCCTATATCCATTTAAAAAAAATCAAGTTTCCATAGAAGGTCTACTTATTCTGTAAGCACTTGCCTAATTTTATTTTTAAATTTTAGTTTTTACTTTCGTATTAGGCTCTTGGGAGAATCATGGTAATCAATATTCTCATAGTCTACCACTATATCTTCCTCTAGGAGAAGTTCATAGGGTCAAGAACGTATGTAAGATCGCTGACTTCTGTGCTAACCATAGCTCTTTCAGGAATAGCTCCAGAAGACTGACTAGATAGAGTTTAACTGCTACTATCTTAAAACAAATTCAAAGAAATTTTGGTAAAAGAATAATAAGTACATAGGTCAGAATGTATAGTTTCTTACCAAGTGTATGAGTTGTGCATAACTGTATTGTTTTGTTTGCCCGGATGTGCAGCAGCTGTGTTGGCACCAGCAACACACAGGCTACCGTGACTGTAAGCTGTGGTGACTGTATGCTGTGGTGACTGTATGCTGTGGTGACTGTATGCTGCTGTGACTATATGCTGCCATGACTGTATGCTGCAATAGCATTAGGTAGGATAGAACTCTGAGGTTCAACATTGTCACCTGTCCCACAGTTGCATACATAACTTTTTACTCACTGAAATCCAATTATGGAGTTGTATTTCACAATTAAACACAAGAAGTTAATAAATTTAGATAAATGTGCTATTGATGGGTTGGACAATACTGGAAAATACAATTTAGATTATATGTTCAATAATGTGATCTCTATAATGAATACAAAATTTGAAAATGAGTGACAAAAGTTTGGAAAGAAGAAAATAAAAATAGCAATCTGAAGGCAAAATGGCCCTGAGTTAGCAGAATTGGACATATTGATGAGTGCAAGGACAATAGAAAGCTGAAAGGTTAAATATAATTTTCAATGAAGAGGAAAAGGCCAGGCCAAAGGAAACAAATGTCTAAAACTATTGATTTCTTTTGTTTATTAGTTAAAAATAGGCAAAGTGTTTCATGGTCTTTATAATGAAAAATATCTTTAAAAACAAGTGTTAAATAAATGAATATGTTGGAATCAAAATATTGTAAAGTATGTGAAAAAACGCTCTGCAAAAACAAATTTTATATATTGAGTATAGAAACACAATAAATGATTATTAGTTCAAAATTTGTACCATTACATCACAAATCATTTGAGAAGCAATTTGTTGGTTCACTTTGCTGAAATAATTTATTTTCCAGCGGGTCATAATGGAGACGCCATTTCACCAACAGGCCACTTTGTACTATGAGAACATTTATTTTTAGCTATGCAGTACTGAATAAAATTTTCAGTAAAGGAAAATTTATATTTTTATTTTTAGATTAAATAAAAATGTGGAAATTTTATCATATGTTAATAATATTGGACAACAAGAATTTGAAAGGATTAAATTGCTGAATATAAGAAGAATGAGTTTTATTGTGAATGATAAATTTATAATATTGTTCCATCTACTTACTGTAAACATGCATCATTTAGATTCTATGTTTATGACTAATGGGTTCATTTTGAAGTAATTAGGATTCAATGCCATTAACAGCAGGATATCTGGAATAATTATATTTTAGGATAAGTTTATAAGAATGAGCTTTGTTTATTTTTAAGACAATCATGCAGGTGATTAATGGTATAAATGATGAAATCTCATATACATACAGAGCAGCAAAAATTAACAATATCTATCATGAGTGACAGTGTGAAAATGAGATGAAATCTATCTTTTCTCTGAGGGAAGGCAGAGTGAGACCAGGGTAAGGGACATGTGCCGTGCTGGTATCATTGTCCCTTGGTTTAAAGTCTTAGTGAGATCAATAAGGGAATAACATTTGTGGACACTGTAAACTTTCAAATGTAAACAATGCTTATGTGCTTAAGCAACATCTAAGAACCCGACTGTGAAAACTGTCATATGCAAAACCTCTATATGGGAAAATTATATTCTATGATACATTCACAATTTATGATGCTATTCCATGAGAGAATGGGCACTTTCTAAGGCTAGCATAATCTCTTAGCCTCTAGGCATAAAGTCAGTTTATTTTCTACAATTTGAAATTTTGAAAACTTTCCTTGTATTTTCTTCCCATGCTGGAAAATTCACTGGCCTTTAAGGTTACAATTTCCGGTAAATACTACTGGCAATTACACAATGAAAACTTGTGTCAGATGTCTGGCTATATATTTTTTAATCTTTTAACAACCCAAGGAGACAGTTCAGATAGTTAATTTCAGTGTGTGAACAGAACTTCCTAGTTTCTTTAAAGTACAAGAGAAAAATACAAATGGAGTGATTTGGAACCAGAGATCTCTGAATCTTCACCAATGTCTTCATTTTTTCCAGTACTCCACCCACCATGGAATACTGGTTAGGGTGGGCTCCTGTGGCCTTGCAAGTACTTGATTCTCTGTGGAAGACATCCTCCTTTGACACGCATCTCTGCTTTCTATAGCTCTGTCACACTTTGGTGAGGAATTTGCTTCTCATGGCCTTTTCTGTGAGTAACATGATTTTCTACTCTGAGACTTGGCCTTGAGTTTTGGGAGCTTCTTTGACTCCAACAATAATCAGCTCGAATACCCCGTGATGTGAAATTCTTGAAGACACTGCGAATCTTACCTTTTCATAACACTGCCTCTAGCTTTACTGCTGAGTTACCGGATATTAAAATGATGGCGTTGTCCTTTAGGTTTTGATCACTGCATTTGAACTGTAGGGCATACACAGGAGATACTAATGGTTGCATACAAAAGACCTGAACATCCTGCCCTTCCCTGAAAGAAAAGTAATGAGATTCACACATAAGAGAAATAGTCTTTCCCCAAATAAACCTGTTCTCAGTCCTGCAAACTGTGGAATTACAAAATGTCTGTTGTTGGGGTTGTTGTTTGTTTGTGGTTTATGGTGTGTGTGTGTGTGTGTGTGTGTGTGTGCACTTATTATCTTAAGAATGGAATTGCAAATGGAGTTGGTGGCTCAGAATGGTAAGATACCCACTACAAAGCCTGACAACATGAGTTCATTCACCTAGGGCCAACATGGTAGGAGGAGATGAATGACAACTATCTCTGGCTGGTTGTCTTACGAACATCAGATGTGTGTACATAAAGACACACATGCATGCATGTTAAATAAAATATAAAAGATATATGTTTTTAAAGAAAAGAACAATCCTGTAAGTGGAGAGACTTTTGATGCCTTTAGCATATTTAAAGGCTGAAGAATTTATGTTTAGAAAAATATTGTATTTTAGAAAACCTTTTGTATTTGTATCTGGCAGAAGAGAAAGAATATGCTTATGTAGAACACCTCACTTGGAATAAGTTGAAAAACAGGTAATAAAGGACAGAAGAGTAACTACAGAATATGAGGTTCATCCTGTTTGGAGAGAACAAGGTAGGAAGAAAGCCATACGGACATTGTAACCCACAATAATTCTGGCAGACATATATGACAGAGGTTGCCATTTGGAGATCTCTACACAGCTGTGAGTCTCCCTGCTCATCAACTGATACAGTCCAACAGGGTATTGGGAGCAGAGATGTCAAACAGGGGGGTTGGAAATCCTGTGAGTATGTACAGTGAATAAACCACATTGCAACCAGCTGGGAGTAAACAGATAAATTTAGGGTGATTGAAGGCTTACAAAGTTAGGGGGTACTGAGGGCAGGGACATCCAAAATGGGCTAAGATCATTGGCTGAGGGCTTAGGGAAGGCCTCATTAGCATGGGGAAGCATTTCAGGAATCTCAGGTGATGGCTGAATAGGTCTTGTCAGGAGAAAGTAATTGGTCCTCTAATCTAATTGAGGCTACATAACATTCCCCAGGTAGAGGTGTGTATGTAGGGTAGGGTTGGGGGCTTAGACAAGGTCAGAGAAGAAGACACTCTGTGGTACAACCTTCCTCTTATGAATAAAGATTTCAGGGGACCAATCACTGGGCAAGGAGTAGGCAAGACTTCTGAATCAGGGAAAGGAAGAAGGGAGGCAAAGCAGAGATATTGGTTTTTGGACTGGGACACTTTGAAGGACATATTTTCCTCCAAGCTAACAAGTGGTCCCTGGATTAGATGGCTAATCCACCAGGATTCTCCACCAGAGTATTTAATTTAACATGGCTTAAAAGATCAGGATGCTAGTTGTTGCACCCAGCTATTGAGTTACATGTTGATTCCAAACTAAGTTTGTGTGGTGTTTTCCTTCATGCAGTGACTCAACTGGATTTCAAAGTGAAAGGTACAGTGGTAAAGCATGAGTTTGCAAGAAGTGCACCCCAAAATGCCATGGGAATTTGGAAGTGTGGGGCTGGCATGGTAGTGACTAGCCAGTGGGAACTTAGCAAGTAGGGTGGAGAAATTTTGGAGCTCTGGATCAGAGAGTCTCCATGAGATGAGATAAGGCAGGTGCCTTGCCGGTGATAGCATGGATTGCTTTTTCATATTTCAAACTACAACACCCTGCCAAAGAAGGTAGTTTCCCATATTACATGGAGGCCATGCTGGACTTTGACCTTAATTAGCACAGTTTTCCTACACATAATATTGCACTGTGTAGCCTCCCTTGAACTCCTAATGTTTCAATAAAATCTACTTACAATTTCACTGATGTTCTCTGTAAGAATGAATGTGTGTACGTATATGAGAATTTATGGACATTTTCACATGTACGTGAACATGTGGAGGTACATCTGTCAGAAAGCACACAACTGACGAAACACCAAAGTATCAATCTCCTGTTGCTGTCAGTGCACACAAATATCTGGCAAGGTTGTGGTTTCAAACGTGTTCTAAAATTAGGGTTTTCATAGACCATTTTACTTAGTTCTCAAAGAAACAGGTTTCTGTGCCACACACCCCTGTTATACCATGAGCTCTAATGTAAAATTGGTTTTATGTAAGTGAAATAGAATTGAACAGCAGTAAATATATAGGATAAAGAAATACAGAGTGAAGTGATAAAGGAAGTAATGCAAGTGCTATTACAGAAGGTGTCAAGGCTGAAATCTGATCAGCCCAGTCCTTATACTTTTGGGGGAGAGAGCTGCATTTGGCTGCCATAAATAGAGGCTATTAAAAAGTCTGAACTAAATATTCATTTTACTTCATTTCATGTTTAGCAACATGGATTATAATATTGAGGGTATAATTTGGTTTTCTCGTGGGCTGTGTTGGAAATTATACTGCTTAATGAAAGTAGAGCCACTTTTTATATATAATACCGAGGAACTTCTTTTCCTAATTAGCAAAATGAATATCGCAAAGTTTAAAGATCAGTTTTGTTCACATGCAAAGGTGAAGGGTAGACTTTAGACTTCGGGAAATATGTTTCTCAGTATACAAAGTAGAAAATCTTTTAAAGAAAAAAATAAAGTTGCTTCTGTTAGTAAGAACTAATTGTTCCCAACATGAGAATTTTTTGAATATCTCTGTTTATTTCTTCATCTATTATAAGTACACTACAGTGTCCCATAGTTAATATATAGACATACAACTACACCAATCTATAACATGCATAGAAGACATGCTGCTAGTAAAAATTTATAAAGTGTTGGAGAGTCAGATGAACAAGCATTCATCATTATTTTATTTTATTGTTAAACAATAATGTGAGAATGGCCTAGAATATGTTAATTTATTTTACTTTCTTCTCTTACTATTCTTGAAAACATAATTAAATGTTACTCTTTGAAAGTAAATTGATAGCCTGTTGCACACTTATAATCTCAGAACTCAGAAGGTAGTGGAAGGAGGATTGGAATTTCAACTTAACCCTGTTTACATAGAAACATTGAGGCCAACCCCAGCATACATAAAACAATATCTCGATTAAAAATAAAATGGATGACTATTTGATCAAATCTGATTCTGGGCATAGCACTTTCTTTTAACATGAATTGAGTCTTAGAGATAGATTTCAGGTGATGATGAACTTCTAAAAGGGGCTATGTAAAGGAAGGAAACAGTGGCATTGGCATAAAATGGATGAAATTGACAGAATGTACTTATTCTAGTATGATAGAAGGAATTGGCCTTCTAAAAACATCGATGACATCACAAAGCAAGCATATTAGCATGAGAAAATAAGAGACAGTGGTAATCATGACTGTGATTGGCCTTCATGAATATAGAGGCAGTGTTATGAGAAGGTAATATTTGAAGTGTCTTCAAGAATTTCACATCACAGGGTATTTAAGCTGATTATTGTTGGAGCCAAAGAAGGTCCAAACACTCACGGCCAAGTCTCAGAGTAGAAAACCAGGTTACTCACAGAAACCCTGTGTGACATCACTGGACAAAGAGGCCATGAGCAAATTTGTCCAAAGAAGCAAATTCCTCTCCAAAGAATGACAGAGCTACAGAAAGCAGACATGACTGAGAAAGGAGGATGTCTTTCACAGAGAATCGAGTACTTGCAATGCCACCACAGCCAACCCTATCCAGTTTGGACATTTGTGTAACTATTAGGTCTCTAAGGATGGGAGTATTTAATCCACATGATTGAAAAATTCTAACCACAGTACGAAGAATTTCAAAGTGCCCCAAATGCTACTCCATCAATGAAAAAGTCTTTGAAATTTTAATGTTTCAAGACCACAGTGGTCCGTAAAAGTTTTCAAACAAAAAAGAGGCAGAGAGTCATCCTTGCTAACTGATGTGACTTACAGAGGACCATGTTCTTTTACTCACACAAATGATTTTACTTCCACATAGTTTCATAACCTCCCATAGTTGCTAGCTATCACTCAAGATTTAAAATTATGATAAATTACATAAATTTTATTTAAACACTATAAGACAACTTTTATTTTTAAAGTAACAGAGAAACTTTCTCATACTGCCTAATATGGATACATCACCATACCAGATCTATATATGTGAGTGTTGTTTTTCTCCTGAAGGCACCTTGTCTAAGAGCTGTAAGACACTGTCTTACAGCTCAGACAGCTGTAGGTAACATGTACATTTAGCCTCTTTGGATGCCATAGATGAATACAAACGGAAGGATAGATGAGATAACATGTATGAAATGTTTTAAACATCTCAAAAATATTCTTTTAAATAAGCTGAGATCTGTAGCTATAAACTTGTATGCATGCTATACATTATGTCTTATAAGTTGTTTAAACCAGACTTCCTAGATACAAATCTGACAGTTTGCCAACTGTTAAACTTTGTCTATTCAGGCAAACCCTTTATGTATCATTCTTCCTCAAAAGACAGATAAAAATTCATGATGAAGACTAACTAAACTATGCTAAGTGCTTTGTACAGTGCCTACTATAGAGTGAGTGCCATAATATATATATATAGTCTCACTAGTTTTTTCCATTAATGAGATGGTACTTATTGTTGAGTGTTTGCCTTTGGAAACAAAACATGTCAAATATCTGCATGATCAATTAGATATACTTCAAGAAAAGAAATATAGAGATGCTAAATTAAGCCATTGAACCCTACCTGTACTCCAATATATTAATCAACAAGCCATAAAGAGAGGTTGCTGGTAGTTTAGTGGTCTTTCTCATTCTTATTTTCTACCTGAAGAAAATTATACACTTATGTAACCCTTTAAGAGATTGTTCAGTGCAATAATCTTCCATTGTATGATTGCTTACTTTCATCTCTGTTGCTTCTACAAAATACTCTGAGCAACAGCAATTTATAGCAAGAAAGAGTTTGCTTAGCTTACAGATTGGAGTTCATCTTTGAGAGAAGTAAGGATAAGAACTTGAAGCAGAAACCATAGAGAGATGTAGTTCGATCATTTACTCACAGACTCATGCTTAGGTATCTTTCTAATGCATCTCAGCACTATACACCAATGAATGACACCACCCACCTTGGCATGGGCAGATATATCAATTATTGATCAAGACAATCACCCACTAACACACCTATAAACCAATATAATCTGAATAATCTTATATCTTAACTGAGATACCCTTTTTAGGTGACTCTAGGCTATATAAAATTGACAGTTAAAGGAAAATAAGATAGACCATAATTAGAAAGAACAAATATAATATGATTATTTAGTAATGAGATATTAATCTCTTATAAGTATGTTGACCATATGATTTGTTTTCCAAAATAAGAACAATTTTATATATAAAAATATTATTTTTTTCATAATTCACCTATCAATAAAGATCCTAAACACTGTAACCATCCATCTACAACATTTTTCATCAGCATTATTTATAACAGTGTATGGATAAAGAAGTATCACTCTTTTCTGTACCAAGTGTAAAACATTATCAAAACAGGCAGGATAATGTGTTTGTTGTCTAATCATCAGACACCGTAAACATTTATGGGAGATATATACTTGAAGATATTTCACCCTGAAACTGTATGTTCTCAGAACCTAGGAATTGTTATTAATGTTGCCACAGAGACACTAGAATCATCACCTGATATCCTGATGTCCCAGAATCACAGGACCAGTGTAGATACTACTTTCAAAGTTGGTTAATTATATTTCAAGTTGTATAGAAAGGAAATTTGTTTAGAAATTAATTCTCAGGATTTCAGGTATATTACAACTGTAGAGTACTCAAGTTTGTCAGAGAACATCATTAAGAAACAATGACTTTGTTCAAGAGGACTCCTTTGTTCCTGTCAGTCTTGTCACTAACTAAATATTTGGGAGGCCAATTTACTCATCATAAGTAGTTCTGTGTGAAGAGAAAAATAACTAAGCCATGATTTGTGATATGGCTACTGAATGCTAGTATTTGCCCTATTTTCCAGTAAAATGAAGGAAGGAGATCATTTGTTACTGCATTTTAAAAAATAAACAAGACTTACCTCCAGGAAGTTCGTGCTGAATATTTAGGAGCATTGTTAGATGAGTCATGATCAAAACATTTAATTCATTCAATGTACAGTTGCTTAGGCACATAGTAAGCCAGATTAATTCCTGGAGATACATTTTCCGTATCATGCTGTGATGTCATGTGTCTTCTGGAATTTTCAAAATCCACGTTTCACTGTTAAGTGACACTGAAGATCAAACATACTTATCTTGGAACATGAAAGAAGATGATAACCTATGCTCTGGGTAAGAATTATAATAAAGAGTTAAATTATTTAATTTCAGGGCTATGCATTTCGGTGTCTCCTATGCCACACATCTAGAGATATATGGGGAATAACTGAGTGTATATAAATAGACAAAGGCAAGAAGGAAATAACTGTATTTTCCTTTCCCAAATGACTACTCATTCACTCAGCCCTATTTCTATTCTCATGCTGCTCCTACAGGCTTCTAGGAATCCTAAAACAATACCTTAATTTTTTCTAGGTTCTCACACATTTATATGAAAATTACTTTCTAATGCCTTGCCTTTTTAACTTCAAAATCTGATATGATCACATCAGATTTGTGAGTATGTGTCAGTGGTACTCACTAACACACGTGTTTGTTACCTCAGGCCACATGAAAGTACAATAGTAGAGATCATTTGGAAGTAGAGATATTTTTAACTCTGTAGATTCTAGAATTTTACATTTGTCTTAAAATATCAAAGTTTATGTTGATATTATAGGTCACTGAAAAATTTAAATATTTTTCTTCAGAGAATGTTTTAGAAGCTAAGAAGCAATATTTTAAATAAATATTTCTAATTAAAATGGAAGGAAGGACTCCTCTTAGTATTTACACACATAAAATTAACATAATGATGATAACATAATTGTCCAAGAAATGGATCATGTTAGGATATTGCTGAGTACTTCAAGGAAACTCTATGTAACAAGAGTCTTCCAGAACAAGCATTTGTTTTTGGATTACACTTTTGTGTTCCTCCAGTTGTAGTAGATAGGAACCAGTTTCCTTTATACTATTCACCACAACTGACTATCATTATTTGCTTATTAACCCTATGGGAAAATAGGCTCTTGTCACATGTGACTTTCCCTCCATCAGTGGCTTGCCTACCATGTATAGCTTCTCTGCCACAACTGTCTTGCCCTTGCAATTGTACAGTTAGTCATGTGACTCTTGGCCCTGAGAGTATAAATTTTATGATGCTCTGAATAAAGTTGTCTATTATATAAGAGTTTAGTATGCCTCACTAATAGGCACTACTTCCCCAGGAATACCTTCAGAGTAATAAACAATATAGTCAATGTGCTTTCCTGTCTAGGGTGGCCTGTGTATTCCCAGGTAGGTTTAGAGGTTAATTTTCACACAATGTACTATCAAGGCTTTTCTTTCTTTTTAAAAATGGTGTTTTATACATCATACACATATGCCATATATGTACTTGTGCTTCATGTATTTTAAATATATCTTATGGCCTCCAGTTTAGTATTTTTAGGAAGGGTATTTCTATTTCTCCTGCCTTCTTTTTGGGCTCTTTTCCTGCATTTTTTGTTAGATTCTTATGTGGTGTTTTTTTTGTATTTTATCATTTTATTATAATTATATTAATCTCTTAAAAGCCAATTTAAGCTTGTGTCTTCTAAAATGAGTAAACTGTTAAGTCATTTCTAGAAGACACAGCTCATAGTATACTTTAGATTTTCCGTCCCCTCTTTCAAGATATACCCTGAGTGCTAGGTGTGGAGAATTTGCAGATTTCTTACCATAGGGAACATGTAGAGATTCTTAGTCACTAAAGTTACTCAACAAACTTACTTCATTTTGGTTCCAAATTTTATAGACTTTATCCCAAAAGTCTTTCATAGGTAGAGACACTAAAGCTTCTTTTGAAACCTTAAAGCACTCTGTATCTTAATGAATAAACTGCTGGACTATGAGAAATTCAATTTGCCTTGAGTGAGAATACTTAGAAGGAATTCATTAATGATTAGATATATTAGCATAGCACCTTTCACGATAAAATAACACATTTGCCACTGTTTGCTACCTTGACCCTCTTCTAGTCTCTATTGATTCTAGTAAAGTCAAAAGAGAATCTGGGGATGTGAACACAACCTTAGAGAAGAGAATAAATAGAAGCAAGTTCTTTACTTCTTTCTGGTCCATTCCAGTGCAGTAGGAGTAGGACATGTAAGGCTTCCATATAACCTTCCAAGTTTTGACCATATTAACATCTTTGAGCCAACTAGTCAATAACTATAGAGGCATATTATTTCTCTCTTTAAATATTTGTAATAAAGACTTCAGAATTATCTCTTTTTATTTATTTGAATAGCTATTTTTACTTCTTATAGAAACATATACTTCAGAGTCCCATTAATCTCTTTTGAATTTTGAGATTACTTCAAGAAGAGTTTTCAAACCACCAGTCTTTCTCTTTTCCTTTTGATATTAACATACTAATTTCCACAGGAAAGAATAAATGTCTATTACCTTAGACAAGGCATCAAGTTCGAAGAAGCGATCCCACATATGTCTATTTTGTGAACCAATGAATTTTCTGGGGTCACAGAAGTCTGGATGAGCAGTTATGCAGGAATATGAAGAAGCCAAAGAAAGATGGATGCATCAGCAATGAATCTCTCCCAACATAGTTGTGACTCCTCTCTGCCTATCTTGCAGGCAGCTGGCCAGTCAGAGAGTTCCCTCTTCCCAAAAGTAGTTATTGCTTACACAACACTGAAGAGTAGTCTTGTGAATGTCTGGAGTGTCATGCACTTTATGAAACATATACATTTTGTTTTTTTCTATGAATGTCAAGTTTCATTGACTTCTGTGGTCTTAACAAATCTTTTTCCAAGATTAGATGTTTTACTTCATGGAAAAAAAATACATATCACCACAACTTTTAACATAGAGGTTGCCACAATCCTAAGCCTTAGCTATTATATAACTCTTCTCAGACATTCATTAGCTTTGGGTCAGTACATTCTCTTACTATCTGGCTAGATGAGCCACATGTTCAGTCAGATAGGTTTAATACCAATCTCAAAAGCCTACTTGTGAAGATTTTGAGCTATATTCAGTTTGTTTCCTCTGCCTAAGAAAATCATCTTAATGGATAGTGTGTTCTCTTCCTACCTGGAAGACCAAATTAATATATATTTATGAAAAGAAAATCTCCAGGTTTTTTGACCACAAAACCAAAAATACTCTCTTTTGGTATAGGCCTGGGAAGTTAATAGATGATATGCAGGACACAATAAATGGACTCTTTAAACTCTTCTCTGTGTGGCAAACTACTTGAAATATCAGTAATTTCCAAAGAATAATGTTCAGGTAATCTAAGCAAGGATTGGTCAAATCAAGTTATGCTAATCCTTAGAAACCTTGATTATGCCAATCGATAGTGATAAACATTAATGCTTGTATGTTTTCTCATGATCTTGTCCTGTTCATATATTCTTATTTCTGTTATAAATGGCTCTTTTGTTTTTTGACCTTGAAAGGGAGAAACTATATACTCTTCCTTATATTTTCTCCATTTTATTCTCACTTATTCTATATGTGATAGTGTGTGCTACTGTGTACTTAGTATGTCACTTGATGGATTTTTGGATATGCAGTAAATATTTAATAATATAGTAATAATTCTTCTCAGAATTACTGTATAACCATATAATGACTTTGTGTTTTCTCACTATGCACTCTGCTGTTAGCAATTTTACCTTATTTTAATATATTATGTAAAAACTGAGAATGTAAAGTCAAAATGATTTGGTACATTCTATGAATGTCACTAAAGTTAGAAATATATTTTGTATTATTCTCCTTACAAATGCGTGTCTGTTTGTGTGTGTGTGTGTGTGTGTGTTAAATATTTTTCTAAGAGTAAATAAAATTACATTTATCTCAGTTTCTTCCTGAGTTGATGTTTCCTTTGGAGAGAATCATTGCATAAATCAATATTTCACTGGCTGATTTCTAGAGATCATTTGATGTTTTCAGCCTTCTACTTACTAATGTCAGGAGAGACAGCCATGAACATAATGTGTGTGACAGGCAGGCATCATCATTGGCAAATATGAATAGGATTTAAGTGATCGTGAAAGCACCTTCCATAGAACTCAACATAATCAGATGAAAACTCATTTGCAAATATTATTTCACTTTGTGTTCAGTGTGGTCTACAAAATCTACTTATGAAGCAGTAAAATTCAGGGGCCTAGAGTTACAACAACAGCCTCAAATACATGACAGGCAGAGCATTGCTGCTTGTGAAATATGAAAAAGACACTTAATAAACTGTTTATGTTTCAAAGACACTTAGATTTATTTTTAAGGAAAAATCAGGGGCCAGCCTATAGAAATGTGCATGACCAGAAAACATGTATTTAAAATACATCTTATTATAGCCTTCAAAGGCAAAATCAAGATGATGGTAATTCTCCAAATGCTAGAAAATATTATAATTTACAGGTTTTTTTCCTTCACACTATCTGGTTGCAAACCTTTAATTGTGTGCAGCAGAAATATCCATCTAGGACCCATGCAAAGATGAAAAAAAAAAAACCTCTGTGTAGAGATGGCAAGAGACAACCAAGTGTACTAAGTCATCCTCTGACCTCTATTCTACATGCACGTCATGATGTAAACTCCACCAACACACATGCACATACTATATATGCATACGCAGTAATTGAAACTTGCAAACAAATTAATCAATTTCTACCATTACATTTGTATGCATTTTTCCTAGCATATTTTTTCTAAGAAAGATTAAAGTAAAACCTCTAACCACACACAGAAGCAAGGCTTCAGAAGATACCACTTAGGCATTTCATCTACCACTAAATCACTACATTAATTGGTACATAGGTTTCTTTCTCAAATGACTAGTATGGTGGTATTAAATAAATGGCAGAAAACATTCATTATTTGCAAATGCAAGATAAATGAGATTTTATACACTTGAAACTCAACATTCACAAAATAGTTCTAGGTGTACCTTAAATTAAATTCTGTTGTTATCACTTTCCCTCTTTATACAACACCATAATTGTCATCAATGAAGCAAATAACACATCAACCACCCAATGTATACATAGTATATGCATAGCTAATTAGTAAAAGTCACAACAAACACAATTTTGTAATGACTTATGTGACATTTATAGTCTAGCATCCTTTGTGTTCCATGCTCTTTTTAAAATTTTAACAAATTTCATATTCATGGTAATGCAATCTTTGTTACCAGTCTTCATTGGTTGGGGTCAGCAGTTAGTGGTGAGATGAATGGTGTCCCAGTACAAAAAAAGACTTATCAGCAGCTATAAGGCCCACATTAATCCTGGAACTCTGCCCATGTCCGAGAGTTTACAACAGTTAATGAAAATTCAGCATTAGGTAAGTAAGTAATAACACTTCACAAATACAGAGCAACATGGTGGGATGAGAAATAATGGGATGATGGACAAGCTTTTATGTGGAATAGTGCATTTAGTATTCACTTGTTAAAATAGGATGCATGGCTGACTTAATTACAACCTTGGTTTCTCATGTGCTTTCTTGTATAAAGTATTTGATGTGAAAGAAATTACAAACGATTATTTAAATGTTATAAATATATTCTGAGAATTTTATATGTGACCTTGCACATTTTACATATTCTACTTTATTCTACCAAAATTGAATGTTCACACATGAAATTGATTTGTTGGATTAAATTTCTTTGCAGTAGCAATTGGTGTCATTTTCATGCTATATTGCATTTTTGTTAGTGTTATTCATTTATGTACTTTCATTTCTCACTTATTCCTTTTTCCTAAAAATAATAGCCAGAAATGAACATACCTATGTACATACACACAGTCTATTTTTCTGTGGATAGAAGAGCTTTACTTAGACACTATCCTGCCTGACTGCAGCATGATACACTATAAAGTCTTAGAGAAAGGCCAGTGGATCAGCTTGACACTCTTTAGGGTCAGGTATGTCTTAGCTATGGGTTTGGTTCCATGATCATGCTTGATAAGCTTCTTCACCTATTTAAGATATTCCAACCCTGCAAATGCAGTTCAATTTAGCCTCAATGCCTAAAGTCTGAAATGTCTCTTAGTGCTGCCCCTTAGACTTTCAGAGTCTGGACTGAAGAACATGAAATACTTCACAAGGTCAAGACTATTAGTCCATTACTCTCATCATTTAAAACAGGATTGGATGAGTATCAAGGGATATGGTTTATGGGCAAATCATGTATTTTCTGGGAGATAGAAGATGGCTAGGATGACCTGCCTCTCTGGTCATCTTAACACCTTAACTTTCAGGCAATGAGGGTTTGATGTAGATTTACTGGCAGGAAATTCACCAAGAAAATGAAAAGTTGTCACCTATGGTATGATTAAGGCCTTTTATTATCCTCATTGTGAAGGAAAAAGACCCTGTATGTTATGGGGAAAAAGATTTTGAATAGCTTTTGTTCTGGGGCCTAACTAATTTAATTTGTGAGAGGAGAGGGTGCAGACAGTTTTCAAAACATGAGGAAAAAAGATAGACTTCCTGTCATCTAGGAGTTTACAACTTACTGAGAAAAGATTTATAATGTGAGGTATTCTCTGTAGAGATTTTTTAAATAATTCTATTCTATTAAGAGGATGAAGGACATGAAATAGAAAAAGGAATTATTGAAATATTCTGCTTCATTGCCTCCTGCTACCACATCTCCCCTTGCACTGAGAAAAAGAAGAAATGTCTTTGATTATCTTCCTGCTTACTCCTCTGGTTGTAGTGGCCTTGGACTAACGTTGCCTCTGACAGTTTCAGGCTTTGTTACTTTTATGCAGTGCACAAGGAGCATCAAAAGAGGATTTACAAAAAGAGAGGGTGCACATTCAGTGATCAGAGTTTGAAAACAAAACACTGTTTGTGCTTACTTCTAAAAATATTACTGTTATATCAATATTATTATGTCCGTTAAAATAAGTGTGCTGCTCCTTGGAAACTTAGGAAGTAGCCTTTGTTTAAGACAGAGCTTTGTAAATGTACTGTTATTATATCTTAAACATTTTCTTTGTATTGTCACTTTAATTATACTTTTATTTACTAGATGTGACAGCAATAAGTTACTATTTTATAACTATTATTAATTGTTGTATCTTGTTTGCTGTCTACTTGATTGTTCATTGGTTGGCCAATTATATGTGGATTGTAATACATTACCTCTTGCCCAATGGTGCAGAAATGCATGCTATGATATGATGTTCTTGGATTCTGTAGCCCAGATTTTGGAACATTCTTTCTTGGAATGGCTTACTTCTGTTGTGTGTTAATTAGAGCTCTGGCTGAGAAATAACAGAGCTGCCTAGAATAACCCAGACTGAAATCATTGGAGAAGCCTGCACTCGGATCTTCTCGTCCAACTTTAAGTTACGTTGGCATGAGGTGAAGACTCAGCTTCTACTTGCTGAACAGAGTCTCTACTTGGTATCTCTGTCTGACTTTTGTTTATCACAGAATGACAAGAGAGAAGGAGGAAGTATGTCGAGACCATGAGCTCCAGTGGTCATGGTGGGAATGCACGTTTTTTAGGAATCTACATCCTGATGCCATGTGATGCTACTGCTACTGAATCCTACTGGCCACAGTTGTATTCCTAAGAAAGCCTATAGAAGTAAATGAGAGATCTCCCCTTGAAGGGGATAGAATACAGTCTTCCTGCAGAATAGGAAAGGGGCTATTGTTGTAAGTGTTTTGTGGTGTGGTCTATGACAGCAAACAATTAATAGTTGATGAGCTTAACAAAACCGAATCTTGAAGCCAAAGAGATTAAGTATTTCATGCTCCTGTGATATTTTGACAGACTTGTTTGAACTTATTTTTGTTTCTGCTTTTCTATTTAGTTGACAGTAGTTATGGTAAACTTTAAGCATCAAATTGATAGGGGGCATAACACCTAGAAATAGGGTTAAATATTATTTCGAATGTTTCACTTGAGTTTCTCATTTACATTTTTAGATCTTGTCTTCTAAACTATGGAAGGGTCTTATCTAAAAAGGGAAGTACTTAAAAAGAACAAAGATCATCATCTCTAGCAGAAAGCCATTTGGTACAGATGGTGCTTTAGATGTGGACTATAACATCTGCTCACCCTGGCTAGTCACAGATATTTGTATTTTCAGCCTCCAGCCTCCATAATTCTTTGGACCAGCACCATAAATTATTTATACACACATACACACACACACACACACACACACACACACACACACACACACACACGTGCACGTACGTATAACACTCACACATATAAGTACATACAAAATATATTCTATACTATTTTTCATATTGCTGTGAAAACTCCTGTGAAACATAACTTCAACCTAAAGTAGACTAAGTACAGTTTTAACTGATTTTTTTAGTCTCAGGGAATCTAAATTTCCCTAACTATTCCTCTGGCTAGGTTCCCTTTTTTCCCTTCCATTGTTTCCAAACTTCAAGTGATATTTTATCCAAGTTAAAAACAAAACATGTTAAGTTTTTGCAACTTAAGGATTCAGGTAAACAATATTGTTCCTCTAGTTACTACAGGCAGTATTTCTCTCTGGCTGGTCTTAAAGTAGATCAAAAGTAAAAAGTAACTTTGAGCATTGTCCTCTTAAGAGCAGATCAATGAACTATTTCTTGAAAGTTCCATGATTTTCAATCAATTATAAATATTTGAAGACTGAATTTTCTATGTTCTGATCAATTATAGTGCAGGCATGTAAAGCAGGACAGATTTTTCACTTTGATGCTTAAGCAATACATAAAGTCTGAAGTTACCTTGGAGATTTAAAAGGTGACAATATTTCTTATATCTGTTGGCTATTTGTCAAGCTTCTCTGTAGTCTCCTGTTGCTGCTAGTGTTTCTACAGGTTTTAACAACAAATATACATATCATTTTTAAATTTATATTTTCACAAATGCATGAATCGTTTGTAAATCTTTTCTATTTTCCTCAGTCTATGACCCCTTCTCTACCTTAATTTTGCTATTTTTCTGGTTTCTTTTATATCACTGTGACAAATTACCCTGACTAAAGGAATTTCAGGGAGAGGGGCAAGTTTTATTTGATTTACAATTTAGGTGACAATCTGTTATTACAGGAAGTCTCAAAGCAGGAAGTTTTCAGGTCAGGACGCTGAGATAGCTTGTCATATCACCTGTACAGTCAAAGGCATTTTTCTTTGCAGACTGTTGTTTTCTCTGATAGTTTCTTTAACTTATGCAGTTCAGAGCCCAGCCTAGGAATGGTGCCACCCACAATGTGACTAGTCAATTAACAGTCAAGGCAATTTCACATAGATATGCCCTCAGGCCAACATGTTCTAGACAATTCCTCACTGTTATTGCCTCTTCTTAGTTGTAGCAATTTGATAATAAGAGCTAACCACAAGACCATAACTAATTATGGTTTGTAAAGATATATCCTGTTTTAATATGAGATCAAAAGACCTTCAGCTGCACCTATCCATACTACCGTTAGACATTTGCAATAGATCTGGATTTTTTTCAGAAGAAACTTAGCATGACTCCAGAGTCCTGCTCCATGAGCTGCAGGAAACCACAGTCCACTGAGAAAAATGATACAGTAGATGAAGCTACGTTCTATTTCTGTTGTTGGTTGTTTCTCTTCAATGTTGTGTGTCTTTATTTGCTCCCTCCTGACTACAAAACTAACATATAGAAGATACTTAATGTTTTTAATAATGATGCTTTTGTTTTTCCAATGATGAAAATGTTTTGAAAGTTTGTTCAACATCTGAGAGAATAATTTACTATATATGAACAGAAACTATGGTGTTCACTGCAGGCTTCCTTCAAAACCTTAGTGAAGAATATGGCCTTGGGATAGTGCTAAGAACTTTTTAGTTAACTAGCTCATGTTATCTTAAAATTCAGTGCTTAATTGGGACATATATCATCGTAGAAATTTAGAAAAACATTTTCTAAAACAGCAAATACTCCATAATGATTGAATTAGATTGAAATTTAACATCAGCTATTATTCTTTGTTGCAAACACATACAAACTGTGGCGCACTTGTCAAATTCTTTGTTTTCTTACTCTATACTATAATCTTTGAGATCTGAAGAAAATTTTAGGGAATTTTCTGTACATCACAATGAATTAAAATTCATAAACAAAATGAATTAAATGAATAAATGACTATGGTGTGTGTATGTGTGTGTGTGTGTGTGCATATGTATGTATGAGAAGTTTCATATAGCTTGTTTCTGGCTGCTTCTCACAGGTGTGAACAAAATTGATTTATACATTCTGCTAAATTTGACTTAATGTATTTCCTCAGCCAGGGCCACACATGGTATTGAAAATGAACTACAGGCTTAGACACATCCAGGGGAAGGACTCTGTGAGGAGTGTGGTAGGAGGAGGAGCAGAATTTGGGATGTAAGTTAATTAATTATTTTAAAAAATAAACTATACTACCCCATGTAGTATTTACTTGAACACACACACACACACACACACACACACACACACTTTGTAACCTCACAGGTTAGCAGGGCATCACATTAATTCATGGCAGAAAGCAGAAAAAGACTACCACACTATGAAACCTTGAGATGGAATACTAAGAAGCAGGGATGGGAGAAAGTGCTTCTGAAGGAGTGCAATGGGTGCAATGGAATCCATGCTTTCCCAGGTCGGATTCAGGATGTGAAGAAACAAGGACTGGAAAGGAGACAATAGAGGAAGATGGCTGAATATTAGCTCTTCTCTAGCTAGCACTCAAAGGTTGCCCATGGCATTGCTTGTGAAAGAGAACAAAGTTTATGTCTTTTGTAGAAACATTAAGTAAGTAGCCTGTTGATCTGTCTGATGAAAATAGGGTATATAAAAAAGCGTTAACTAGTTTAAATTTCTATATAGAAATTGAACTTATTATCCAAGCATTATGTTTACCAGTCTAAAGATTTTCACATACCAAGAGACCTGAATTTGATGGTTGGGAAAGATAACATGACTGTTGAGTAGGTATAGTATCTCGCTGCAAATAGTCTCAGGCCTGTAATAATTATTATAGTGAATAATTCCCTACTCATTGGGGGGCATATTTGCATATGTCTAATTTATTCTGGAGAAGAGTACTGAAAGCATATTTAAATTTGTTTCATATAAAAATGGAAAGTTTCCATAAATTATCATATTTGGAATCTATTCTGAGAAAATCAACTCTGTATTTATAAGCTTGTCAATACATTTCAATTGTGTCCTTAGGCACAGCCATACTTCTGAGGACACTTTTCTTAACACAATAACAGTTATAACCCAGGAAGAAAGTTTGTGGGTTTTTTTGTTGTTGTTTTTGTTTGTTTGTTTTCCAGCATCTGCAATGAGATGCTGATTTGAGGTTATTATAATGTTCTAAAATATTTTTTAACATTACAAATGGCTATTAATATGTTTTCAATTTTATTCATTAATGTTTAGTTGGATTATACAATTTAAATTTTTACTGCAGAATGTAACTTGGTGCATGCAAGTGCCCTCAGCCTCCCACCATTGGAGAACTGAAAAGTAGGATCTAGATCACCTTGGCAATAAAAGCTGAGCCTGTGTTGCTTGGGAGTCAGGGCCTAGGCTGAGGTCAAATTATGTTGATTTTTGAGCCAAGAATTTGAAACAAAAGAACTACACATAGACTCCAACCCAAACCAGAAGCCAAAGCTATGTGTAAGTGGCTAGTGTCTGTGGCAGATGACACAGTAGAAACTATTAAAAGACTATGAAGCAAAAACTAAAGTCTCATGAATCGTTTTTGTTGCTAGGTAATGATTCTGTCTACTCTTGAGATGACCCAGGACAAATGTTTTATTATTCTGCCCAAGGTGCTCACGTCTTACAGTTGTTTCCAAGTTTCTTATAGCCATTCTGCCTCATGCTGCTCCTTCTGGTTAGAGGCCAACCTTGTTCCTTTCCTTTTGCCCTTCACGCCTGCTGAGAATGCTGTCCTTTATGGTTCCATCCATGTAGCACTATTTTTGTTCTTTTACTCTTACATGTTTAATATTTTATGTTTGATGAATATGGATTAATTATACATACAAACACATTTCTATATGTCACTCCAACACACGTGCATGGTGTGTACTGATTAGATGCACCCTCTCTCTAGTCCTGATCATCCAGATCCTTATCCACTAGCAATCAGTACTGTGGATTGTAGTTGATTGGTGTTTGAGCTCCACAATGGAATGTGAATATGTGATCATTGTCTGTCTATGCCTCGTTTACTTGACATATTTCACTGAGCCTGCCAGTTCCACACATTTTATTTTGGAAGACAGAATTGCATTACATTATTTTGGCTGAAGCCTGTTATATTTAAACAAAAACCATTTTATTTTTCTGTTCATTCATTGACAGCCTCTTAGGTAAATTTCACACTTTATTCATAATAAATGTTATAAATGGGTTTCCTGTTTTCTATAGTACTTTCGACATTTGTGGTCTTATCTTTAAAATAGGAGTCAAGTGACTTTTGGACAGGGGAAGGGATCATGTGTTAATCTCTTATGTATGTATACCCAGTCTACTCAGCAGGACTTGCTGAAGGGGTTGCCCTGCTTTACAATGTATGTATTTATTTTCTTCCTTTTCAGGGAATGATCTGTCTGTTACATCTGTGTACATACTGAACTCTTCTATGTCTTAGGAAGTGTCTATAAATCTCATTTCTGTCTCTGGTCACTTTGAATAGAGTTCTCCTGAGTATTCAAATTATGTTCTATTGTTTGTGTCAAATTACACCATAATTATTGCTTTAAATGTCTTTTCTATTTTATCTCTGTGTCCTTGGAAGGCAAAGATTTTATTTTGCATGTATTCAAACTCCTCATTCCCACAAGTAGAAAAGACTTATTAACAAATTATTGTTTTTCAGAATGCTATAAAGTTGCAGTGACATTCAGTGACTCTTAGGGCATGAACCATCCAACCTTTACAGGAGCTTGAAACTAGAAATAAAAACATAGTGCTTCTTTGCCCATTTCAAAAGAAGAACAGGAAACATAGAAACTTTTAAAGTTGTTGGTTTTTTGTAGGATGATAAAATACATAAAATACAGTCTGGTTTCTAGTCAAGCACAGGCTGGACATCGCCAGAGACCCCAGGTGATCCTAAGGGATAGTATGTGTTTCGCCATGCTCCCAGATTTTAGGCTCCTGACACGAGGCAGCAGCCCTCCATAGATTTGTGTCCTTCAGCCACGTAGAACAATGCCTACTAGTTCCTTCACAGGTAGAGAGTGTGATTATAGGCCATGGGACCTCAAGACAGATCTCCATATTAATGTGGTACCTAAAGGCCAGAAGGGCATAGCCAATTAAGCATTATTTCCCAGACCCTCCTTCCTGCAAAAGGTATTTAACCTCAGGCCCCTCCTGAAAAAAGAGGGTACAGTTTTCATCTACTTTCCACCATGACAATAAACATCTTAAGACCATGGACTTATTTTCTTCTTTGGGATCCGTCATGGGGAACAGTGGAGCAGGCCTTAGTCTTCAGAGCCGCTGTCTTATCTCACATAGAAGACCTCTCTGCATTCCTAGCCATGGAGACCACAGAGCCAAGCAAGCAAGCCGAGCCAGCCGTGACCAAGCCTAGTGAGCTACTAGGATCTAGAACTCTCATTCCTGTGGGACACAGCCAGAGCTTCTCCCTGGCTCCACTTCAGCTGCTGGCCAATCCAGCCCATATGCCCCCACTTCATTCTTGGCTCTTCCATGGCTTCTAGAAGTGCCTAGAGACTCAAGAGTCTGAGAACCAGGCAAGCTAGTTCCAGCTCCCCTCTGGGTCCCTCAGGACCTTAGACTGAGTCCCCCACCCCCACCCCAGAACAGGCCCAATGGCTTCACATAGCCTGATGTGCGCCCTGTGCCCTTGTGGAATGAGCACAGTCAAACTTCCCATGCCTATTTTCCCAAAGCAGCGGCCCTAACTCCTTGGGCGGGGGGAGCAGACACGGGACCCACAATTTAACCTAATGACTTAACATATCTTATAATTCTGTTAAACTAAAACATAAATGTCAACATAAGCATCTACTCTATCATTTTATAACATTACTTTCTGCAGACTCCTATATATATTCCTATTTTAAATAGCTCTATATTTACACAATGAAATATTAAAATGTTTTCCTGTAAATATTGATATTGTGTGCAAGTATGTGACATACTGGGATTTTTTAAATTTTAATTTATATTTTATTTTGTATTTATTTATTTCACTGTACATGCTTGAGTACTTCGCCTACATGTTTGTGTGTGTACCAGGTATATGGCTAGGGAATGTGTAGGTCATTGGAGGGTGTTAGAACCCCTGAAACTGGAGTAATACATGACTGGATAGGTGCCACATAGCTGCTGAGCACTAAATCTGGTTCTTCTGCCAGAGCAACAATTTACTCTTGACAGGTGAGACGTCTCCCTAGCTCCAAATTCAGGGATTTCTTTATATGTTTTTCTAGATTTAAATACATGAAAATGGGCATATTTATCTTCTGACTACTGATACTAAATTGTGTTTTCTTCTTGTTTGTTTAATATCATGATATCACCTTATGTGAGATAAACTTTAATACCACAAAGGACAGTTTCTTAGTGGACTGCTATGACCCTAATATACTTCAATTATTGTGGCCAAAGATTTGAACCTAAAATTGTGACAGCATTGGTGGTGCTAAATATAAACAAAAATATCTTTGACCCAAGAGTTATAATCTGACCATAAAATAAAATTCCTCTGAGTTCAAATGTATTGTGACTCTTTTTATGAAATTAATTAAGGCCCCTTGTGTAGAGATAGATATGGGATTATTCTATTTGTGCTCAACATCTTTTTCTGACCTTGCTCCTTTGAAGATGCACTTGCTACAGAATGTCAGTCACTAATGAGGCCTAAAGTAATTGAGGCTGATTGAGCTGGCAAGATGCTGCCTAATTAGAATGATAAATGGAACTTGATGATCAAGAATGGAGGAGTGAGTGGCACCGAGGACATTGAACAAGGTCATTCTGTCAAGAAGGACCAGGCATCCCACCCCTCCTCCATTGGATAATGACCGCCCTTCATGGCATGTGAGCCCAATGCTGAGGGACTTACATTGATCATTACGTGAAACATTTTGACTTTGCTTTCTTAGGTGAAGTGTGGGAAGTGCAGTTTCAGTGATTCCCTTGATAAGTCATTTGATACAAACACTAAAATCAAATACTTTGAGCCATGTAATTCTCTGTCTACTAAGAATGAATATTTATGAATGTATTAGCTTTCGGATCAAAGACAGGATACCTAAAGACTTGCCCCATGAGTTCTTTTTTGTTAAACTTTTCACAACATCTAGAAACTCTACCAAACAATGTCATGTTTGAAGGACGCTGAAAAAATATCTTCATTATGCTACAGAATCAGAACCACCTTAAAGTAATATTTTTATTTCTCAATTGTATGAGTAGAAATCATTTGTATTCAGATGTTAACAATTATTGAAACTTACATAGACTTTATGTTGCTCTGGATATAAACACATTTTCACAAATATATTAATGGTAATGACATTCCATTTAGTTTATTTTGAAATTCCTGTATACTTTCTCTACCTATATCTACTAGCCATACTTAGCCCACTTTAATAAAAATATATCTAAAATGTATAACACATGCTCAGGGCATCTATCCACAGATTTTCTAGAACGTAGGCTTTGAGACACATCTTTTGATGACTATCTTTCATGGTCATTTGCCTCTATAAGTGTAGGCAACATTTTAAGGTTTGAGTTTGAAGATATAGCCCCCAACTTACCAGAACACCTGGTGAATTTGGTGTGAGTGAAATTTTTTGACTACAAATTTCTGATGTGACTCAGGCATAAAAAAATAGCAATAAAAACAAGAAACTTAAACAAATGAGAGAAGTGACCTAATTAAAAAAAATAAGTAATAATGACTTTTGACAAAAATAATTTAAAAAAATTAATGTTAAATTTAAGTAAGAAAGTAAATCCAATATATGACATTTGGAAACAGATCACCTCTCACAACTAACATCTTATTCATTTGTGTATCTACAATCATTTTAGTCCTGACTTCTACTCAACACATCACTGTGAGTGACTTATATTAAATGGCCCTCTCTGCAGCCATCCCATACACATTTAGGTTTTGTTAAGGATTCGGAAAATTTATAACTTTCCAAGATCCATTCATAAATATTTCACATTTTTGATGTTCCTATATGCTTGCTCTATCCCTACATGATTCAGATCCACGGGCTTCAGAATAGAACGGTGAAGTCAAAAGCCTCTTGGAACTTATTGCTAGCATTCATTAGCCAAGTGCTTTGGCACAGATTTCCTTACCTTTGTAAAATGGGCACCATGATGCTTACTTCAGAACTTGTTTTGAAGACTAATGTGGATAATGTATATGAAATCTTTCAGGGGCTGATGCAGGAAATGATACACTGTGGTACTGCTTATCCATATAGTAACATGATAGGGTATTGAATAAAATCCTCTTTCTTCCTGTCCTTCCATATCTTCAACCCTATGTTGCTCCCATACAGCCAGGAATTTGCATTTCCTCTCTTTGAATCTTAATATGTCTTTCTTTCAAAGTGTTACTCCCAGTCTCTGTCCTTTTAGTGATTTGTCCTTCTTCCTCATTCTGCTTCCCCTACCACCTCCCAAGCACACTGTCATATGCCCCACTTACTCCATTGAATGTCCTCTGTCATATTGCCAATTCTTCTCTTGCTGACAATGGGCATGACTAAAACTGTCAGTCATTTTTCTTCAAACCCACTTACATATATTTATAAGTATATTAGACAGCTGCTGCTTAGAAAACAGAAGCATTGGATGAAACCCTTCCCTGATGACATAGGGCCATATTCATGAACATCAATTTTTTTCCTTTATACATTTATAGGAACCATTGAGGTATACAGATCTCTTGTCCTTATGGTAAATAGATTTCTTCTAAAATTTACTACCAATAATGATATGATCCCTTAGACAAAAGTTGATATATTCTATTGTTTGATAGTGAAATATATTTACATGTGTTATGCAAATTTATTCTCTCTCTCTCTCTCTCTCTCTCTCTCTCTCTCTCTCTCCGTGTCACTGCTATAAGAACACAAATGATGGTACACAGTCCATTCTATTTATTTCAATATCTTATGAACTAAATTGTTATATTAAAATATATTTTATTAAATCTTTAAGAATTTCTAAATAGTCCTTTAAGGTCACATTTTTGAGATTTTATGGGTTACTATGAATTTTAAGGGAAAACTACTCAAACCAACACAGACTCCAAGATATCTTGCTTTTTGTTAGGGTGTATTTCAGTCTGCACCAACTGCTCTTAAGGCCATGGTGATGGTTACAGAAGTATTCTTTTGTGTATTTGATTTTAAAAGTTTTCAAATATGAAAACTCAGTGCAAAGAAATTCAGTTGGTTAGCCAGGTTTATTGTCCACAACTATTTGTTAACAGTGTTAACTTGGAGATTATTTTTAAAAGATTATTCCAAGGCACATGAAAATAGTCCATGTCTTCATTGCAGTGATTGCTAGTTAGATCATAGTAGAAACTGTCAGAGATTGGCTTCCAATCATGAACAAGGACGAGTCAGTCTTAGTAGGGCAGCATTCCTGAAGCAAGTGATCAAAAGCAAAACAACCCCACAGTCCTCATTAGATGAATTCAACTATAAACAACATATTCAGAAATACAATCCAGCTCCCATGTGCAACTCTCTCCATTTGAAATGCTTTAACTGGTCAAAGAAATTGCTCACCATTCCATTTTGCCAAGCAGAAAAATCTCAGTTCCATTCCAGCCCCTTTCTGTCTTTTAGTCACCATATGTAATCAGCTACTAATTCCTGCCAGGTTTGTCTCACACTAGCAATATTCTACTTTCAACCTTGTGTCTACCTTGTTCCTCTTTTGGTTCATTAACCTCTCACCTGTAATATTGCAACAGTGGGAAAATCAGTCTCCTTCTTTCAACCTCCTACTCACTTGATACCACCTCTGCATGATTCAAATGCTCTGCCTGAGAAAAAGTTCTACTTATATCTCTTCTCTAATATATAAACTTTCCAGTATTTTCATGGGCTTGAGAATATAGATGAGACACATTAGAGTTGAATGGGGGGGTCTTAGAAGGATCTGGCTGCTTCCTGTCTTTTCAGCATCAGCTCCCAGCTCTCCCTATATGTGGCTTGAATTATAGCCCAGCGGCAAGCACATCATGTCCTCCTTACAGTCAATATACACAGTTAAGTGTCATTGTGATTTCTCTTTTTGTCCTCTTTGCCTTTTCTTTTCTTGTGTAGTACTGCACTGCCAAGTATAATGTCTCCATGCACCAACTTTCAGGTTTTCTATGTTTCTTGTGCCTTTCTCCTGAAAATATATGAAATAAATGGAGCAAATAGACTTTCAAAGCTATAATAAAGCAAGTCAGATCAGATTCTTTCACTTTCTAGCCACTGGGTAACCAGCAGTGAGAGAGGACTGAGTGACAGAAGAATGAACTCTGGGTGAAAATCACAGAAAATCATACCTAGCAGCTTTGATTTTTCTTGCAGGCTGTAGTGGAGGTACATGATTACACATAGAATTGGAGATGCAATAAGCACATGGTCTCAGGAAGTCTTTTATTCAGTAGCTTTGCTTACCACCATGGACCAAGAATATAGAAGGATTCAAATCCTAAGGAATTGTATTTGCATTGATTCTGTGTGTGTGTGTGTGTGTGTGTGTGTGTGTGTGTGTGTTTGTGTGCATGTACGTGTGAAAAGATCTGTTACCACATCTGCCAGATTCAGTGTGCCCACAGCATAGCACAGCACATGTGCATTATCGTCTTTAAATGATGGATTTAAGTAAATAAAATATAAAAGTCCAAAGCTGATTTTTGCAGGAAATTGTGAAAAATGTATGAAATACAACAAAAAAATACCGAACAATCAAGATGACCATTTTTCTGATTTCATAGTTTATGGAGTGAAAGTTCCTTATTCACATCCTTTTGTGGGAAGATTTTTTTAGGCTGGCAGACTTGAAGTGCTGTTGAAGTAGTTCAAGGGAATCAATGAATATATACCGGTAATAGCAGCCATCAAAATCTTCAGCATCTATAACATCTATTACATGTTCCAATTTTTAAACTAATACAATTTTTGCAGGGAAGTACACAATGTGAACAGAATTTATATCTAGTCTTTCAGGTGGTCTAGGATGGTCAAATAAGTAGTGATCTAAGTGTTTTGCAGGTGAAAAAAATGCAGCTTTCTCAGATTATTTAGCCAGACAATAACAGGAAAATAAAAATGTTAATATGCAGGGTTCTCCTATCTTGCCAGCATTATCAGTAAAAGCAGAAGGGTTTGCTGAGTGAATGCTCTGTGCACAGGATACTAACATCAGTCTTTTGTACAACTTTCTTTATTCTGGTATAGATAGAGATTGCATTAAGACATAAGATGTAAAGCATCTACCTGTACAGTACTAATAGAAGTACACACACATGTAATAAGATGTGTACACCACTGCCAAAGTCAGCAGTAATCCTCACGAAGAATATATGTTCTACTTATTTGATACAGATACTCCGATCTAATTTTTGCACACTATGTATATTCATGTTTCTTTTCGCTTTTTTTTGAGATTATGATATAATTACATTCTTTCCCCTTCAGTTTCCTTCCTTTACCCTCCCATATCCATTTCCCGATATCCTTCAAATTCATGGCTTTTTTTACTATATGCACATATGTAAATGTGTATGCATATATATTCTTAAATATAGTCTGTTCAGTCCATATGATGTTACTTGTACTGTGTTTTCAGAGCTGATCTTTTGTTACTGAACAGCCAACTTATGTGTTCATTCCTAGAGAAGACCATCTCTCATGTTCCCACCTTTTTTAAGATGCCTGAACTTCTTGGTTTTATGGTTAACCTCATGAGGTTTCCTCATACAGTTTTTCGTGTCCATTGGTGGCATCCCATTTACCCTCCTATGGTGCCTATGAACCACAACAATGACCAAGGATTCTAAGGGGATAGAAATGGCGTACATAGCTTTTCAGTAACCAACAGCTCTCTAACTGGACTTCAAACCCACTCAGCAAGTGTCCTTAAGCCCACAGATAAGTGCAGTTTTCACCAGTCATTAAGGACATGTCTCTTTGTGTGTGTAGCTTTTTAATGATTATATGAGCTAGTATGATGCAAAGCTGCTAGGGTTAAACCGTACGACTTGAGTTTGATCCCGAGAATCCACTTGACAGAAGGAACAAACTGACTTCTTCAGGCTTTCTCTTTAGATTGCCAAGCATGTTATGACAATTATTTGCCCAAAAACGCAGTAATTAAATAGATAAATTTGAATATATAAAAAATGCAAGTTGTGCATGAAATTAGTCTATCCTATGATTTACATGAATGTTATTTGAATTTGTTTTTAATTTCTGATATTTTTAATAAGCAAAAGAGAAAAAGGAAGAACACATCAACAAATATGAATATCTGAACTCAGAAGCCAAAAGGACAGTGAAAAGCATTCTCCTCATTAAAATTGAACTTGGAGAACCATTTTTATCTGCTTCAAAGGAAAGGTTAATTGTGATACTTGGCTATGTACAACTTATTGAGTTTAATCAGAAAATCATAATACTGAGTAAAGACTCTTTTTTTGCTGGAAACACTGTTAAAAGAAAACAAATGGGGAAATGTCCTCCATGATCAAGGAAGGCAAATATGCATAGAGCTCTTGGCAATGTTTTAAAAAGATTGTGCTTTGGGGGATGAGATGAACTAACAGCCCATTGTTTACACCATCACCTCCCTAGAGATTACTTCCCTGAGTAGCATACACTTCAAGTTGCTGTTAATTTCACAAGGCAAGACATCTGGGCACCAGAGTCATTGGGAACTCAGCACAGCAGGTATATTCAGCACCAAGCTTGCTATGGCTTTCTGCTTCTCACTGAGAAGTTGTACTGGGTACAGGGCCTCAGCCTTTGTGATTACATTAGCTGGATGCCAGAACCACAGACTCACTCTTTCAACAGACAATGTGAAGTCACCACTGTAATTTCCAGTTGTCATTTTGTAGGAAAAAGGAAAGACAGAAACACAGGACAGGAGAATAAAGGGAGCTAATGGACACAATCTCATTCCAGTGGCTGTAGTAACACAGAATTTCATTTGGCACATGTACCTGGGGAACTAGAAGGATTAGGAAAACCTTGCCAGTCACTGCAGGGTGCAGCTAACGGCAGACTCATTGAAGTTTCAGTTCAAAAATGATAAGGCTTAATAAATCTCGGTGGGTAGATTTATCTCATAATTGCAGATCATATTTCGAGGACTGGACTAATTAGACTTGATTTGTATATGCTTTAGGCTTAATTGAAAGTCAATTTTTTTCTAGGTTGCTTCAAAATGATTCTTTGTTGATGTGGAGCTGGGCAACTTGTGCATAAGCTATATTCTCTAACATGACAATGGTTATACTTTTTTTTTGTATTTGAATTCTGTGCTGTTCTGTTCTTAGAAAACCTGGCCTGTCTTTGAAACAAAGAAAGTATGATGATTTCTCTGCTCTGTGATTTGTGCCACTGAAATACAGTTAGAGATATGTCTTCAAAAGAGTTCAGGAAGATATATCTCAATTCCCCAATAAAAAGACATAGACTAAATGACTGTATAGGCAAACAAGACCTAGCATTTTGCTGAATACAGGAAATGCACCTCAGTGACAAATACAGACACTACCTCAGAGTAAAAGGCAGAATAAAAATTTCCAAGAAAATGGTCCCAAGAAACAAGCTGGAGTAGCCATTTTAATATGGAATACAATATACTTTCAACCAAAAGTGTGGAGCAGAGACTGAAGACAAGGCCATCTAGAGACTGTCCCACCTGGGGATCCATTCCATATACAGACACCAAACACAGACACTATTGCAGATGCCAAGAAGTGCTTGCTGACAGGAGCCTGTTATAGCTGTTTCCAGAGAGGCTCTGCCTGAACCTCCCAAATACAGAGGTGGATGCATGCAGCCAATCAATGGATTTAGCACAAGGTCCCCTACAGAGAAGTTAAAGAAAGGACTGAAGGAGCTGAAAGGATTTTCAACTCCATAGGAAGAACCATATCAACAACCAGAACCCCCAGAGCTCCCAGGGACTTTAAACCACCAACCAAAGAGTACACATGGAGGAACCCATCACTCCAGCCGCATATGTAGCAAAGGATGGCCTTGTACAGCATCAATGAGAGGAGAGGCCCTTGGTTCTGTGAAGGTTCAATGGCCCAGTGTAGGGGAATGATAAGGTGGTGTGGTGAGAGTGGGTTGGTGAGAGGGGGAACACCCTCATAGAAGCAGAGGCGGGAGTATGGGATAGGGGGTTTACAGAGGGGAAACTGAGAAAGGGGATAACATTTAAAATGTAATACATAAAATATCCAATAAAAATAAAGAGGACTCTCACACATTTTTAATATCACTTAATGGATTCTGATATCTTCATCTGACATCTATTACCACAGGACATGCATGTGGTATACATAAACACATGTAGGCAAACACTCAGGCATACAAAATTTAAGAAAATGTTCAAGAAAGAAATATTCTAAAGACCTGAACAGATGCTTTATGAAAAATGTCCCCAGGTAGCACATAGCTAAATAAAAATATGTTCAATATTATTGGAGGGCTGTAAACTACAAAATAAGATAACTAAGTGTCTATTAGAGTGTCAAACATCCTAACACTGTTGGATAGAATTCTAGTATAAATATGAACTCATTTTGTGTTAGCTTGAATGGGAATTCCCTCCATATTCTCAGGTATTTGAATACTTTGTTCTCAGTCCTTGGAACCCTTGAGGTGACTTAGGAGGTGTGGCCTTGAGGAAAGAAGGGTAGTGCCTTTGAGATACACTTTGAACCACCCATCACTCCAAGTTTGTTGTTTGTTTGCTTTGTATTTAACACTTCAAGATGTGAGCACTCAACTCCTGCTCCTGTGGTCATGTCTACCTTCTGTCATACCATTATAAATTCTTATGCCTCTGGATCCTTAAGTCAAAATCAACCTTTCCCCTCCCCACCCCATTAGTTGCCTTAGTCATGGTGTTTTATCACATTGGTGCTTGAATAGGAAATTATAAGTCACTCTGGAAGATTTTTCTTGCAGTTTCTTATAAGAATTAGTATACCTTTCCCACATGTTTCAATAATTGTGTTTCCTTGAGTGATATGAAAATCTCTTTGTATACAAAATTTTACTTATGAGCATTTACAAATGTTTTATTACTAATTACATGAAGGTAAAGCAAACTACAATGTCCTTTGATGTGTGCAAATATAGGAAGTGCGTGCACCCAGACAAAAGAGTAATACGTTAAGAAGAATATGAGCTATCAGGACATCAAAAAGATCTTGGAGATACTGAAGTGTATATCACTAAGTAGGAAGGGCAATATGAAAGAGTTTGTACTGTATGACTTAAAATATATGGCACAAAGAAACAGGTATAATAAAAACACTAAAGTGGCAAATAAATGAGGCATAGGACAGAAAAAATAGGCAAATACAATGTGTTTTTAATTAGGGAAATGATTCTGTATGACATTAGAGTGTATAGAATTGCTGGTATCATCATAATCTGTACAATATACACCACCAATGTGATAAACGAAGCTGTGAATAAGAGAGATCATACATATGATGGGGTAGAAAATATAGAGATTAAACTGAGTTTGATAAAAATTCTACAATAGAGTGGCTCCTATGTATCAACAACCATTAGAATCCTCATGGTTACATTCCTAACCAAGGCTGTTTATCTGAATTCATATGCTTTACAAATCATATATGCACTGGGTTAGTTTGTTCATTTTCAATACTCTTATTTAAACTATCTTCTTCTTTTCTTTCTGTTATCCATCTCAAGGTGCCAACCATCACTTGCATCAATTCAAAATGCATCCTCAGGGAAAAGGGCTTAAAACCTATAGAGGAGATAAAACCAATGTCAACCTGTGTATAGATCCAATCCACAAGGAGGAGTCAGTTTTGGTTGGAATGCTGGGATTAATTTTCTCTACTAGTGCTTTCCTCTTACATTGCCAAATGTGGAAAATTCACAGTAATAATATAATCCCATAAGATTTCTTTGCTAGCACATATCTCCTGCTTACTCATCACCAGACGCCTATATAATGGCATTTCTTGACCAGGTGTGTGGCTCATGACTATAATCTCATGATAGCTGAGGCTGAGTCAAGAGAATCAAAAGTTTAAGGTGCACCTAGGATATATGAAAAGAGACCTCCTACCCCAGAGACGTAAGTGTTTCATCCATGCTACATATCTCCTGGTAGATTCTATTATTTGCAGTTCAACAAACTATTTGTTGCTTTGTTTCTTAATTTTGATCTTTGATAGAATTATGACTATAAATCCATGAAACTTAATTTTCCAATATAGAAAGTTTATAAAATCTGTTTTATGTTATTTTAACTAATTTAGCTTACTAAAACAATGATAGCTGCTTTTCTGTAGACAAATAGCTATCTTTGTACATGATAGCTTTATGTTCCAATAGCAAGATTAAAGACTTTAAATACAGATATCTGAGAAGTGGTAGTGGCCTCTTGTCAGCTTCTAATATTTATCATCCTTTTTTCTTTCTTACTTTATTTCATGGGTGTACATGTATACACAAACACATTAACACACACATGCCACTGCAGGTATGTGGAGATCAGAGGATAGCTTGAGTGAGTCAGTTTTCTCCTTTTATCACGAACATCCTGGAGATTGAACTCAGATATTTAGGTTTGGTATCAAACAACTTTTATGCTGAGCCATCTTGCCAGTCATAATACTATCTTTTTCTTTTATATTTTCAAAAATAAAAATGACAGTTGTCATGTGTCTTACAATAGCAACAAAAACAAAACCCATCTCAGTAACCAATCAAATGATTCACGTACATCCTTAGCCAATCACATATATACCGCTTCCAAATCAGAGGTTGAGAGGACAGGCTTTTATGTAGTGAATGATAGGCAAATTACAGAAAGAACTGTGTGGTGTGAGTCCTAAAAGGTTCCAACTATCAGTGCTCAAGTTCCTTCTGCATTTTTCTGGGTGCCTCAGTCTGTTTTTATTTAGGCTGTAAGCAAGTGTGGCCCAGATTGAAGGTGGATCTTACCTCCACAAAAGACTCAGTTCTAAGGTTGGTCTTTCTACCTCAAATGAAAAACAGTGGTTCTAAACTTGGGTCTTGTCCCGTCTATGGGTCAAATGACCCTTTAACAAAGTCTCTGAAAACCACTGGAAACCACAAATACTTATGATTCATAACAGTAGCAAAATTATAGTTCTGAAGTAGCAACAAAAATAATTTTATCATTTGGAGATCACCACAGCATGAGGAACTTGTTACATACTAATAAGGTTGGGTATCACAATTATTAATCAAGGCAGATACCTCACAAGTGTACCCGGCCAACTGGGTCTTAGTTATTTTCAGATGTAGTTAACCTGACATGAAGAGTAACCTTCACAAGGTGTTTAACAGGTTTCTATGAACTGTAGACTATTACTGTCTCTTCTTTAGTCTCCCATTCTTATTTATTTCTTTTTCTGTATGAACTAATTGTAAGAATCTCTAAAATCTATACCCCTAAACATGCCTCAGCCCTTCTAGCCAGTGTACTCACCTTGAGTCTTTTTCTTTTCAGGGTCTTTCTTTTTGCTTTGATTCCTCCCCACTCCTAGTCTGCTCATTGTAAGTGCCTGTATTCTCCTTACTATTCTTGGCTATTTATCCTTCAACAGTTATTAAAGTCAAAGGGGCACAGCAATTAATTGTCTGGTATGATGTTCCCATAGTGGTGACATCAGGCAGCTGGGGTTGCTCTCAGAGTTAGTTAATAGCCTACTCAGAGAAAATATAGAGTTTATACCAGGCACCTTGACCTTCTGGCGGAGAAACTATTTTCTGAACTACTGGCTCAGCTCCACCACTTGGATCCCCATGTGAACACTGTAAATAGTTCAACTGAAAGCTGGCAAAAAATATAACCCAAGCAAAGATATACACAGGATACAAAAAACCCAATGAAGTCACATGAGAAACACAAAACTTCAAGGACAACATAATTTCTTCAAAAACTACTGATCCTATAATAATGGCATCTAGGGAGAGTGAGCCGCATGTAATGCCAGAGAATTGACAAGACTGGTAAGACTCTTCAAAGAAAAAAATTAGCTCTGGTGGGGAAGAGACACAGTGGAAATAAACAGATGTAGAGTGAGATAGAGAAACACTGAAACAAAACCATACAAAATACTGAAAAAGAAAAATGTGAGTTTAACAAAAAAGCATTGTGGAAAGAGTTATCAGTAGAATGGATTAAGGTGGGGAAAATGAATTTGATCCTGAAGACCAGGGAGATGACATGGACAGTCAAACAAGGACAAACACAAAACTAATAAAACACAAAGACATAGAAGACACTATAACAACTAAACAAGCAGAATAATAAAACCATTGATGACCGAAAGAAAAATGTTTCTAAAAGCAGAACTGAGCAAATAAAATGGGTTAGAAATTCACAGGAAGATAAATAAAATACATGTTAATAGAAAAAATAGTGGTTCTGGAAGACAAGCTACAGAAATGCACTGGCACAAGCTAGGCTATCCAGAAAATGTACAGCATATAGAAAAAGATATAGATACATGAATAAAAGCTTTTCCTCATAAGACTTAAGTCATGTTCTATATATTCAATTTTAGGTCTTACAAAATTGATTATAAAAGGCAATAAAGTATCATGTTTTAGGAGATTCAAAAGTAAAAATATCTTCCAGTACTCAGAGATGAGCAGGATATCCTAGAGATGTCGAGTCAACACTGTTTTCTTTGGAACATCATCCCCAAATTTAGATTTTTAAAAGAGAGAACAAAATTATTTCCCTCTTGGATTCTTACTGACAGGTGCACTTGTTAATAACACAATACAAACAAACATGGGCCGAGAGCAAAGAAATCAAAAAAAAAAGAAAAGGATAGACAAAAATTGGCATTTAAAAATATTTAAGAACAGTCAAATGTTGTTTCGCTTTATTTGTAGCACTCTCTGTAGACCAAGCTAGCTTTAACTCATAAAGATCCATTTGCCTCTGCCTCTCAAGTACTGGGATTAAATGTATGCTCACCAATGCCCACCTTTCTGTCTCCCCATTTACTAACTTTATACAGTATAGATTTTATGATATTTTCTAACATTACTATAATATACTTGAAGTATTTACATTCCTGTACTTTTGTTTATCCTTCCTCCTGCCCACATTTGTCTCCTTTTTCACAAATAATATATCCTACAAAAGTGCATTGCATACATTTTTTGAGTCTAACTTCTTTCATTAACACAGTGATAAATTCCATCTACTCACTTGCCAATGCAGTATTATATAGTTCTTCATTCTTTTGGTTTTCCATGATGAAATTCAATTTAAAACTGTGTGAAATATGTTGAAAGAAACCAAAAAATGTATGATTTGTATTTCATTCTAACAAAGAACTTGCTATATAATTTTTTGTCTGCAAAAATTTATGAACATTTTGCTTTTCTTATTTGTGACACTTCATATTTTATCATTAGTGAAAGTATGAAAACATACTGGACAGGTTACAATAAGTAGATATTTTTATTATATTTTATTACTCAATATGTTTATATTAAATATAAAGTGACTCAGTAGATTTTTTATGTTAGCTTACTAGCTGAAGTATCAATATTAATTCTTCTAATTTAATGAAAAATGTTGTTTATATAGTGCTGGGGACAGCATACAATGACAAGGACTGCCTGCAGTAGGCCAGGATGGAGACATCTCAGAAGCCTGCGGTAGCTCTTTGGAAAAATTATGGTGTCTGGAACCCTAAGAAGCAGGAGACAAATCCCTCCAGGGGACTCACCATCTGAAATAAGTGACTGCCTGCAGTAGGCTGGGATGGAGACATCTCAGTAGCCCGCGGTAGCTCTTTTGTAAAAAGAACAGTTGTTCCCATTTCTCCTAACCTTAGCCCTGGACAATGGCTGTATAGATTTCATTTGTGCGTGGCTGTTTTTCAGTTGGCCTTGGTGTGCATAATTATTTTATTATATCTGACTTTCTTTCTTCTTTCTCCTTCTGCTCTGGTGAATTCTGTGAAACTAGATGTTCTTTGATGTAATGATTCTTAAACAATTAAAATTGAGGCACAGCACAGCACAGCACAGTCCTAACGGCCCAGGTGCATGCTGTGTTCTCATCTTGGAAACAATGCAATAACTGCACAATGGTAGTTCCAGATTAATGCTTGACTTGTAAAGAAAGTTTGAAGAGATTATTAGAAAATGAGATATAGCCAACACTGGGAATCCAAGAAAGGAAACTTCTATCGAAGTTATGAAATAAGTTCTGTGTAACATTTAAGAGTCGTCCCTAGATAAGAAAGTATAGAATATCTAAAATCTTATACTAGTAAAACTAAGTCAAAACACTCGGACTCTTAGGAGTCATTGTGTGCAATATTCAGAAGTAGAAAGCTAGTGGAACTACTGAGTTAAGGGTTAATTTGATTCTTTCTGGCCACTGCCTGGCAGCTTTGCCCATGTCTTTTATTATTAGAGCTTCACTGAAAAATGCAAGTAGCTGACCTCGGAGCTCTGAGCTCTGAAGTATAATAAGTTAAAAGTTAATGTTTAAATAATAAGTTTGCAATTATTATTTTGGCTACAGACTTGGGAATAGGGAAGCTTGAAACTTTGGGGAACAATTGTAATTCTTAATTCTTTGTTGGACGTGGTTACTCTTTTGAATTTGATTTGGCAATGATTATACAATGTCTTTTGTTTACCTGCTTTTGGATTATCAATACAAGACTGAGGCAAGAAAAACGCAAGAGAACATGAGAAGAACGTGTGAAGAGTGAGTGAAGAGAGAATGTGAAGAGTGAGTGAAGAGAGAATGTGAGGTGTGTATGGAGAGTGTATGTGTGAGTGAAAGGAGAGTGCAGGGGTGTGTATGTGTGTGTGTGTGTTGTATGTGAGATGTGTGTGAAGAGTGTGTGTGAGAGTGAAAGGGTAACACACAGAGGTGTGTAAGAGTGTGGGAGTTGAAGAAAAGAAAAGTGCACAGGAGAAAAGCACAGTGCGCAAGAGAATGCAGAGTGTGTGCAGCCTCAAGCTGTGAGCGAATGAGCAAGAAAGAAAGCAGAGAGTGAGAGAAGAGAGAGAGAAACTTTAAGCTTTGAATAATTGCCTGTCAGCTTGTACCCAAAATGTAGTCTGTGTATATTTATTATGCGCCTTCCAGATATCCCTGCTTCCAGTTGAGAACTCCAATCCTTTGTTGAGGCTGGACCCCAGCAATATTTATAATCTACTTTTTAAGAAAAACAATGTGAGAAACTGTAATAACCCCAGAAATAAGAAAATAGGAATAATCCTAAACAACTAGCAGTTCAAAGATATTTAAGAATGTAACATGATGATCCCAGCGTCCCATTTGTTTGAAGGGAAGAACTGACTACAGCAAGTTGTCTTTTGAATTTCACATGTACACTCCTTAGGAACATAAATGTATGCACACAAAAAAATATTAAAATGTTCATATTAAACATGTTTGTTTTAAAATTTTATGTTACTATTACAACATATAGGAAAATATTTAGAAAGTAGTATATAATTTTTAAGACAGGATCTCTCTATGTGGACAAGGTTGGGCTTGTACTCAAAGACATCTGCCTACCTTTACATTTAAAGTGCTAGGTTGAAACACATATACCTGACTATCATTTTATACTAGATATCATTATTACTAGAGAATGGCTGACTATGAGTCTATAAAAATGCAACCCATGCTATTATCAAACTATAAGGCTTATTAAACTAAAGAGATATTTTAGACATTACAGATTAATTCTAGCACCTTTACTTTAATGGATCTTTTTAATCAGAATCATATTCAATCCTAAAAGTAACATTACATTTTAGTTTTTGGAAAAATTTATAACCAGCCTCAAGCTCTATTTCCCAATGCTGAGAGAAAATAGGTATTCAATTTGTAATAAGCAATATAAACTGGAGAAGATGAGTTCTAATGGGACATTATAAAAGAAATTGGAAAAACAAAATTAACCTTTTGATCCAAGTGAAAAGTTCTGAATTTGACATCTATCATTTGCACAGTGAAAGGAAAACAGCCACACTAAACAGTTATGCATGATTGTATCTTTCTTGTTATACTAGCCAATATTTTCTACTATGTATATTTATTTTATATAGTATAATAAATAGAATCCCACATTATATTTGTTTAATATGTATTATTATCTTGTTTATTTATTAGATAACCTTACATAATATGATTTATTAGTTTGACAATGCTTGCCTCAAACTCAAAGGCCAAGAATCCAGGAATTTCTAAATGTGTAATGCTGGATGTCACAGCATTTTAACTCTAGTAGTAAAATCCTGGTAGTTTCCTAGGAAGCTACTTGGTTCTTAGTTTATATTGGAAACTGGGAGAATATGTTTTTGAAGCAATGCTACAAAGCAGGATAGGTGAACTGGATAGCAATGAAGAAATCAAGCAGAGGCAAAAAGCAAAGTTCCTTTCTCCATGTCCTTTTATTTGGGCTTCCATCCACATTTAAAGACAGCATTCTCATTTCAAATAATTTAATCATGAATATTCCTCCCAGACCTGTCCAATGGCTCACATTTTAGTTGATTCCATCTCTAGTCAATTAAAAACCAAAATGTGTCACCACATTTACCAAAACCAGTTAGGAACAAGTTTAATTATTGAAGTTTTTTCTAGACAATGTTATACACCTGGGAACTGAGTTAAAATATATCAAGCTAACACGATCACAAAGTTCAGTCAACTACTGGAAGCAGTGCATCTGAGAAATTTCATGTTTGACATTTTATCCCCTGAAGAAAATTAAACTCACAATTCAACTATTTGGGAAAATCATTACCTGATACATGTCACATTTGGAATTCTGCATAGTTACAATTCTGCATAGATCTTTTATTGATTTCTGCTTCATAAGACAATGTTCACCATAGTGTTCACTCCAAAATGAATAGAATATATAAAGGAGCTAATATAGACTAATGATTTACTGTAACTAAGAAATGGGCATTATAGTCTTGTGTACACCTTGCCATTTAGATTTACAGTGTTTATTGTACTCAACTCCACTCCTTACTCATCAGTGGTGATTGTGAATGTTTTTATTTTCATTACATAACTTGTTGACTCTCAAGGACTAAATGTGCAATGATGCTTTACATCCTCTGGGCATGAGGAACAATGACTACCTCATGAAGTCAAGGTCACATGGACAGATGGTCATGGTTTCCTTCATATTGGTTCAGGTGGCTGGTGTAACAGGCCTATACTAAGAATACTTTTTAGTAAAAACTAATGTATTATATGTGTAAATCAAGATACAGAAAATGAATATTACACAATATTCTTTTTGTTATATGATTTCTTTTCTGATGGTCACAAATCCTGTTCCACAGGATTGCTTGGATTTTCTTTTATTCTCAGAAATAGTACCTTTTGCTCTTAACATCTGTCATTAAAGTCTGTTCTGATATCTAACTTCGTTTCAGGTTATTCATGATGATATTGTTATGTAATAGTTTTTACTTAAGCAGTTTCTATCATGTTTTATTGTCATTTGTACAACTATTGACAAAATAACGATCTCAGCTTTGTTTCAGACATCATTCGTAAAATACAGTTCTTCCCTATGCTCAGGCTGCACCCCTGTCGCTGCTCTCTTCTTCAAACTTGGACAACATCTTCATTGGAAATTTCATCCCAGGGCTCAATATTCCCATTCTGTTCTGTTTCAACCCTTTTTTAAATCACAGTCAGTAACTCAAGAGTTTGTTCTTCCTTTTCTCATAACGTCACTAATCCTGCTGGATTAACACTCTATTCTTATGGTGTCATTTAACCTTAAATAAGCCCACCAAGCCATCATCTCTAATGGGAAGTTAGGATTTCTGCTATAAATTTTGACAGAACACAATTCATTGCTAGCATATAGATATTTAGTGACAGTACTGATTCTTCAAAACAGTAGTTCCAAGGCATTTTGGTCTTCTTTAAAAAGTCGTATTTTCCATCAGTCCATTTCAAGGACAAAGACTAGTGGCAGTCAAGTATTTGTGGTTTTGTGTACAGGAATGTCAGCAATCAAAGAGAGAAAATGGGGCCTTTGGAAAATTGAAAACATGATTGGCTCTGTTGTTTGAAAGCATGTACAGAGAGACAAAATAAGATCGAATGAAAGGTAATTATTTTCAACTGAGAGTTAAGGATTTTGTTCAGAAAGACAAAATGCTGTCAGAATCTGAAAAATATGATGTTTATAATTTTCTTTTCAGTAATTTACTTAGGTTGTATAATTGTACATAATAAAAATGTGTGATGCTCTTAAGCATTTAACATAGTGACTGCACCCGTGACTATAATGAGATGCAAATTCTCTGAAAACCACTGTTTACTTATAGTTACAGTAATACAATAATATTAACTTTTAAAAGTAATTCCATTGTTCATTCAAAAATAATTTTGAACATTATATATATATATATATATATTGGACATCAGGTTATATACCTGTTGTCTCAACACTAGGATGATAACAGCAAGGATGATAGGAGCTACAGAGTGAGGCAGTGTTAGAAAGAGGGTGGGCTTTCTAGTATAATATACCACTGAAATTTGTGGACGTTGTGAACTGAGAAACATAGCTATTAATACCTCCTGTCTTCATTTATTTCATACTTGGTTTGTGCAGCTTTTCTCACTCAAACTGAACTGGATTAAGTTTGTAGTTACTGGTACTAATAAATTATAAACTTATAAACTACAGACCTCTATCTCTAGCCTAGATACTATCTCCAATTGATAACCTGTTACACATGAAAAATTAGTTTTATCAAACAGAGTCTCACTAGGGCTACTAACCACTCTTAAAAACAGACTTTATGCCCGGCAGTATATGGCCAACACAAAAAAAACTCAATGGTATCTTTGGAAGGTCTTTGTATCTTATACATAGTCATATCAGTTATATGTTATATTTATTTTTTTCCATTTTAACCATATGTATATCTGCATATGTATATATACATATATGTGTATAATATATGAACACATATTACAATTTATATATATTATATATTATATGTATATTATATATTATATGTACATATATTATATGTACATATATGTATATTATATGTGTATGTATGCATATAATATGTGTGTGTGTGTGTGTGTGTGTATGTATGTGTCATGGCTTTTGGTTTTGTGTTTTTGTGGAACTCCTGTATGGAGGAATGTATATGTTCTCTGTGACTATATGTATTTCTTCTTGTGCTTCATCTTTGACTTTTTTCTTCTATTTATTTGTTTTGTCCTATTCTGAGTTGTTTTGTCTTACTTTATTTTACTATTATAGTTTAAATGCCTGGTTGCTTTATAAAGAGAAAAAGGTGATGGGCCCTGGTTGAAGGAGAGGTAGAGCAGAAGATAATGGCGAAGCTGGGGAGGGAAAACCATAATCACAATATACTGTATGATTGTTTTTAAAAGAACAAAAACAAAGTTCATGTACCAAATGTTATACACCTAAACCAACATGAACTAGGTAAGAAAGCACACTACTACCATGGTCAGAACAGGGTTCAAAATGAATATTTGCTGAAAATAAACTAAGGTTTGTATTGTGTTCTCTTGTGCATAAATATTTACCCTCTCCTCAAATAAGATAAGGCAAAAATCTCAATACATTTCTCAAACCTGCAATGAGCTCAGAGGTTAGGGTCATATTTATAAGCTGTGTACATTTTGTTCATCTTGAGTTCAAAAAACAACGAACAACGAACTACAGGGAAGTTATTTGCTCAGAATCAATATAGACCAGGTCCACTTAGCCTTCCTGAACCTCCTCATCCAGAAAGGCATGAACAGGATGATCAGTGACCCACAGCATTCCAAACTTGTGCTCTGCCTTATTGCAAAAGAAGGTCCCTTACCTGGGAAATGTTACTTAGCCTTACAGGAGAAAAAAAAAGGCCTTATCTGATGAATTGTTTCCTGGCTGTTCTGGTATACAGTTAGACAAGGCCATTAAATACCCAGTTCCTTCAGTCAGCCCTTTTCTTTCTTCCTTTCTTCCTTCCTTTCTTTCTTTCCTTCTTTCTTTATTTCTTTATTTCTTTCTTTATTTCATTTCTTTTCTTTATTTCTTTATTTCTTTATTTCTTTATTTCATTTCTTTTCTTTATTTCTTTATTTCTTTCTTCTTTCTTTCTTTTCTTCCTCTCTCTCTCTCTCTCTCTCTCTCTCTCTCTCTCTCTCTCTCTCTTTCCTTTCTCTTCTGAGTATCTCTCCTTTTTGAATATATTTATTTATTTATTTATTTACTTACCCATTTATTGTATGAGTGCTCTGCTGCGTGTACACCTGCATACCAGAAGAGGGCATCAACTCCCTTTTAGATGCTTCTGAGTCATCATGTTGTTGCTGGGAATTGAACTCAGGACTTATGGAAGAGAAGTCAAAACTTGAAACTCCTGAAACATCTCACTAGCCCCTCTGTCAGCTCATTTCAATCTAGACAATCCCGTAGCTATTGGAACCACTTTCTGGGCATAGTGCTATTAGATCTTTTCCTGGTCATGTCTGAAGAAAGCATTGGAAAGTTTGTGAGTCATTGGGAAATGGTCATCTTTTAAGGCCCTTTCTAACTCTAGTAATTTTGGAAATCATCTTGCCTTCTTTTACCTGGTATCTTTATAGTTCCATCAAACATGCTGTATCTCTTCTGTGCATTTCTTTGTATTTAACTTTATTTGTCAAGGGTATTTTCAGAATTTTTTTCTAGGCTTTCTTCCTTTTTAGATTCTCTTAGTACTGATTTGGGTGTGTATGCTTGATTTTACTGAACAGTGCTTTACCTCCTACATACAGCTAAAGAAATGTGGTGATACTTTAATTCCTTCAGGGTTCTAACTCAAATGTTAGAGATGTACCTATAATTCCAACTTTGACTTAGAAGTAGTATTATTGTTCAATTCTATCAATTCTGTGCTGTCTCTATGTCCCCTGAACCCTGCTTAATAACAAGTCACTTTATTTGAGCCCATCTTCTTCTTATGATGCCTTTCCTCCTACGTAGGAGCCAGTTCCCACTTGCAAGGTACTGTTTGAAACCTTGGAGTTCTGCACCACAACTTCTTTAGATAGATTTTCTTCTACAAAACCACTAGAGTCAATTTTACCAATGTTTACCACTACATCACCCAGATTATTGTTCTCAACTTTACTTAGCAATTTCCCCGTCCTCTTGCCAGTTTCCCAAATCATTACACATATTTTGAGTTTTAATTATGGCAGCATCAGACTTCTGGGACCAATTTTGTGTTAATCAGTTTTTGTTGCATAACAAACAACTACAAAATCTCAGTGACACACAGAAATAAGCACTTATTTCATATTCATGCATCTGTGGTTCAGCTGGGTTGTATCCGTTTCACACTGTGGAGATGGCTGCTTTGGTTTCTGTCTGTGTTTGGGCTCCTGAGTTCTTTCTGGAGTTAGCAGTGAGCATACAGATGCAATCTGGAGGAATTTCTTTGAAAGGCAAAATGGCAGTGCTCAAGAATACGTACTCCAAAGCAGTGGATAATTGAGCCTTTCATCATCAATACTTCATGGTCAACATAGAGGATAATTCTTCATATGGGTATCAAAGTTTGAGGGAATTCTGAATAAGCAATATAATTATTTTTAAATTTATCAATATATCATAGAAAACACAGAAGATTGAGACTGAGATCTATGTAGAAAAAACAAGGAAGCCAAGATTTTTTCAGTGTCTGCTACTAATAAAAATGTGTTTAATTTGACCTATATCTGAAGCCCCTGAACATTTAAAACTATAGAGTGTAGATGCAAGTAGAAATATGTTGAATCACTGAGCAAAAATAAAGGTCCCAGAATCCATGTATGCATAGAATAACAGAGAAGAAAGACAGAAACAGGAGGAAACAGCAGGGACAAATGATCTAGATCTTGATTTAAGTTTTAGGAAGTGGTCCACCATTAGGGGCTCTCTGAAAACTTCCAATGCAGGTACAATGGTAAAAGCAGTTTTAACTATTAGAAATCATTTGCAGTGCCTGGATGTGGCATCACAAGTCTCTAACATTAGCCCTCAGGAAGCGGAAGCAGGGGAGAATATTGAGAGTCATTCTGGGCCACATGATAAGTTCAAGGTCAGCCTGGGCTGTAAGAGACCTGTCTCCAAAAACAAATACAAACACATGATATAATTACAAAAGATAAGACTACATTGGTTCTGCTTAACAAATCTACTGATACATGAAGATGGCTTTTTAAAATGGATTTTTAATACCATTTATTAAGATGCAATTGTGTCTGTGACTGTGCTTGATGAGAGCAATTTACTATACTTTACAAAGCTACAGTCATCTTTTGAGAAGATTGAGACTTGCCTGACTTGAAGGACGACCTCTGCTGAACAGATGCAGTGTACAGTAGGAAAAAGAAGCGTTAACGAGTAAGTGTTCTCACAAAATGAATACCTGAATTTGGAAACACTTTTTGAGGAGGAATACGACTGTTGTAAAAATGCAATCATATTAGAATTGATTTTCTGTGCCTGATCTCATTGTATAGCCATTCACCATAACCTGAATGAGGAGTGTGTTCAAGAGGAGCTGAGGCTATCATAAAACTCACTGTCTTCACAAAGAGAATTTTCCATCTCTGTTCTCTGCTTCCTCCTGCACTTAAAGTCATCATCAACCTTCCTAACATGTCTGATGATGACCCTCTGAAGTACTCTTCTCTACAAACCAGTTCATTATGGAGCATTCATAGAAAAACTGGTTGTGCTTCTGCAAGACATTGAGGTTTTTCCAGTTTTGAGCAACTTGTTCCTTAACCTAGAAGGTCATAAAAATTGATATCATCCTTAAGTAACAGAAAAAAAATGAAGAAGGCAGTGATAAAATACAAGAAGGGTGAAGAGCTATTGGTCTTTCTCTTTACAATTCATCCTATATGGGTTATTACATGAATTTCTTGGACCTGTTTAATTTATTGCTTAGAAAATAAAAATGCACTTACAAATGTATTATAAAATAAAAAAAAAAAGAAAACAAAAATGTAAGAAGCAATAGTAAGGATGCACATAATAATACTCAAAGATTTTTCTTTTATTTTTCCTAAAAATTCATTAAACCAGATACATTCATGTAAAAATATTATTTTTACTCTCATATAATTTCTCAGTTTTAGTGTAAACTAAGTCAGAAATGAAAACAAAGTAGTAAAATCTTTTGATTTAATAAAGTGAACAGAAGACAGAACAGAGTCAGTTGATACAGAGCCTAGATTTGTCTTGGAAACGTGACACAACAAGTTCCTAGAGGGTCAGCCTCCATCCATCATACGTAGCATAAGCCCATGAAATGCACAAAAATTTGCAAGCAATCTTGTGGATTTTGTTCTCCTTTCTTACCCTGTCTTACCTATTTATTTCTTTTCTGCATCTACCTCAGAAATTTAAGGTGGTATAATGAGCTCAGTTGAGATTTATAATGTCATATGGTGAGCTGGCAGAGACCAAAAGAACAAGTGCTTTCCTGAGTTATGATTTTCCTTCACCCCAATTTACTTTCTGTCCCACATATTTGCTGATTAGATAACATCCTTGAGCACAAATGGCTGGTCACCCCTCATGTATAATTCATGCAATCAAAACTTTGCAACTGTGCACAATTTTTAGTCCTGTGTCCTTTGTGCCCAAATGGGCTCCATCTAAGCCGTCAAGACTTCCTGAGGCAGTGCTTGCACTATGCCCATCAACTGATGCACTAAAGAAGTTGTCCCAATGATTCTAGAGAGAAGAATTTAATCAGACAGTGCTTCTGATTTGTATGGGCTAACGTATAGTCCCAAGCACTGTGAGAGACTATATCAAATTAAGATAGATAGATGATAGATAGATAGATAGATAGATAGATAGATAAATAGATAGATAGATAGATAGATAGATAGATACATAGATGATAGATAGATATAGATATATAAGTGACATATATAGATAATTGATAAATGATAGGTAAGTAAGCAGATGATAGATATAGATAGATAGATAAACCTATACAACAAAAATAGCTCCCTCTATATTAAAAAAAATCTTCATACGGCTTATAGGTAAAGAATTACCAACTGATTTTTATTGTTGGTTTTCCTTTCTAGAGAACAAAAGAATAATGTTTTAAGAAAATGTAGGGATGGTTATCTAATGGAGTTTCTAAATGCAGCACTAAATTTAATAATTATGCAATTAAAACTAATTTTAACTTAAATTAAGCTAAAATTAAATTACCAAATTGAAAGCATCTGAAGCAACATGACTTAGACAGTATGTTATCTCTAATATGCACATGGCCGTGAGTAACTGAGTGAAATTAACCAGTGGTAATGGGGGAGATTTTCGCATTGCCTTTTCTATTGCATGATTTCATAATTTAGTTTTATATACATAATTGTTGACCAGTCATAGGAATGGACAATGAAAACATTAATTTGATATGTGTTTTCCACCCAAAGCACGTTTACTAAAGTTTAATTTATTTAAAGTTTGATGTTCAATAATCCAAGTTTCTGGTACTTGGTATGATTTCCCTTCTTTTGAGTGTCCTACCATCACCATGTGAGTACACCTTATTGCACTGTTATATGTATTTGCCATGCAGGGCTTTGTTGTGCTTTACAGGTGGTGTGACAAGATAGCACTATTAATTGTTTCCCTCCTTTGGCAGGTTGCATAGTATTTTCTGGTGCCATGAAATCTAGAACATAGGAAGGAGACTTTTAGGTTAGAACCAACTTGAATCACCCAACACTTGTGTCTGAAGTATGAAATGCCTTCAGCAATATGGGCTTATCTTTAAATTCTGAGAGTCAACAGATAACTGTTTTGGAGTCACTTGGATTACCTTGTAGACCATTTAAAATATGTCTCTTGTCTCTGATTAAGGGATTTTTGTTAGTCTATGGTTCTTGTGGAGAATGTCAGCCCACAGGGGATATATATTTCAAAAATATATATATGTATATATGTATATATGTATATATGTATATGATGTATATGTACATATACACACACATATATATTTGTATATATGTATGTATACATATGTACACACACACACACACACACACACATATGCACACATTCAAGCAAAATAACTTAAGAGATGGGGGCATGGAAGTAATTGGAGGAAGGAGCCTGGTAAGCAGCTGGAAGAATTAAACAGAAACAAAAAAATGAAGTGTTTATATTTTAAATAAAATAAATAAAAATAAAATACAGTAAAAAGAGAAAGTTTGCTACATTGTCTTGTCTCTAAAGTAACTCCGTATTAAATTTAGAAAAACCTAGGAAGTTTTTCCAGGTAAGATGAAGGTGTATTTTAAAAGGTTAAGGGCAATTTACTTACCAATGAGCATGTACTTAAAATGTACCATGTGTCAGATATCAAAATAGATGTTGGAAGTTATACAAATAATAATACAGTTTAAATTCTGCCATAAAAAGCATAAAGAATGAAAGCCTCTAATACAAATCTATGTGAAGATCCTATTACATGTGAAAAAATTGGCAATAATATCTTAGGACAAATGAAATCACATAAATTTGACCTCAAAGTCCTTGATTGTTTAATTAATTGCTTATCTTCATTCAATTGACTGAACTAGTGTTCTCCCCTTGGTTCTAAAATAGTTAAACCATTTCCATATATATATATTACAAAATGCCAACATACAGGGGTGAAAGGATATTTAACAGCTGGTGAGGAAAGTATTTTGAGTTCAAGTATTTTCTTTTTGACAGAGACACATTTAATCCATTCTCTATAGCCATCTTTTGAAGAAGGTAACATTATGCATTGTCACAAATGAGTGTGAGAAGTTACCCATGTGCTTTTTCCTGTCTTCTGGCTGTAGGAGAAGCAGAGTCACTGTAAGTTTAGAATCTCCAGACATTCTGCCACTTAGACATATAGGATTACCTTTGCCATATCTTGGGGAGAAAGCTAGATTTCTTTGTAGTATCAGAATTAAAAAACAACAACAACAAAACAAATAGCTAGTCGGTGAGCAACTCCTTATATCCATTACAGTTATATTTGAACAATAAGAAGAGAAGTCCAAGGTTTGCAGAGTTGCATGAATTTCTGTAATTAATTCTGTTATTGGTAGATTAAAGGCTCACAGCTAAAAATAAACTGTTGCCTGATCAGGGACATACTTTGTATGTAACTCACTTTACTCAAATATTTGTTGGGGGCATTCGAATTATGTTGTACTCAGTAAGATGGTCACTGTAGTAATAACAAATTTTCTAGTAAGTAAATAAAAAAATAAAGATTTCTACTGAGCATTATTTCTAGTAAAGGGAGCAGAGACACAAAGGAAGAAACAAATTGTGAGGTAGGAAGTTTGGAAATGTACCTTTCTATATTTATTCTGTCGATAAGCTACCTGATAGTCAGAACAGATGTGTTGAGGACACATCAGTAGTATCTGTTTGCTGTGAGGAGTATGGTATTCTGTGCTGAGCCAGGAGTTTCATGAGGGGAATAAGAAGACATTGTGTGAAAACTGAGAGAGAAACTGTGAAGAGAAGTGGAGCAAAGATATATGTAACTGTTTATCCATCATTTACATTCTACTGGACCCAGGGTGTAATCTAGCAGAAATCTGGTCCGCATGCTTGCATAGTTGGTGTTTTACTCACTGAAAAATCTCCCAGGCTCCTTCTTTTTAATTTAAAACGTTAAGTTATATGTTTGAATATAGCCTTTACATACATAATTATATAAATAAATATAAAATAAACATACATAAATACCACACATTTATATATTATACAGGTAATAGCTATTTAATTTTAATAGTTTTATATATTTTTGATTAGGGATAAGTAACAAATTCAATGAACACAAAATAAAAATTATAAGTAGCAGCAGCATTGTTATATTATATCCATTTGCCAGTTGAGTTTCAGAAATAAGTTTTCCAAGAACACTAGATCCCCAGGATTTCTTCACTCTCCCAGAGTAAGGCAGTTTACTACAGCATACTTATTTTCCTGCTGCTCCCTTGTCTTGGTTGGTTGGTTATATATGTTATTGGGAATATTCCTTATAGAGTTTACTAGAAGAACTGGGCCAGGGTTTATCAACCAAGGCAAGCCTTACTCATATATGCTTCACTCATCAGTCAGATATCGTCAAATATATGGAAAAAAATACACACTAATGTTCGGGAGAGAGGTTATCTTGAATGAGCTGATTTCCTATTCCCAAGAGCATTTGTTCCTAGCAAATGTACCTATTTATAGGCATCTATGGTTATTTTTTTTAAGTTTTTTCATTCAAAGATTTCATCTTTAGATTTTATACTTTTAAATCATTTTTATGCATGTATATGTATCTGTATCTCCCAGCCATGTGTGGGCACCCAAGGTCACCAGAAGAGAGAGTTGCAGGTGGTTAATCTGTGTGGATGCTTAGACTGAACTACGATAGTGTTCTTAAGCAGTGAGCCATCTCTCTTCTTCCAAATAACAGAATTTTTAAATTTTCAGATCCCAGTTTGCCATATCCAGACGTCAGTGCCTTTCCAGTGAGGCCTGATATCTTTTTACAAGAGATATGAGTTGTTACTAAATAGCCATAGCTTTTCAGTTCCTAATAATTAGAAGCAAGAAATATTCTGGAATTTGTAGTGGGATTAAACATTCAGATCACAGAAAAACTGAAGTTTCAGAAAGCATTGCTATTTGTTGGAAACTGTTAGAACTAAAGAGATTGCATCACCCCAATAAAGAGTTTGACAGATTTTAGAGGTAGAAAAATTCAGCTTGGGAGTTAGTTCTATTCTAGACCCTATTATAGGACCATATATCTAAATCACTTAAGACAATGGCTCTCACCTTTCCTAATGCTAAGACCCTTTACTACAGTTCCTCATGTTGTAGTGACCCCATCCATAAAACGATTTTGGTTTCTACTTCATAACTCTAATTTTGCTACTATTATTAATCATAATTTAAATGTATAATATACAAAATATCTGCTATGTGATTCCTGTGAAACAGCAGTCCTTTGATTTCCAAAGGGGTTGAGACCCACAGGTTGAGAAGCACTAATATAAGACATTTGTTTAACATACAGTAAGTATTCAAGAACATGTAGACAGAGTATATCTGACATCACAATTGTATCAGTACTTTTCACAAGAAATGTAGATTGTATTGGTTTTGAGTAGTTGGCGAAGGAAATATGTTCATATTGGGACACCTCAAGCTTTAGATGAAACAACTTTGTGAACCTTTTTCATTCATCTGTAGAAAGCCAGCAGAAATTGAATACCAGCAAGGTTTCTCACTGGGGAGGTCATGGCTCCTGATCCCCAAAGGTGTCCATTTCATCCCTAAATGAAACTCCATTTTTATATTACATTATTCCCTCCTGTCAATTGTAATGGTTGGCTTTGTACTACAGCAATTCATTTCTTTACAGATATAAGTAAATTTTATAGAACTATAGCCATGTGTATAATACCCTAACCATTCTCTTACTATTCATCCAAGTCCTAGTTGTTCTAAAGGTCTTACTCAAGAATAACAATAAGAGCCAGGCAGTGGTGGCACATGCCTTTAATCTCAGCACTTGGGAGGCAGAGGCAGGTGGATTTCTGAGTTCAAGGCCAGCCTGGTCTACAGAGTGAGTTCCAGGACAGCCAGGACTATACAGAGAAACCCTGTCTCGAAAAAACCAAAAAAAAAAAAAAATAGCAATAAGAAACAGCAGAAAAGTATAGGAACAGCCCAAGACTCACTGGTTTCATTGTGGACTTTGTAACAAAGCTAGAAAGAGAGCAGATTTGAATCAGCCTTTCCTCCAAAATCTAAACTGAATGATGAATCCACAAAATGGAAGAACTGTTGAAGGTATGCCACTCGCACCTAGAATTCTTAAGCATGACTGTTTCCTGTATTTCCTAACTGCCAAGTAGAGTGAACTTTGATTCTAAAGTAGTTTGAACTAGAGAACCTGGAAATTTATACCTGAGTTTTGTTTCTTAAATATTTTGTAAGTTTGGAATAAAATGAAATGTGTAAGCAAACTTTTGATGCTGACTTATTCTATTCTGGAACAGCCAAAAATTAGGTTTATTACCAACATAAGAAACCTATGGTAGTAAAACAAACTACATTTGTGGGAGCAGGAGATCTCCCATGTGGATCATAGGTTTTCTTTAAAATAAAAACCCAATAAATAACACATTATTTTTCTAGACATCTGGGAAACAAATCACATGATTAAAAAAATTAATGTCTAGCTGAATAATTTTTGCAGGAGTTTGAATTATGTGTTGTTTTCTTAATGTGAGAGCTGGAAACATAGATTGTTTCTAAACTGTTCCTACATCAAAGACATGATGTAGTATTAACCAGGGTTCTCCAAGGTAACAAGACTGATTGAATGAATGGGTATGTAACACATATGTGAATACTTCAGAGAGGTATTATTAAGTTGACTTGCACAATGCATGCCAGGAAGTTCATCAATGGATTCACACTGGAGAGATTAAGAACCAGTAGCTTCACAGGACATAAGACTAGATGCCCCAGAAGTCCTGCTGTGGCAGTAAAGGCCCTGAGAAAGTTCTATTTAATCTGTATCAGAAGACAAAAGGGTTCTGTTGTCATCAAAGTGAGGCAGCAGCAGTAGCAGCAGCATAGTAAACACACTCACCATCATGGAGTGATAATGGAAAGGAAAACAGCCACATCTTTTCATTGTGACCTCCTTATATGCAGGACACTACTAGAAAATACAGCCGAGCATGGGGAAGGCTTTTCTTATACTTAGTAGTCAATCTTTTCAAAAAACTATCCTAAGACTAGCTCAGAAACTTGCATCTCTTAGTTGACTTCACATCTCATTAATATGACAACTAAGACTGGGCATAATTTGTGCATGAGTTTATTTAACTATATCTTTTCTACTTAGGCGTTTGCATGGTATTAGACCCTACTATTTTTTTCAGTTAGTAGGCCTTAAAGGTTTGGGGTACTGAAACTCAACATTTTTTCCTGCACATCAAAGTAGTTGTTATTGCCTCATCATAATTAGATTAACATAGCACATTGCATGTTTCTATAGATACCCTATCAATCTGAAATCCAAATAGCTGGGGTTACTGACATAGAAGAAAGGAATATGTCTGATACTCATTGAAACAATAAATCTTTCCTTAACAAGTGTCTGTGTGTGTGTGTTGGGGGGTTCAGTGAGGGGTGCCGCTACATGGAACAATAATGTATTAACAATAAATTCTGAACTTCTTCTGAGTCACTGCTTCATGCTGCCTCATGTTTTATGTAGATTATGTTGTTGCTAGGATTCCTGTTGCAAGACTACATTAAATTTTAACACAATTAGAGAAGAATTGAATTATAAAAATTACTGTTAATGTCATTATGTCTTTATAGAAAAAAATTAATGTAATTATGCATTTTCAAAGAGATCATGCAAATGCAATACAAATAGGTGAAAAGAGGTTATTTTCTGTCTAAATACCATTTTATGTGTGTTGTTTGGAAAGTTTGACCCATTGTGCACAAATTCATGAGTCACATTCAAGGATCATTATTTCTTTGATTATCATTGAGCCATGAGTTTAAGGATAATTACTGTCTGTAAGTGGATGCCTTTTGAATGGATGCTGCACTTGATCTCTGACAGCCTCATATGTGTCATAAGTGCAGGATATTACTGTTACCACCCTGACCCTGTCTGTATTCCCCAGTGCCCTTAGTTTCCTCTCATTCCATCAGGTCTTTTTCATGTTTAGGTCTTCTTGTTTTGAGACTTTCTGAGTTTAAGCAGGGCCAGATATGTTACGGATGGTTGGGAGCTATTCAGTGGACCCCAGTGGCACCCTCAGTGATATAATAGCAAAATCCTGGATCTATAACTGACTGATGACAGGGCTTGTGTTGTTCAGGGAAAGTGCATAAGTAAGAGACTGGTATGAGATCATGATTGTATAGCCTGTTTCATTCCCAGGAGGCTGCATTCCACTGCCCAACCACCCAGCTTCTAGCTCTACAAGCTCATGTATTTTCCGATCCCTTTTTCTGGATGCCAGAAGAGGTAGTGTAACTACCTTATTTAGGGACGGATCTTCGACCATCACATTATCAGCACCTTGAGCAACCACAGACTTTTGTATACGCTACCATTAATTAAAAACTGAAGCTTCTTTAATTCAGGTTGAATGGCGCATTTGTACCTGGGTTTGGGGAAATTTAGGACCATGCCATTTAGCTTAATAACAGTAGCATTTCCTGTTATATAAATAACAGTAGTAATTCCTCTTCTAGGGTCCAAGACTTGCTCAGCCGTGGATTTTGACCAGATTTAAATTGCCAGAAAAAAATTTCTTCTTGTGGAATAAGCTTCAAATGAAATCAGAGGGTAGTGGGTTATCCCCATAAGAGTTGGGCTAATATTGCACAAATAGGCACATTTAGCTCAGCAGGCTAACATTGTAGCATGTAGACTTTACAGCTTGGTAATACTGTTTATACCTTTCCTTATACACCAGCCAGTACAGTGACTCTCAGCATCACAAAATCTAGTGGCCAGGGAGGATACATCCAAGTCAGTTTTAGCTTGATTTCTATTTAATTTGTAATGAAGATGGAGTCTGTTCACTCAGGAAATAAGACCAACAATTGACAAATGGGACTACATGAAATTAAGGACTTCCATACATTTAAGGAAATTGTCAATTTAGTGAGAGCAGCCCAAAGAATGGAGGGAAATCTTTGTCAGTTATACAACTGACAGATGATTAACATAAAAAACCTTACTAAATTAAACATCAAGAAAAACAACACAATTCAAAAATAGATCCATTAATTTAAAAGAGAATTTTCAAAAGAAGTGATTCAAGTGAAAGCTTAAACTTCATCAGCTTTCAGCAAATTTAACTATTTTCTGAGTCCATCTCAGCCTAATCAGAATAGCTAAATCAAATAGCAACAATCTTTGGGACAATATGTGGAAAAAAAGAACATTTATTTAACAGTTGGTGTGACTATGAACTGGGGAAGCTGGTATACAATCAGCACTACCATATTCCGAGGTCTTCTACTCCTGGACATTTCCCCAAAGGACCTGGTGCCCGACTATAGATCTTACCATAAAGTCTTTAGATTTGTGTGTTTATCTTGGAATACCTCTATAACCCAAGAGAATTTAAAAGACTTACTAGGATAGGAAATTTCTTAGGGGAGTGGTAATATCAGAACAGACGTGATATGCAAGTGGAGAGTAGGAATGTTGGAGGTGAAAAGTTTAATCAGAGATAATGCATGGAAGGAATTGAAGGAATAAAAAGGGAAAGATAACCAAAATAAAGAGGTGTATGGAAAAGCTGAATTGGTACCTATTACCTTGTAAGCTGGATAGAGAGATAAAGATAGAGAGATGGAGATTAAGATGGACAGAAGTAGAGATGATGGTGGAGGTGGAAGTGGGGGTGAAGGAAGAGGTAGTGGTGGAAGAGCAGGTGGTGTTAGGGAAGGAGCAGAACAAAGTAGAAGTCAAGGAGAAGGAGGTGGAGATGATGAAGATGGAGATGGAGACAGAGGTGGAGATATGATGAGGGAGAGGAAGTGGTGGTGGTGATGGAGGAGGAGAAGACAAGGAGATATAAGTGGAGACAGATGAGGAAGTGGAGATGAAGATGAAGACAAGGAGAAGTGCTAGATAATCTTGTTTCTAAAAGCCATGAGATATTAAATAGAAAGTCTCCTTATGAGCTGTCACTAGGGGACAAGGAGCTTGCCACACTGCATAGTCTCTTGCCACTCTTTTTGGTTTTCAACCAAAACTAGCAGATTGTTTTGGTTTGTTTGATTTTTACTTTGTTAGGCCAGGTCTTATGTAGTCCAAAAACCTCATGCTAACAATATAGCACAGAGAAGCTTTGTAATCCTCATCCTCATGCCCTGACCATCTGAGTTCTGGAAATAAAAGGCATGAAGTCCCATACTCACCCTGTCAGGTTTCATTTAAACAACATATTACTAATACTGTGGGTATCTTCTCACTAAAGAGATTGCTACAATCACCTAATGATAGTAATAAAATATGTCACTTAATTATGGGAAGTCTCTTTTGGTTTTCCTAGTACTATTCTATTAAGACTCCTTTTGATTATATGAGTCTATATGTTTGCATGTGTGCTGCATGTGGGTGAGTGTGCATGCACATGTCAAGGCCAGAGGGTGATGGCAAGTAACTTCATTACTCATATCTGCATTTCTGTATCCATTCTAAATTTCATGTTTTTTAAATTAAAAAAAATGGGAGTTTACTTGCAGAAATTTTCTATTTCCACAGGAATTCTAAAAGTGTAATTTGATAATTTCCAATATTGCTGTTTCAAATGCATACAGGGTACCAAAAATATCAGTAAGAACAGTTTGTTAATTTGGAAAATAATGTATTAATATATACTTTTAATCATAATTGCGTAAGTATATACATTTATGTAAAACACCTATTTTCATATTCCACCATCACACAAAGAAGTTAATAATTGTAAAACTCTGAGAGATTTGAAATCTTACTCATTTAAAGTTTTGTTTATTTCTAGGTAATATGTCAAGTTGAAAAATATATTGGTGAAGAAGACATGGATCTTAGAATCACTGAAGGTGTTAGCATCGATAGGTGTCATTCCACGTTAAACATTTTATATATAGTATTTATAATATTGTATAATACAGTAATAGCATATATAATATTTTTCTTCATATGATTTCTGGAAATTGCACTGATTCCTTTTTTCCCCAATTTGGAATCTCTTCCTTTAGCTTGATAAACTTCTTTTCATTTTTATTATATTTATATAGGAGCATAACTAAAATCGAATGTTAACTAGTACTAAATTTTCTCTCTCAAAATTTTATATATATTAAAATAAATGCAAAATTTTTCAAGAGCAGTTCTACTAGGTATATGACATTAAATTTAATGTCTTTTTAAAAAACATTTTAGGATTAACGTTTTCATATATTTGTTAGTAGTAAAAAGTTTCTGTATTTTTCATAATTAATTTTCTAGTTAACAATGAGCAACTTTAATTTACTATTTTATATAGTTTTATTTTCAACTCCATATTAAGCAAGGTGACAGTAATATACTAAGGACATGGTGTACTTCATGTCATCTTATTTTCCATACAATAAACACATTGAATATGCACATACAGATGTCACTTTATTTTTAATTTTTTCTTTTACCATTTCTTTGAATATGATTTAATCCCATAATTTCTTCTGAGATTAACTCATGCTGCTGTTTGTATCAATAATTTCTTCATTTTATTCCTAATAATGTTAGTTAGATAGATGGTCATAATATATTTTGTTTACTCACTAACTGGTGTTGAACAAAAGCCATTATTGAAACAGAAAGGACACAGATCCTTATGAGGGAATTTCTGCAAAATAGGACTGATCTGGGAAGGGCTTATGATAAGACTAAAGCATATATATAAAATCTCCTTTCAGCCTAAATCACAAGTAGGAACAAGGCTACCTGGACATTTTCAGCACTCTGTGTCTTAAAGGCAACTGTGAAAACAAATGTTGACTCAAAAATTAAGCATGACTTCTTACCAAATGTTTCCCCTTTGCAAAATCCAAGCCCCTGGCAGAGTCAGATATCAGCTAACCAGAACTTCCTTCAGTTACAACAACCCCCAAAATTTCAACTTGCTAATAAAATCAGCTTCCTGGCAGGTGGTTTTTCATGTATGTTCATGTCTTTTCTTTAAGTATTCTCAGCACACTTCTCTGATATTCTTATATGACTTGGGTGAACTCATTCATGAATGGTTTACTCATCACAGATGCTGTAAATTTGAAGTTTTCAGTTGTCCACTTTTAACCAACACAGATTGTGGGAAGATGAAGGCAATGCATTCTGTAATTTAAAAGAAGAAAGAAACAGAGAGAAATCAATGGTTCACAAAGTATGTAATCTCAAGTAAGAAAAAAACCCTATTATCCATTACTCAAATAATTTAGCATTCTGATGAGATTCATTTTATGTTAGTACAGCTTTGAATATATCTTCATTTCAGTATATTAGACAGTTTCATAGGCAAGGGCAATTTTTGATTCTTTTCTTTTTCTTACAAACATTACTCTAAGAGTTATAATTTAATATAAACCTTGACTTTTCATTTAAAGTTTACAGTAGAAATACAAAAGGTAGAGTTTTGTGGATTTGATCTTCTTTGATGAGAGAATATTTGAGTACATGAATTTTGGTTATTTTCTAGGCTGTTCAGGGTTCATACATTATGAATATTTTTTGCCTTTATTCCTACAATGAAATTTTTGTCTAAGGAGAGAGAGATGGTCTGTGGCTCTAGCTATCACCATTTTTTTTACAGTCTAGATTTTATCCCCCTCCAAGTCCACCCTCTGACTGTTCCATGTTCCATACCTTCTCCCCTGCCAGCCCCTATCTCTATGAGGATGTCCCCACCCCTCCATCACCCACCCAACCAGACCTTGTCACTCCCTGGGGCCTCCAGTCTCTTGAAGTTTAGGTGCAACTTCTCTGACTGAGTCCAGACCTGGTAGTTCTCTGCTGTATATGTGTTGGGGGCCTCTTACTCAGCTGGTGTATGCTGCCTGGTTGGTGGCCCAGTGTCTGAAAGATCTCAGGGCTCTAGGTTAGTTGAGACTGCTTTTCCTCCTACATGGTTGCCCTCCTCCTCAACTTCTTCCAGCTTTTCCCTAATTCAACCACAGAGGTCACCAGCTTTTGGTGTGAATATTAACACCATTGGTTTAGAGTGAATATCTGCACCTGACTCTTTCAGCTGCTTGTTGGGTCTTTTGGAAAGCAGTCATGATAGGCCGCCTTTTGAGATCTCCCCATAGCCTCAGTAATAGTGTCAGGCCTTGGGGCGCCCCTTGAGCTGGATCTCAATTTGGGCCTGTTGCTGGACCTCCCTTTCCTCAGCCTGTTCTCCATTTTTCTCCCTGCAGTTCTTTCAGACAGGAAAAATTCTGGGTCAGAGTTTTTGACTGCGGGATGGCAACCACTTCCTTCACTTGATGCCCTGTCTTTCTGCTGGAGTTGGGCTGTACAATTCCCTCTCTCCACTGTAGGGAAAGTGTCCTACCTCCCAGGAGATAGGTTTCTTTCACAACCATTCTGAGGTATATTGTGCTATAAGACATTGATGGTTATGCTGTGTGTGGATTCAGCTGGTAAGTACAGCAAGCATTGAGAAAGACTCCTATACCTCACCTGTGGCAATATTGATTTCCTCTAAAGTGTAGAATCCTTCAAATGTCCATTTCCACTGAAAACCTGAATTTTCATGTAGTAATGGTAAATGCATGGCCCCTGATAGGTTAATTATGTTCTGGTTGTGGATCCCACAGCTATAAGTATTTTGGCAACATGAACTGGAAAAATACATGATTAAAAACAAAAAGGACATAATGTCATAATGGGGTTGAAGCATGTATAGACTAAGAAGAGTTAGATAGTGAGTCAGAGTGAGTATCTCAAAATACATTGTATGCATTGTGGAATTCTCAATTAATAAAAATATTGTATAACAAAATCGAAGTAGGTATAGATAATTTTACTTAGTTATCATTTTCAAAGATTATGGGGGCCATGCTGTTCTAGACTCCAATAGACACATATAAAAGAAAATACCTAAAAATAGTTATAACTAGCACACACAATAGTTACATTCAACCAGTGTCCTCCATACTGAAGACCAATTTAAATATTTATCTCTACATCTTTGAGCTATAACAAAGGCCCACTGAAAGCAAAGGGGATCAAGAGTGAAGGTTATTGCATATACTTAAGTTAATCTCTTTTTCTGTTTTAGAAACAAGTAGCAGAAGGTGAATCAAATGAGCAAGCTTAACTTCCTAAAACCTCAGCTAGCCTGCTTAGAGATCAGGGAGGATACCTCTCCCCTGCTTCACTGTCTTTTCTGATTCTTATCACAGATAGCAGGTTTATCAGTGTTTTTTTTTTCTTATGAGAAATGCCCCTAATCTCACCTTACATCTGCAGGCAGGCCTCTGTTGGGGTGTTGTGATATCAAACCTAATCTGGAAAAGTCTATGTTCACAGCAGATCAGCAAGATTTTAAGTAAATAATCCATTTGAATGTCTCTTAGCTTCCTTTCAGCCCCTCTGTTTTACACATAGGTACTAGCTGGATCATGTATAAACCTGTCTGTCCTTTTGGTGAAACACCCCATTAGCCAGTCTGTACAACTGCAAGACAGTGTCGCAGTAAACAATTTGTCTTTCTTTTTTAATGAACAAAACCATTTTAAGGAATTGCATCAGCCTTGCTCATTTATGGTAGTATTTTTCTTTTCTTTTAGTATCAAATAAATGTCACTATCATTCAATTTGTTTTACTATATAGGAAAGTCGGAAGAAATTTAATTTCCTAAGGGGAAAGAAAAAAACTAGAAAGGGAAGCAGCCCTTGCCCACAGGTAGATTCCTCAAGACATCTCCACCAATTTCCTCATTGATTTCAGGAGTTTCCTGCAAACCTGACCATAGCCTAGCAGAATGTTAGAAACACTGATGTGTGCCCTTACGTCTTTGGTACTTACTCTTCTTCTAGTTCAGGGCTGAACCAATCAATTGTGTTGTCCCTTCTGGTACTATTTTCCAATATACTGGTAAGTGAATCTCTCTCAAGCATATCTCTAAATCATTTTATTTTGTCTTCTAAGAGGATTCACAAATGCCCAGGCTACTAGGGTTAGCAATGTACATGCTTGCTTAAATGAATGCCTCAGTATAATCTTTTTGTTTATTTGTTTTTAGACTGCCATCCAATTAAAAAGTATAAATAGGAAGCTTTTTATTGTGATGCACAACATGTTCAAGGGAGTGAATTATCAGCTGGGCAACTGGATCTGTTTTCTCAGGACTTGGGCTGTCTACAGTAAAGGAGTGTGAAGGAAAGGAAAAGTAGAAAGAAAATGATGAACAAGAGGTAAACAAAAGGAAGGACACAAATGGCAGTAAGGAAGTAAGGAGTGAAGTTAAGGAGTACGCAGAGCCTCATAAAACCCAGAGGAAACAGGCCTCTCAGGAGCTCTAACCGGGGCAGTATTTTAGGTAAGGAGAAAGCAACCCCCCAAACAGGGAGTAACTAGGACCCAACTAGGACCCAGGAAAGTACTCCTGGCCCGGTGCACTGATTCCTTCCTGTCTGGGCCCAAGAACTGAGCAGATCCCTGGCAGCAGCTCTGTTCTCAATCTCACACAACCCAGAGGAAGTGGGCCTCCCAGGAGTTTTAACCTGGGCAGTATCCTAGGTAAGGAGACAGCAACACCTGCAACGAACAGGGAGTAACTTGGACCCAGGAATTTTCTCTTGATCCTAAGCACTGGTTCTTTCTGGTCTGGGCCTGAGCACTGAGCAGATCTTGGGCCCCAGCTCTAACCCCAGTAGTAACACCCACCCCACACAGTTCTGATGCAACCAAGATAATAGGAAAGATAGGCTCCAGTCAGAGACAGGGGAGGTAGCATTAAGAAGATCCAGATGGTGAATAGCAAGTGCAAGAACATAAGCATCAGCAACCCAGGGAACTTGGCATCATTAAAACCTAGTTCTCCCACACTAGAAAGTCCTGAGTTTTCTATATCATCAGTAAAGCAAGATTCAGATTTAAAATCACTTCTAATGATGATGACAGAGGAGTTTAAGAAGGACATAAATAATACTCTCAAAAATTTGAGGAGAACACAGGTAAACAGGTAGAAGCCCTTAAAGAGGAAACACAAAAATCTCTTTAAAAATTACAAGAGAACACAACGAAACAGGTGAAGGAATTGAATAAAACCATTCAAAACATAAAACTGGAAGAGGAAACAAAGGAACGAATAAAGAAATCACAAAGGAAGACTACCCTGGAGATAGAAAACCTAGGAAAGAAATCAGGAGACATAGATGCAACATCACCAACAAATACAAGAGATAGAAGAATCTCAGGTACAGAAGATACCATAGAAAATATTAACACAACTGTCAAAGAAAATGCAAATTGCAAAAAGTTCTTAACACAAAATATCTAGGAAATCCAGGACACAATGAGAAGACCAAACCTAAGGAAAATGGGTATAGATGAGAGTCAAGATTCCCAATTTAAAGGGCCAATAAATATCTTCAACAAAATTGTAGAAGAAAACTTCCCTAACCTAAAGAATGAGAAGCCCATAAACATACAAGAAGCCTACAGAACACCAAATAGACTAGACCCAAAAAGAAATACCTCCCATCACATAATAATCAAAACACCAAATGAACGAAACAAAGAAAATTAAAATCAATAAGGGAAAAAGACCAAGTAACATATAAAGGCAGACCTATCAGAATTACACCAGATTTCTCACCAGATAGTATAAAAGTGAGAAGATCCTGGACAGATGTCATACAGACCCTAAGAGAACACAAATGCTAGCCCAGACTACTATACCCAGCAAAACTGTCAATTACCATAGATGGAGAAACCAAGACATTCCATGACAAAACCAAGTTTACACAATATCTTTCCACAAACCTGTTATTACAAAGGATATTAGCAGGAAAGCTCTAATACAAGGAGGGATATTATACCCTAGAAAGAGCAAGAAAGTAATCCTCTTCTAACAAACCCAAAAGAAGATAGCCACACAAAGATAATTTCACCTCTAATAACAAAAATAACAGGAAGCAACAATCACTGTTCCTTAATATTGCTTAACGTCAATGGATTCAACACCCCAATTAAAAAAATAGGCTAACAGACTGGATACATAAACAGGACCCAGCATTTTGCTGCATACAGGAAACCCACCTCAGTGACAAAGACAGACATTACCTTAGAGTAAAAGGCTGGAAAACAATTTTTTCAAGCAAGTGGTCCTAAGAAACAAGCTGGAGTAGCCATTCTAAAACCTTCAGCCCGAGAACACAAAGGGAGGAACTCATAGCGCCACCTGTATAGGTAGTTGAAGGTGGCCTTGTCAGGGATCAGTGGAAGTGGAGGGTCTTGATGCCTCTTAGTTTAGATTCCCTAGTGTTGGGGAATTTGAAAGCAGGGAGGTGGGAATAGGAGGATGGTGGGAACACACCCTCATAGAAACTCCCAGAATTATATGGATTAGATATGATAGAGACAGGCCACCAGAAGACTAGATTTCAGAATTCAAACAAAAAATATCTTGATACTAAAATTTATTCTGAGAATTGTATATTGCAGAATATACAACCTTGGTGTATCTACTCATCAAGCAAGCTGAGCAGACCTGCTCGATCCTCTGATGTCCTGGAATCTCAGCTGGATGCAGTGAAGACACAGATGTCAGAGACTTATAAATTTACTCTTTCCCCTGCCCCTCTTCTAATATCTCAATGCCCATAATCAGCTTGAAGAAGTTAATGAAGAGTCAGCACCCCTATTCCCTGGGTTTAGGGACTGAGGTGGTTAATATTGGGCTGTCTTTCTGGGGAAAAGTAGTGATTTTGTTGGAACAGGGAAGAATAGCTAGGATTTATTGCATAGCCCTATCTTATTGGTAGAAATCTGTATAATTGTTATTAAGCTGAAGTTATAATTTCTTAAATGGGAGTTCTGAAAAGAGGCAGTATATAGCACAGTTGATACCAGAATCACATGCCATTGAGTCGGGGCTACTGTTACTTCTGTGGCCTATACCCAAATAGCTACCCATATGTCTGAGGTTCTTGGTGGTCAATCATTAGTGACAAGACAGAAAAGGTACATTTTTTAGTACTTTTAGTATTTTTTTAGAAAAGAAAAGCACTGTAGACTTATAGTAAAGAAAAAAGTTACTTTCTCTTCCTGGGCAGCTGTGTTAAACAAAGTTGCCCAGTGTCACAGATTGCCTTCACAACTCATCTACAGTTTGGAATGGTTCTTCAGAGGATGAATCAAATGTCTAAGAGATTAAGAGAATACATTCTATCTTCTAGCTAGCTGCCTTACCAACTGACAATGGTGGATATAGGGATCTAGTGGACACCCGCTACCACTTTTAGATTTTTTGATTGTGTAACAAGAAATTGTACAGAGAAACAAGAAGAGGATCCAGGAAGGCAAAGAATTTCTTCTGAAGGAATCTGTTCCCAGGGAGGAAGTGTGTTGAGTGGGAGAAACTGAAGAAGTTGGAATCGAAGCAGAGGTGCCTAAAGGATTAGGCTCCTTGACAAAGTCTCAGCTTTCTAGGTCATTTGCATAACATGGGCATTTGATTTCACTCATTGTTTCATGCAGATGGCATCAAGGTGGGTGGTGTTCTAGCCTGTCTCTGTAAAGACAGATTTTTCACTTCAAGTCCCTGAAAAAAGAAATTGAAGATCTCAGAAGATGGAAAGATCTCCTATGCTCATGGATTGGTAGGATTAATATAGTAAAAATGGCCATTTTGCCAAAAGCAATCTACAGATTCAATACAATCCCCATTAAAATCCCAACTCAATTCTTCAGAGTTAGAAAAAGAAATTTTCAAATTCATTTGGAATAATAAAAAACCCAGGATAACATGAACTATTCTCAACAATAAAAGAACTTCTGGGGGAGTCACCATCCCTGACCTCAAGCTGTAGTACAGAGCCATAGTGATTAAAAATTGCATGATATTGGTACAGAGACAGACAGGAAGATCAATGGTATAGAATTGAAGACCCAGAAATGAACCCACACATCTATGACAACTTAATCTTTGACAAAGTAGGTAAAAGCATCCGGTGGAAAAAGGACAGCATTTTCCACAAATGGTGCTGGTTCAACTAGAGGTCAGCATATAGAAGAATGCAAATCGATCCATTGTTATCTCCTTGTACAAAGCTCAAGTCCAAGTGGATAAAGGACCTTCACATAAAACCAGATACACTGAAACTAATAGAAGAGAAGGTGGGGAAGATCCATGAACACATGGGCACAGGGGAAAAGTTCCTGAACAGAACACCAATGGCTTATGCTCTAAGATGAAGAATTGACAAATGGGACCTCAGAATTGCAAAGCTTCTGTAAAGCAAAGAGAACTGTCAATAGGACAAAATGACAATCATCAAATTGAGAAAATATCTTTGCTAATCATACATCTGATAGCAGGCTAATATGCAATATATACAAAGAACTCAAGAAATTAGACTCCAGACAACCAAATAACTCTATTAAAAAATGGGGTATAGAGCTAAACAAAGAATTCTCAACTCAGGAAACTCAAATGACCAAGAAGCACATAAAGAAATGTTCAACATCCTTAGTCATCACAGAAATTCAAATCAAAACAACCCTAAAATTCCACCTCATGCCAGTCAGAATGGCTAATATCAAAACCTCAGGTGATAGCAGATGCTGGTGAGGATGTGGAGAAAGAGGAACACTCCTCCATTGTTGGTGGGATTGCAAGCTGGTACAATCACTCTGGAAATCAGTCTGGCAGTTCCTCAAAAAATTGGACATAGCATTACCTGAGGACCCAGCTATACCACTCCTGGGCATTTACCCAGAAGATGCTCCAACATATAACAAGGACATATGCTCCACTATGTTCATAGCAACCTTAATTATAATAGCCAGAAGCTGGAAAGAACCCAGATGCCCTTCAACAGAAGAATGAATACAGAAAATGTGGTACGTTTTCACAAAGGAGTATTACTCAGCTATTAAAAACAATGAATTCATGAAATTCTTAGGCAAATTGATGGAACTAGAAAATATCATCCTGAGTGAGGTAACCCAATGACAAAAGAACACACATGGTATGCACTAACTGATAATTGGATATTAGCCTAAAATCTCACAATACCCAAGATACAACTCACAGACCACATGAAGCTCATGAAGAAGGAAGACCAAAGCGGGCGCGCGTCAATCCTTCTTAGAAGGAGAAACAAAATACTCATGGGAGTTAATTGGAGACAAAATGTGGGACAGAAATTAAGGAAGGGCAGTTTGGAGACTTCCACCTGGATATCCATCCCATGTTCACTTACCAAAGGTAGACATTGATGTGGATTCCAGGAAGTGCATGGTGACAGGAGCCTGATATAGCTGTCTCCTTAGAAGTTTGTCAGATCGTGACATATACAGAGGCAGATACTCACAGCTAGCCAGTGAATTGATCATGGGGTTCCCAATGGAGGAGTTACAGAGAAGACTGAAGGAGCTGAAAGTGCTGAAAGGGCTTGAGACTCCATAGACAAAGCAACAATACCAACCAACCAGAGCTCTTGCGGTCTAAACCACCAGCCTAGGAGCACATAGGGAGGGATCCACAGCTTCAGTTGTATATGTATGTGAGGATGGCCTTGTTAGGCATATGTGGGAGAGGAGATCCTTGGCTCCGTGAATGCTAGATGCCCAGTGTGGGGGAATTAGAGGATGGGGGGGAGTTGGTGGTTGTGTGGGGAGACATCCTCATAGAAGCAGGCGGAGGTGGCATGAGATAGGGGATTCATGGGTGGGGGGAAATGGGGTCAGTGGATAACATCTGAAATGTAAATAAAATATCCAATTTGAAAAAAAAGAAACAAAAAAATAATTAGTAAATAATTCTTATCACTCAAAAGTACATATTGCCTTGGTGAAGATGAGAGTGAATACCTCCCAGATAAAACACCAATGAGAAAAAACAAAGGAACAAGTCTGTCTAAGTCTAGAAACTACATTACAGTACACCAAGCAAGGATGATGACATCGTCTCATGACAGCTACATTCATGGAATCTTGCCTTTTGTTAACCAGCTAGTGTCCTTTATACTCTAGAACATCCTGTAGACCATGTGTATCAGGGAGGCACGAGGCCAATATCAAAATAAGGATGAGAATTCTGTGACTTTCCTAGTATTGAGTATTAATGCCTTATTTCCAAGAGCATGGATCTAATTATCACTTATTTGATGTCCTTATTTTGTCATGATCACTGGAAGCAGTCTGTTGACCATACAGGCCATACAGACCATAAATTGTTCTCCATGCACAGTGATAGAGGTAGTCCCAGAAGAAACCACCATGAAACTAAGTGCTTCCCCATCTCTGTCTCTCTCTGTCTCTCTGTGTCGTTGTCTCTCTGTCTGTCTCTGTCTGTTTCTCTTTTTCTCTCTCTCTGTGTATTTTCATCTCACATGTACGTACACTGATTGTCTCTATATTTAGATGTTGTGATTTTGTTTGGAAGCTTGTTATAAATGAGCAATCTTAAAGGTTACAGATGCTATGCCTCTATACTACCTTCAAGCTCTATCTCTGTTGTCCCTGGTAACACACCAACTTTAGGGAATAGGAAGTATCACTGTTGTCCACATATAGGATTTGAAGTTACATGTGAGAGGAGAGAATAACTATCATACTTGTTCTATTTGAAGATGGAATACACACAAATGACAGGAAGTGGTAGCCAGCCAGATATTATTGAGGTGTACTAGTGGAAAGCTAGTTAGCTTTGGTAAATAGTCTTTTCTTAATATTAAAAAAAAACCTACTTTAGTATGGTTTTCTTTGTATGGTTTTTTAGTAGGTTGTAGAACTTCTTCACCTACTAGGTAGTTTTGAAAATTTTAATGACCAAAACATCAAGATCATTGGCAAAATGACCTTGATTTTATTTTATTAAATCTTTTATTTTAATCTATTAAACATATTAAATACATATTTTGCAAAATGTAAATATGCATTGTTTATTTTATAATAACCATTAACATTTTACAGAGTTTCCAATATTATTTGCATTACGGTGGTAATTTTTATCATTGAGGCTTTTCAATGTCTTGCTAACTTTAGATAATAGAAAGATAATTATTATGAAAGGAGACTAATTGGAAAAAAGAATATAATGTTTTACTTTAGAATAATAGTATCCATAAATCCTGTTCTGTGTATGAGTGTTGACACAACATTGATAGACACATGTTCACATTCTGTTGAAAGTTCTATGATTTGATGGATGTTTTTTAGATGGTATATTCTTTGAAATAATTCTTTTGAAGTGACATAATATAAGTAGCTTTAAGTCATAAGTTAAAAAGACTAAAATTTGGGAGTAAGAATGGCAAATGAAAAGTTACACAAAATTGAAAAGAGAAAAGGAAACAAAGCTCCAACCTGGAGCTGCTGAAAGTTTACAGTGCCCAGATATACACACGGGTGGCATAATTCATCCAAATGTCAGAGAGGAGAGGAACTGTTGACCTGTGCTCACCTTTCTAGTGCATTATGCTAGGTCTTAAACTAATTGGAATTTCAGAATGTTGTCTTTAGGGACTGAGAGTTGTAAAATAAATTTTTAAAACAAAATAAGTATATCATTATTATGGAAATAAATATACCAAAAGTACTGCACTGAGGAAAAACATACACTGTGTATTAGGAGTTTCATGATTTTGGAGTAAGAATTTTCACAATATTTTCTGTACTGTATATATATATATATATATGCTTTTTTCCTCTGTGTATATGCTTTATAGAATACACTTAACATATAAATGTATCTTAAATATTACACATAAATCTTTCTGGATACTTAAAATGCTGATATTCTCCTAGTATAAGAAGCAAAATGTAAAGAAGTAAACATTCCTGGATGTTTTGGGATAGGAGCTTTTTATGTTTTAAATTTTCTTTGACAGTGTGTCAATCTCTTATACAGTATCTTCTATGCACGAGATTCTCTCTTCTATCTCTTGTATTCTGTTGCTAATGCTTACATTGGTAATTTCTGACCTCTTTCCTAGATTTTCCATTTCCAGGTTTGCCTCCATTTGTGTTTTCCTTATTATTTCTACTTCGCTTTTAGGTCTTTGACCACTTTATTCAATTCCTTTACCTGTTTAATTGCATTTTCCTATATTTCTTTAAGGGATTTATTTGTTTTCTCTTTAAGGGATTCTACGTGTTTGCTTGTATTTTCCTGTTTTTCTTTCAGTGAGTTATTTATAATCCTCCTTAAAGGACTCTATTATCTTCATGAGATAGGATTTGAGGCCAGCTTCCTTGATCTTCAGATGTGTTGGGTGTTCAGGGGTTACTGTGGTGGAAGAACTGGGTTCTGATGATGCCCATGTATAGTGGCTTTTGTTGCTTATGGTCTTGTGCTTACCTCTCGCCATCTGGTTGTCCCTGGGGTTTGCTGGTCTGGGTGACTCTGTCTGTCTCTGGTGCCTGTCTCTTTTGTCCCTGGGTTGCTTCAGGTCTCGTGGTAGGCCTGCAGCCTTGGCTATAGCAGACCTCCTAGGGTCTAGGTCTATGAGTTCTTTAGAGGGGCAGAGAAGCTGCTGATCTGTTGCCCTGGCTGCAGTAGATCTCCTGGGAGGCCTTCAGACAGTTGGGTTTTCAGAGGAGCAGTCAAGCTGTTGTTCTGTGTGAAGCTGTTCTCTGGCGTGTGGGGTCGCATGGACTGTGGTTTCTGTTTCCCTGTGTGCAGCAGGACTCCTTGGAGGCTTTCAGTCTGTTGAGTCAGTTGCTCTTCATGCTGCAAAGCCCCCTAGAGGTCTTCAGACTGTGGTGTTGAAACATGCTACACTATAAATCTGTATTTCCAGGCTATTGTAACTCAAAGTTAGATCTAAAATGAACTACCATTCTCTTTGAGATTTGTGTTTTGCATTGCCACTATCTTATACATATTTTTACTTAATAAAACTGATGGAAATTTAAATATATAATTTCGATCTTTGTATCAAAAGACTGGATTAGCATGCTAGTTAGTCTGTAATGTATGTTAGTGTATGCATGTGTATATGTTACAGCCCTTGCTAAGTGAAAGTTCTTTGAAGAATAGATACATAGATTGCACACTTTACAGTTCTCGCAAATATCAGTTGTCTTAAATTTAATATTTATAGGAGATAAGAATTATATAGTGCAGACATTTATAAGGAGTATTAGAATCAGGTAGAATTGAGTTCACACCCTGCTTGCTATTTTGTTAGTTTTTGACTATGTAGAATAGTTCCTCTGAAGTGTAGTCTATCCAAGAATAGCATGAAAACATATTATTGTATAATAACATGGCTTTGATGGGTTGTTTAAAGAATAAGATGAGTAACAGAAATACTAACACAGAGAAGATAATATTACTCAATGCTTAAAAGAAGTTTATGGAGGTAATGTGAGTGGAGAAGAAAGAACACATTTGTATTGTATTTCAAGAAAAATGTGACAGAACCTGCTGAATAAATAGTTACGTGTGATAATACAGAGGGCTTGCTGACAGCATAGGAAGACATAGTTGTGTGTCCAATGTATTCAAATGCTAATTTAAACTGTCCCCATTAATGTTAAGCTATCCCAAGGGTCATATGATCAGTAATCTATAAAAGACACTTTGTACTTAAACTCTAGACAATACATACTTTGAAGACCCTTATTTCGGCACAATCATGTGCAATTATTGGCAGCAATTGTGCCTATTAAAAGTTGGAGTGTAGATGTACTCCTTTTTATCAGCATATATATTTGAGCATCTATCTACTGTCAGCTATGAATGATTTTCCCATTGAAAACACAGAATATTAAAGTGACAAATTTAGATAATAAAATATGTTTGAAAGGTAAATTTATAATCCATGTGATTTCATACAATAGTATAACAATTTTGTGTTGTCATTTTCTCTATCAACAGTCTCCCATATTTTGGAGCATTATTGCAAGCAGCCGTACTGTCAGATCTTATGTAGAAGAGAGACAATAGAACCATGGTCCTTCTATATAACTCCTTTGCTTGCTATTCACAACATTTCTAAAATTATCGTGCTTACAAGAATGATGTGCTCCTGGAGACCTAACTTCTCTTTAATGAAAGCAAATTAGATTCAGTGCTACCATCAAATTGAAATTTGTCACGGAAAAAAGTTTTCACTGTAATTTAGCTGAGTCTTATTCTTCTAAATAAAGCAGTGACTTTTTTCCCTCTTAAGTCACCGATAAAAGTAAAGTCCATTCTCAGCAGATTTTCAACAAAATATCTTACTGTTAATATGAAGTTTTTTTTTTTACTTAGAATATGCTCAGAAAGGAAGAAAGGCATTTCAAAATGGAATATGCAGTTTTCATAGATGAGATATGTCAATGTCTTTACTATTGTTTCATTTAAATATAATTTCCAAGGCTAGTGGATGATGTGTTTGCTCCATTAAAGTTTATACTAATGCATAAGGTTATATCAAGTTACATTTAACACATCTTTAAGAGAAAAATATAACATGTGAAATACATTTTAAAAATAAATCATAGAGTGATCTTGGGATGCAATCTAGAGTGAATATTTTTCTCCAAAGCTGCAATGTTGGCATATCCTGCTTTTAATATTTGAATCTATGGTATCAACATATTTTCAAACAATAAATGTAAACACAAATAATGGCAACTTTTGTTGTTCCATCTAATGTTTTAACCTTTTATATTCTAGAGCAGTGCTTCTCTACCTTCCTAATGCTGCCAGCTTTTAATATAGTTCTTCATGTATGTTGACCCCCAACCATAAATTATTTTGTAGCTACTTCATAACTATAATTTTTACTATTATGAATCATAATGTAAATATCTGATATACCTGATATATGTGATCCCCCATGAAAGTGTCTTTCCACGTCTAAAGGGGCATAACCCACAACTTGAAAACCATTTTTCTAGAGGCTGTCACAGTTTCTATCTATCAGATTCCATATACTAATTATAGACTTTGAAATTAAGTATGTTATAGAAAGCAAGGGCCCTGAGAGTATTGAAAAAAAGGTTGAGTGGTGGCTCAATGACTGTTGATCTTTCAGAGGACTGGAGTTCTTCTGTACCAACATAGGGCATTTAACTGCTGCCTGTAACTCTAGCTTTAGAGGATCGGATGTCCTCTTCTGTCTCCATGGCAACCAGCACACAAGAGCATACATAAACAGTAAAATACACTCATGCAAATCTAAATTAAAAGTAAATGGTTTTAAAAGTAAGTTGTGCAAGTAAGTACTAGAACTTCACAGTTTGATTTTATATGTCATAGTTGTATTAGAGAGAGTGAGTATCAATGTTGATTGGCTCAGTTTGACTGTATTATCTTTAAGGCCACTTTAATAAGATTTATGAGCACATATCTATAAAACTGAAACATTATTTTAAAATGGAATATATTAATGTACATACATAGTTTTACATAACTAATATATAACATATTGTCTGCTTTTGTAGAATAGAATCAGTTTATGGAGAGTAGCCATATTGTTTTTGTTTCCTTTACTGAAGGTTAGAGAGAAAATTTCCTGGATGTCCTCACCTAAACGTTATTGAAATTACATTATTTGTCTTTTTTCTGTATAACAAATGATAAAAACCTGGCTTACCTAGTTATTTACAGCTTTGGACATATATGACTGATTACCTTAAATCAACATGTACATCAAAGATCCTTTTGAATTAAGTACACAACCATGTTTTCTTACAGGGGCTTCCTAGTCCCTTCTGATTCTCACTTATGAACACATAGCCACAATGAGAAAATACAGATCTTCCTAAAAATTGCAAATTATAATGAGATCACATTAATATTTTGTTGTTTTGAGACAAAATTAGTAACTGATGAGTCATTTTATTCTCTTCTCAAATAGTTGTAAATTTATTGTGCAAACCAAAAAACTGGGTCATGTAATATGCATAGAAACAGAAAATGTGGCTTATTAATTAAAACATTCCATATAATATGAATTCAAATTGCCTATTGTATAAAATATTTTTGTGTTATAAATTTCACAGAACAACAAAATCAAAATTATCTCCAAAATTCTACATAAATATAAGGTGTATGTTTCAGCTGTATGTTGTTTCTGTTTTTACTTAATTATTTTCATGATACAGATCAAGGTAGAGCCTTGAACATTTAAATTGAACAATTTTATACTCAACTATAAGTATTTCTTGTGAGGTAAAAGCTAACATAGGTTAATCACATTCACTAATGGGATATGATATGATTTTTTCACATATATATACACCGATTATATAGCTAGATAAGGAAATCTTACCTTAGATTGTTTCTTTTTTAAAAGTGGATTTTATTTAGGTTGAACACAAAGTAATGAGTTTTACTGTGGCATTCTTATACATATTATCATGTTTGGTGCTCATTAATTCCCCCTTTGGTTTCTTCTTTCCCGTAACTGTTATTCTCTGATTTATGTTTAATATACTTTGTTATCCTTTGTGTTTTCTCCCTCCCATTGATTTCTTTCTTGCTTCATGAGATCCATTTCCTAGTTCTATGATCATTAAACACACATAGAAACAATAGAAACACACATGCACACATGCACGCACACACATACACACACAGAGAGAAAGACAGAGATTGAGATTTAAATATTTAAATATGTTACTCATATGAGATAAAATATACACTATCTTTCTAGGTCTGTTTTATTCATCAATTTTCCTGAAAATGCCATGATTTTGTTTAGAGTGGTTGTCTAAATTTCATTATGCACATGTACTGCATTTTCTATTATGTTCAAATGTTGATGAACATCTGGGCAGCTCCCAATTTTGGCTGTTGGAAATGGAGTAGCTATACACATGTGCAGTATCTCTGTGATGTATTTACTTAGACTCCTTTGAGTATATCATTTGTAGTGAAGACTGGCTACTATGGTTGTTTAAATTTTAGACTTTTGAAAGTGATTCTTTCCCTCACATCCTTGCCAGCACTATGTTGATATCTGTTTTCTTGGCAATATCCAGTCTAATTGGGAAGAGAGAAAATGCCAGGTGGTTTCATTGCATTTTCCTGATGGCTAAGGACACTTGCCAAGTGTTAACTGGTCATATGCATTTCTCCTTTGAGAAATTTATTAGCCTATATCTTGAATGGTTGAAAATTTCATGTTTAATATTTGTAGGTCTTTATATATCCTCAATATTAATCTTTTGTCTAATATGTAGTTGAAAAGTATTTTCCCTAGAGATAGGCTGCTCTGTACTGTGGTTTCCTGGGCTGAGCAGAAGCTCTTTAATTCATAAAGTCTACTTGTCAATTTTTGTATGATCTCCTATGCTGTGTGGATTTTTTACAGACAACCCTGTCAATGCCTGTATCATGAAGTATTTGTCCTAGATCTTCTTCTAGCAGTTGCTTTGTTTTAGGTCCTATGAGCAGGTTTTTGATATGCTCTAAATTGATTTTCTATATGATGAGAAATATAGCTCTACTTTCATTTTTTTTTAACATTTAGAAATCTTTCTGGTCAGCACTACTTGTACAAGAAGCAGTGTTTCCTTGAGTGAGTTTTTGTTTATATGCTTTGTTTTGTTTTTTCAAGATAAGCTTCTCTGTGTAGTTTTGGATTTCCTGGAATTCATTTAATAGATCAACATGTCCTCAAACTCAGAGATCTCCTTGCCTCTGCCTCCCGAGTACATGCAATATCACCCACCAAACTCTTGAATGTGTTTGTAACCCCCTTGTCCAAAATTAGGTGGTTGCAATAATGTAGGTTTATTTCCTTGTATTTTATACTGTTTCTTGTTCTACATGGCTATTGTCTGCTTTTGTGCTGGTATTCCACTGCTTTTACTACAATATAATGCCTGCTATAGTTTAAGACCAGGTATCTCTAAGCATTTCTTTCTCTACTAAGGTCACTTTAGCTATTTGCTATCCTTTGCATTTCCATATTAATGCCAGGGTTATTGTTTTTACTTCTACATACAATATCATGGTCATTGCATTAATTCTGTAGACTTACTTTAATAACATGGCCATTTTCATGTTAATTCTGCCTATTTACTGGTATGAAACTTCTTTTTGTCTTCTAGTGTCTTCAATTTCTTTCTTCAGTGTCTTAATGTTTTCATTGGTAGAAGTCTTTAAATTCCTTGGTTATGTTTATCCCTACGTATTTTATTTATTCAAAGCTAATACTGGATTTTATTCTGATACATTAGTGAATTCATTATTGGTGTACTAAAAAAGTTACATTTTTTCATATAAATTTTATATCCTGCAAATTTGCTAATATGGTTGATCGATCCAAGAGTTTTCTGGTGGTGATACTCATTTTGTTTAAATAGAAACCACTGAGTCATCTGCAAATAGGGATAATTTGACTTGTTCCTGCCCAAACTACACCCTTCAGTTTATTTCTATTGTCTTGCTGCTATAGCAAAGGCTTTGAATGGATACTCTTATAACATTTCAAATTGTATAGAAAACATCAGATTTTGCACATATGGAGTAGTGTTGGCTATAGACCTACTGAGTACCCATTATTATGTTGCCATATGTTCCTTTTATTACTATTCTTTCTGTAGTGATATTATCGTGAAATAATGTGGAACAGTCTTGAATTTTCTGTACCAGCTGAAATGATTACATAACATCTATACTTAAATCTCTTTATGTTCAGAATATATTTTCACATGTTGAACCAACCTTGCATTCCTTAATAAAATCACCTAGGTATTCTTAATATGTCTTTGCATTTGGTTTGCAAGAATTGGTACAGAATTACTTTTTCATTGCATCTTTATCTAGTTTAGTATTGCTAACTCCTTGGAGTACATTCTGCCCCATTCCTTTCTGCATTACAAGTAATTTTGAGGAACATTGGTAGCCCTCTTCTTTTTTTCTTTACAAATTTGATACAATTTAGATTTCTGTTTTATCAGCACTTTTAATTTTTGCTTCAATGATTGTAAAGAACCTATTTGTCTTTATTTTAATGAATTTTGATGTATCTTCTGTCTAAGATTTTAATAGTTTCTTTTATTTTGCTATGTTTCCGAATATAAGTTTTCAAATTATTTCTTAAAATTTCTGTGTATTTCATGAGATTCTGGAGAAATGTCTTTTTCATCTATATTTTACTAATTTATGCATTTATCTCCCCTGCAATTAATTTGTCCATAATTTTGCTAATCTTCTTTGTTTTTTTTTTCAAGAAAAGAACTCTGCTTGATTGAGACTATGAGGTATTTCTATATTCTTCATCTCAATAATTTTGGCATGATCTTTATATTCTATGTTTGTGATTTTGTGACTTAGGATTCAATTGTTCTTGTGAGACTCTGGGTGGATCCTTAAGGTAATTTGTTTGTGAGATTCTCTTGTTCTATAATGTAAGCATTTATATTTATAAACTTTCCCAGAGTTTTCTTTTCTGTATTCAAAAGATTCAGGGAAGCTTTCATTTTTATATGATTGTAGAAACATTCTAATTTATGTGCAATGCCCATTTAAAGGTAAATTGTTTCATTTCCATAGAACTGTGAAGTGTTTGTAATTTTCTTCCTAGTTTTGCAATCATTGTACTAGAATATGATAAAATAATGGTACTTCATATATAGACACTAGAATGTAGTCAAGTTTGAGAAGATTCCTTGGACTCTTGAGAAGAATGTGTATTCTGTTTCTGTTAGTGGAATATTCTGTAGAAATCTGTTAAATCCATTTGATCTGTATTGTCTGTCAATTAAGATCTCATATGGATCTTCTGGTTTAGCCTCTTGGTTCTGAATCCTGTAATTTTGTCTATTTTTTTCTATTGATATTTGTATATTATTTTATCAACTTATTCTTCCATACCTGATACTCTATGTTTCAGTTGTTTTTTCTGTTTGTAATAACTTGTGCAATATTTTTGTTTTATTCAAATTGGTTTTAATTTCTAAAACTTAAATCCACCTTTCTTCGAAATCTTAATTTGCTTTCTGAATTTTAGTTCCCTCTTTTTGACTATTTTTTTTTCTTTTTGTATTTTACTTTTATCTTTGTTGTCAGTTGTCAACTGTCTTCCCCAGGCCCTGGGTTAAATTTATTTAATTATGTATTCTACTTTATGTACTTTTTTGCTAAAAATCTTTTGGATTCTGCATTGGAGATTTTACCTGTACAAGTTGTTTTGACTTCGGTACTTTAGAGGTTTTGGTCCTTTTGGCGGGGCTTATGGTCTTTGTTGTTTACTTATTTCTTGTTTTTATGTGTTTCAATTTGCACAGCTGTTTGTATGGCTATCTATTTTGTCTTGGTGGGTGGGTTATAATTGAGTAGCCTATTTTTTATTGCTTGGGCCCTATTAACATTGAGAGAGCAAAAAATACATCATTGCATTAAAAACAACATGAAACAAAACAAGACATAGAAATACTTTTAAAATCAAATATAGCCTGTACCATCAATCAGTATAAAATTGAAAATAACAAAGCAAGTATAGGACATGCTATCAAAAGAAAATTATTTCAAGATAAGTGGGAAAAATAATATCAAATTGTAGAATTTTTCTCAGCTGGTATGCTTTATTTTCGAGGCACTAAGTTTAAATATATCTTTCCTACATACTTCCAGAATTTTTTCAGTTTCCTGAACCTTGTGCTCTTTGTTAAATTAGGGTTTGGTTTTCTTACTCTTTACAATAGCCTCCCTTTTTTTCCCTCTCTCTTAGGGGTGAGAGCAGGAGAAATTGTGGCTCTGTGCTGCAGATGTGTCCTCATCAGGAACCTGAGATAGACTATATTTTAAGAGATGGTGTCGAGTCACTGCTCTCCAAGTCATATAGTTTGACAAAAATAGAACATTTCTTAATATTTGAATCTCTAGATCTCTTCTCTTCCAGATTTCATGAAATACATAAAGTTTATTGTGAACCATGGTCATAACACTGTGTTACAGAATATCAGAACTTGTTCATTCTAACATTTTCTTTCTTCATTTGAGAAATAAAAATATCTTCCTAGAGAAAAAAATCGAATAACTGTAACAGTTTGCTCTTTGTTATGTACACTGTGACAGTTGTAATATTTTAAATCAAACGATCATAGAACATTAGTGAAGAACTACACTGACTCCTCTAATACAGTGTTTGAAACTTGTTTAATTACTAAGCACATGTTCACGTTCACCTAATCTCCCTTTGTTCCTTCATTCTTGCATCATACTGAGGATGAAAAGTAGGTTTGTAAACTCACTAAGCAAGTGCTTTCCCCATGGAATCTTGGCCTCTCCCTTGGACACTTTCACCAACTCTAGTTATGTCACGTGGCTGCACTGATCTTGAACATGCTTGCTTACTGTTCATTGAGTCATGGATTTTGTCCAATATAGGGTAACTTTTTCTGATGTAAATGAGGAAGTTTAGCTGTCCTTTAAGTTCATCTTATGCTCTGCTTTTGAATAAAAAGAAACTTTAAGCGATTAGCCCAGGGCAGAGGAACAGGGAGATGTTAAGCGTGGAGAGTAATTGTATAATTAATTTATATAATTCATATAAATGTAGATGGTTAGGGATACTGCAGAGGAAACCTCAAAACTTTTGTGCTTTTCCAATATAGCCTCTTCTTTATATATATGAGAGTAACCAAAATTCTGAGAAACAATTCACAGATATACTCATTGCTAAAAGTGAATAATTCAAGTAGCACATGGTACAGACAAATGGGCGTAGATGACTAAATGAATACACTTTCCATGCTGAAAAACAAGGCATGTTTTCCAAGAGAGTCAGTAGCTATCACCCGTCCAACAATCAGTTCTACAGGGCAAAAGAAATACATATTTTCAAAAGTTTATATTATATTAAAATTTTATATTTGAGGGCTGGAGAGACGCCTCAGCAGTGAAGAACACTTGTTGCTCTTGTTGAGATCCAGGCTGCTATTACAAGCACTCACATGAAACTCAAGTTCCAGAGGATGAAAGGCCCTCTTCTCACTTCTGGAGGCACCAGGAGCTCATATGGTGCTCATATACACAGACAGCCAATATTCGTACTGTAGGACCCCAAAGGACTGCCATGTCCTGGCTGAGACTTTCCGTGTGCTGCTGTCTGGCAAGTAACACTCTGCTGTTTGTCTAAGATCAAAACATCCTGATGTAGGCATGGTGCCCCAGGCAGGGAATTTACACTTGACAGCCCATTGCCCCCCAGTTGATTTCCTGTTTGTGTTTTTCCTTCCCTAGCTTGGTGTATATATTAAACCTGCTCAGTAAAAGCTTTGGCATTCTGTCATAAAAAATGACCTGAGTCTGTGTCTTCCTTTAATCAGCCAGGCCTATGCCTGAGCTCAGTACCGTGGCAGCACTGGTGCTGTCATCATACAAATAAAACAAAATAAAGGAATATAAACAAATTTATTTTATTTATTATGTTCTCGTGTTTATTTTTCTGAATATATGTGTGATACAGCACGTGGCAGAAGTCAGAAGCCAACTTTCAGGAGTGGGGTTTCTCCTACCATATGACTCCTAAGAATCAAACTCCATTATTAGAATTTATGGCAGTCACATTCACATCATAATTCATAGTACTGGCCTCAAGTTTGACAATTTCATAAGAAAATTTTTTAAGCATTTTTTCATTATATTATATACATTTCAATATCTTAATTAACATATTGTTTCCCTAGAATTTTTGATAATTATAGATGCTACTGATTCTTTAAAAATCCCCCTCATAGAAGCAGAGGGAAGGGGGTGGGATAGAGATTTTTGGAGGTAAAACTGGGAATGGGGATAATATTTGAAAAGTAAATAAAATAACCAATAAAAATTTTTAAAAATATGAGTAATAAATATTAAAGTTGATGATTCTAAATCTTTGTACATTTTTCTATTAAAAACACTATTAAAATGAATATATATATTTACTAAAAAACAGAAATCCTATATCTGTTGTATGTCTTTAAGTGCCCTCATAATTTAACCTTTTTAATTTAGAACAACAAAAAAAGAAGAGTGAATCTTCCTTCTTCCAAAGTCCTTATGTAGGTATCCAGTAGTGGGTGTGGCCCAGATTAAAGGTATGTTCAAAGTCAGCCTAGGACAAAGCAAGTCCCAGATCCAGGGACCTTGAACTCAGAGATCTCCTAGCCTCAGTCTCCTGGGATTAAAGGCATGTATTACCTTGTCTGGGCCAAAGCTTTTCATGGCCAGCGTGCCTCAAGATCTTCATGCCAAGATCCAGGTCAGAAACTTGTGTCTTCTGGCCTCAAGATCTGGATCACAGGTGAGTCCTCCAATTCTGGATTGTAGTTCATTCCAGATAGAGCCAAATTGACAACCAGGAATAGCCGTTATAATGTTATTCCACTGGGTTTCAGTCTTGGCTTAATATGATTCTTTCCTTATTAAAAGGGAAATATCTATTTTTGACACTGTATCTTGGAACTACATACTTGTTTGCTTTGATGCTACTGAAACTCACTATTAAGGAACTAGCTTGAGTATGGGAAGACACTTTAGACTTTGGACCTTTGAATGATGTTCTTATTAGTAAAGATTATAGAGATGTGGAAGGAAAGATGAATGTATTTTGCATTGTAAGACAACTATAAGCTCATGAGTAGCATGACAGAATTCATGTGTTGTGATTCACATGTGAAATATTCCCTATAGGCTCGTGTGATTGGTCATCTGTTCTACAGTTAGTTGGGGAAGTTGTGAAACCTGCAGGAGGTGAAATTTTGCTGGAGTAAGTATATCACTAGGGATGGACTTGAGGATTTACAGCCCAATTTCACTTCCTCTCTATTCTGTGTCTTCTGACTCCAGAATGGTGCCACATTCATCTCTTGCTCCATGATGGAATGTACTCCATCAAAATGCCAGCCACAGTGAAGTCATTTTTAAAGTTACATCTTGTCATGCGTTTTACCACAGCGTTGAGAAAGCTAATAAAAGATTTTGTTTATGTTGGTACATTTAAAAAAATAAATTAATATATGTAGTCAGTTGAATAATGACTAAAATTCATCAGCGCTTGACAGGTTGGGAAACCTATGGCTACACTTGTGATTCTGCAGACAAATTCCCTTTTCATATATTTAAATTTCTTTACTTGTGGGTGAAACTGATTATTCTAAAATTTAGGGAAAAACATGACTATGTTTTAAGCTGAAAATTTTGAATTTTATTTGTTTTTCTATAACATTTTTCAAGGTGCATATTTTCTTTCTTTTTGTCATGAAAGATAAAATTCTGGTAATATAATATTTAATTTTTTATTCAATTTTTATTAAGTCTTTGAGAATTTTGTACATGAATATAGTGAATTTTTAATTTTACATTTTTCATTTATTCTTCACTCATATATTACATCCTGACTGCAGTTTCCCCTCTCTTCTCTCCTCACAGCCCACCCCTCTCTCTCCACCAGGTCCATTCCTCCTCTTTTTCCCTTTAGAAAAAGGCAGACCTCTCAGAGATGTCAACCAAATACAACATATCAAATTGCAATAACACTAGGCACATCCTCTCATATTAAAGCAGGATAAGGCAACCCAGTAGGAGAAAAAAAAAAGTGTTCCAGAAGCAGAGATATTTTTTCTCCTGTTTTCACTGTTAAGAGTCCCACAAAAACATCAAGCTACACAAACATTATGTATATGTTTATACACACACACACACACACACACACACACACACCATATATATTATATGCAAAAGACCTAGGTCAAACCTGTGCAGACTCCCTCATAGTCCTCATAGATTGAACTGACTAGTTCAATCTCTATTAGCCCCTATGAACCCTAGTTAGTTGCTTCTGTAGGTTTTCTTAGGGTGCCCTTCACCTCTTTGGCTCCTAAAATCCTTCTTTCCCCTCTGTCACAGGATTCCTCTAGATCTGCCTAATATTTGGTTGTGGGCTTCTATATGTGTTCCCACCGGTTACAGGATGAAGCATCTCTGATGAGGGTCACATTATGCTCCTGTCTGTGAGTATATTAGAATATCATAAGGAGTTGTTAGTCCATTGACATTTTTGGCCAGTAGTGTTTGGTTCTATCCTAGGTCTCTGGGCTATCCAGCCTCGATTTCCTGGCCCTTAAGGCAGTGTCAGGCTTGGGCTCCCTTTAGTAGCCTGGATTTCAAGCTGGACAAGTCATTGGTTGGCCACTCCCACAAGTTCTGTGTCACATTTACTCTCAGTACATCATTCAGCAGGACAAATTGTAGGTTGAAGGTTTTATAGTTGGGTTGGTACCCCAGTCCCTCCTTTGGAAGCCTTGCCTAGTTACAGAAGATGAC
>NW_021604635.1:8011197-8149433 GCF_004785775.1 Grammomys surdaster | reverse complement strand
TGACTATCCTTTCTTTACTTCACTTCCCTCCTCTTAATTTCTCCCAGATTCACATGGCTCCTTCCTACAAACTTAATGTTCTCTTTACTGTTGTCAGTAACCAACTGAGTTCAATGTATGCTGCCCACAAATGCATTGGTATAGTGCCTCTTTGGAGTATGATTGACCTACCAGAAAAACACCTTTGAGGACTCTCTATCATCTAGCAGACATAAACTATCAATAATTTATCAGCTCATGAGTCTCTCCATATTCCATAGTGAAAAATTGATCGGTTTGTTCTTGTGAAGGTCTTGTGCAGGCAACAATAACATCTGCAAGATTTGGAATACAGCACTCATATCACCCAGAAGATACTGATATTCTCCTAACAATTTCTCAAAACTCTGGTTCTAAAAATTATCACAATGCCACTTTGAGCTTTGGATGAAGGGTATTATATAGATGTTCAGTTTATGGATGTGTACTTCATACATTTGCTACACTTGGATCATTTGGGAGTTTCTGCATGAACCACTATCTACTCCATGCATCTTTACTGTTGAAAACTGAGAGATACACTAATCTATGGTATAGAACTATGTATTTGAAAAGTAGTTTGATATTAAGTTTATTAAGCTAAATGATAGCAGTAGGTTCCTCACAGGGGCCTATGAACTCTCCAATCATAATTTACAGCACATGTAATGAATGTTTTCTGTGGAGTAGATTTTAAATTCAAACTGAAAATGATTGGTTGACTCATAACACTTGTGCCCCTACTTTATCCATGGAAGTATTTAATGTCACTAGTCATGGAATCTTATATAAGATTCAAGGTGGGTAATAATGTTGGGGCTCTTTCCCCTTCAATAACTTGTGCAACGTCTTCTGTTACAATGAGATCTAGCCTGAAGCAAGGAACTACTCTGGTAAGTAACAGCTTTATTTCCCCTGTTCTTTGATCAAAGCTCGTAGTGTCATCAGTAATAGAATCTTTACATGGTGTTCTGGTGGTCAAACAAGAGCAAAACCAGTTACCTGTGTTGATTTGGAGACCTCCAATCAACAGTTAAAAGGGAGATATCTTTTATCTTGTAATTAAGATTTTTATTTGTCAACTTAAGGCATCTGGAGAAGAATCGTCTCCTGTGCTGTGTTACCTTTAATTAACCTTTATTGTGCAAATATGTGGCTTTATCACATATTATGTTAAGTATTTCTCCACATCCAATCCTCTCTGTCCTACCCGTCTACCCACTATCCACTTAAATATCATTTACCATTACTTCCCTTTCCTATTCCTTACTACCTGTATTCTACTGTTCCCCACTTTTAAGTTCTTTCTTTTGCCTTGTTTGACAAAGGCTCCCTTCTAGTCCTGGCTCCTATAGTTACTCCAAGTTAAACACAAACTAAAAGATTTGGAGTTAGGAGCCACATATAAGTAGAGACAGGTGAAACTTGTTCTACTGCTCATGGGTTAGTTTACTCAGTGTAACTTTTATCTAGTTTCCTCAACTTACATGTTTAAACTGTGTTAAAAATGTTTTCTCCAGTGTGGAAATCCAACTCATTATGTAAAAAAATATTAAATCAGGATATTTCTAACTACTATAGTCAGAAATTTTTGAAAGGCAAGTGAAGAAAAATGCATTAGAAATAAGTGAAAATTTATCTTAATAAAATATTATAATAGATTTTCAGCCTACCAAACATGTAATAAGAAAAAGAGTAGAACAACTAGCTGTAGTCATGAGAAAAATTTTGAAGCTCTGATGATGATGCCTGCAATTTATTCTCTTTTCTATGTTCTTCTTTGAAAACATTTTTCCAAGCTCCGAATTCCATAAGCCTGTAAAAATATTTAAAAGCCCAATCTAATAAACAAGACATCCAAAAAGGAATAGCAAAGGACTTCAAATTATCAGCAATAAATGAGGATAATGTGTGATTTATCTACACAAATTCTTTTCTGATTGAATCTTAAAGAATTTGTCCTCAGTCTCACAGCTTTTTGTGACAGTTCTTTTAGATGTACGTTTATACATGTCTTTAGTTAGAGTTAGTTAGTACTCTAGCTAAATATAATAGTTTTTCTTTTCACAATTGAGTAATACTTTAGGAGATCAAGTAATTAATATTAAAATAAAATGTTGCATAAAATAATATAATCAGGGGCTCTATTACCATTTTGGTGGATGACCTATATAATTTAAAATATCTTCCTCCTGTGATTTACATTTTTAAAACTAAATACAAGTTTTATTCAGATGCTCAATTTATCTTTTATAAGCTCTACTGTAAGTAATTATATTCTAATGAACCAAACAATGACATTGCCAATATGGAAAAAACAAAGGTAAATATAGTTGATGTTTCCATTTTGATCTTCTGGAATCCTAGACATCATGTATTGCAATTGAAAACTTCGAGTACTTAGCAGTATTTATATACAATATCTTTGTAAGAGACTAATCCCTGTGTCTTTAGTAGGCATGCAAGGATTCAGACTTGCATAAAACTAGGTTCTGCTTTGTCACTCACTATCCTTATTTAAGGAAAAGAAAGTTTCCTTTGTAAATCTATGGAGTGGTAGAGTATAAGGTATCACTTTACAATTAGAAAAATATTATTTACCTTTAATATTTATTTTCATGGTTTCATCTCTAAATTACAGAAACAGCTTTTGTTCAAAATAAATAGAGATTTCTAATGAAAAGTGTCACCTGCACATCTAACCTTCTAAAGACTGCATTGACTGGAAGCGCAAAAGCTGTGATGTGTAGCATCCTAGGGAAAGGAGCTTTATGTCATAGTCATGTAACATTTAGCTCAAGCTGATGCTTTTTCTGTCATATTAGCTTAACTGAGGAAGGTGCACAGTGAGGGCTTTAGGATATCAGTGCTCACAGGAGGCCAGGCTCTTAAGGACTTAAGTGTGGTGAAAGTTTCTCACTTGACATATTTGTCAAAAACTTTATGATTCTACTCTATAGAAGGAAAGAGTTTTAGTCATAAAGTTACTTTCAACAGGTTTAAAACAAAATGACCATTCTAAAGTTGAAGCGGAATTGGATGCTTTGAGTAAAGATGGTCCCTCAGTATATTATTTCTATTCATCATCACAATTTCTCCTTATGTTAAAGGAACTAGTAGAGAAATTTTCTTTCTTTTGTAAGCCAAATATTGACAGTACTTGGGATGGAAGTAAAATGGCGAGCACAGTGATTTCATGTTCTATGATTTCTGTGATACACTTTGATTAAATTGCTTTCTTCTGATATTTGTGGCTAAATACTTGGTGAGAAGTTACAAACGTAGCAGAGAAATAATTTTGAGATTTTCTTGTAGGTGAATGTCTCCTTGATTGTAATACAGTCTCTCTTTCAAGGCAGAAAACATACTGTGAACAGCTTTGCTTTTGATTTCAGCACAGAGTCAGAGACCACAAACATTGATGTATGCTTCATACTTGCATCTGGTTGCAGACAATAACTTTTAAAAAAATGCCTCTTTCATTGAAAATAACAGAAAGATACTGGCAACATCTGGAGAGACCTCAAATGAATTTCGTTTTTCTTTCTGCAAGCTGAACTGGTATGATGAGAGTTATTTCTAACATTCTCTTTCCTCCCCTTAGCTTTTCCCTTCTAAATTCTGGGCTTGCCCACGTCTCATAAACTCTTGTGCAAATAACCGTTTGGTTTTGTGGGCACTATTCTCATTACTTCAAGCTCCCTTTTGTCCAATCCATTCTGTTCCTGTAGGGCTGCTGGCCCTGGTCAATACCTCCCACTTCTCACCAGCTCTCTCACCTCTCACCTGGAACAGTGTAATAGCCTCCTTGCTTGTCTTTTTCCCTTCGGAGATTTTAGAGTCCAATACATCACTCACAGAGTGAGCAGCATCATAATTTAAAGAATAGATTTAGTAGTATAGCTGCTGTGCTTATAACATAATAAAAAGAAAATATTTATGGTTCCTTTTGATTACAAGACAGAGTTTTCAATGGGTTAAATTGGAGATTTTAAAAGATTGGTTAATATCCATGCTAAATTTATCATATCAAAAACATACATTTATCAACTCAGTTTTCCCAATAAAATAAGTAAATATCTATATTTTAAAACTGTAATTTCCACCTCTTCTTGAGTATAGGATTGTACTGAATAGACAAATGTTATTTCTCATCATTATACGGATTTTTGCAATGTTCTTAAAATCAGAAATATGAACTGATAGATTAATGATATGTCATATCTATTTTAAATTTATTTTCAACACCAACAAAAACTACTTTCAGAATCTATACTGTTTGAGTAGAAATACATCAATCATATAAATGAACAGGCTACAGGTCCAGGTCAATACCTTCCAGCCCATTAAACAGAGGAAAGGAAAGCAAGTTTGTCTGCATTCAATATGCCTGAGAGCAAAGATAGATAGCAATAAATGTACGATTCTGACTATGGCTTGCCAATACTAGCCTGGAAAAAGATCAGTCATTAATCCACCACAATACAAATTATTAATAAATTTCTGCACAGAAAGAAAATACAATGAAATAAATTTATTGGTTTAGGAAATCACATTCAATTATAGCTAAAGACCAACCTCACCCTAGTACTAACAACCCCATATGTTTTAAACGAATCTTGTGGAAGAAATTATTTTCAAGAAGAAATTACATGTTCTGCGATCCACTCATCTCCTAAAACTGTGTTCTTGTTATGCTGATGCCTATTCAGACTTGAGATGATCTAGGGAATTACAGATAACCTTGGTTATTTGAATACTAGCACTGAAGGAATACATGCTAACTCAGATGTCAGATAATGACAATTGGTATCGATAAAATTCCATTCATAGAGGAAGATTGTATTTGGCATGCATGTGGTCAGTAATAAAAAGGCTGGGTAGAACAATGAACACTGAGAGTGGATTTCCAGTATTTTAAAGAGAAAACTGGGGTGGGGTGTGCAATGACAATTGCCACTAGTCTACCTGTCATTTTTTAAATTTTGTTTATCTGGTTACAGATATTAATGATGTCATACTTCATTCCATAAAGTATACCTAAAGGGACTTATGGCGGCAATGACTTTTGAGAGTGTTTTTATCACTTAATTTCATAATATGCTTCATGAGTACTCATTAATATTATACTTTTTTCTCCCATTAACTACAATCCCATTGCAATATATTTTTGTAATGCTAATGAAATTCAAAGTTACATTAATTTCTAAATAAGAGAACCTAGTAGAATTAGTGAAGTTTGTGGTTTTCTTTAATACTAGCACTTTTTCAAAATTTTCTTTCCAATATTTTGGTATTTCATAAATAAGTACTCCATTGCTGTTGCTTCCATAGTAAAAAAGGAAAGGAATAAACATACCATGTAGTATTTTCAGGACCTAATGGGGATGAGATTAGTTGAAATATCCAACAAAGGGGAGAGAGAACCTATAGAGACCATATCCAGAGGTTAGGCAATGTCCCCAGTTGGGAGATAGGGCCACCCATTCATCTCCAAATGTTTATCCCAGAATTTCTCCAAACCCAGACACTATCATGGATGCCAAGAACTGCTTGCTGATAGGAGCCTGATATAGTTGTCTCCTGAGAGCCTCTGCCAGAGCCTGACAAATACAGAGGTGGATGCTGGCAGCCAACCATTGGACTGAGCACAGGGACCCCAATAGAAGAGTTAGGGAACAGATTGAAGGAGCTGAAGGGATTTGCAACCCCATAGGAACAACAACAATATCAACCAACAAGATCTTCCTCCCCCTAGAGCTCCCAGGGACTAAATAACCAACCAAAGAGTACACATGGAGGGACCCATGGCTCCAACTCCATATGTAGCAGAGGATGGCCTTATCTGGCGTCAGTAAGATGAGAGGCCCTTGGTCCTGTGAAGACTTGATACTCCAGTGTAGGGGAATGTCAGGGCGGTGAGGAAGGAAAGGGTGTGTGGATGGGTTGGGGAGCACCCTCATAGAAGCAGGAGGAGGGAGGGATAGCGGGGTTTCAGAGGGGAAGCCGGGAAAGGGGAAAACATTTGAAGTGTAAATAAATAAAATATCCAATAAAAAATGAAAACAGCAAAAAAGTTTATGGCGAGTAACGAAATTATTTATAATCTAAAAAGGAGATGGTCTTGAAGTCAATTACTGTCAACATTAGTAAATCCAGTCATGCCTGAACATAAAACTTCATGTTGAGAATATAACATAGAAGTAGCAATGTACCTTCTCCAGGCAGTAGTTCTTGTGGAAGGATACATTTTGTAATTCATCTTGAGTGTACTCATCCATTAAGCCTAAGGAGAGAGTGTCATGGAGCACGTACAAAAATGCTTCACTCGCCGTCTTCCCAACATTCCACGCACTATTATCTAACAAACCAATGATTCTTTCATGACCTGTCCTGGCTTTGGGGATCAGAATATTAAGACTGCTAAAGAAAATGGATTTAAAATAGGTGATATACAACATGAGTCCATAGCAATGCTGCTTGTAAGTGATTCTGTATGATTTTCCTTTTGGTTGTGATAGACCTAGACCACTCCATAAGTTCAGAAGAGAACATAAATCCATGCCTACCTCTCCACTGTGGTCCCTTTCTACTTTCATACCTTTTGCTGTATTATCAGATTATAGCAAGGTCTAATGATTCAGAGTAAGTGAATTTCTCTGAATTATTTATCCACAAGTAAGTGACAACATGAGTTAAGAGCCACTTTATGAGATGAAACCCATACCTGAGAACATGAAACTAGAGAGTTTATAAACCTAGAATAAAAATTAAATAATTATGATCTAAAAAGAAAAGAAAAAGTAGTTATAAAAGGACCCCTAATGATATTTTGTTATATTCATATATCAGTGCATTGTTCAGCCAGCATCTGAGAGACTTCTTTCTGCAGCAGATGGGAACAAATAACAGAGACCCATAGGCAGACCTTAGACTAACAGTGAAAGACCTTGAAAAACACTCAGCTATAAATGGGATGTCTCTATCAAATTCCTTCCCTGGTGGCTCAGGTAATCCAACAGGAGAAGAGACAGAAAGACTGTAATGGGATGGAGGACACTAAGATAGTAAGAACCTGTAAATCAACATGAGTAAATCACATTTGAACTCAGAGAACTATGAAGCAGCATGTACAGGGGCTTCAAGGTTCTGCACCATATATACTCTGACTTCTGGATTAGTGGTTTTATGGAATTCCTGTAAGCGCAAATAAGTGAGTTTTTTATTATTGTGTCTTCTCTTGGGAACTTTTCCTTCTGTTTGTTTTGCCCAACTTTTATAGCATTCATTTTATATTTTATTTTTGGTATATTTTGAAAAATTATTAAATGAATTAAAACTTAGACACTAAGGTAAAGTTAACAACTGAAATGTAATGTATAACTTTTAAGAGGGAAAATTTATTTTCTCTGATACAGTGACACCGAGTTTATCAGCTATAGTCAGGATAATCCTCATGTTTAGGAGTATTGACCAACATGTTTAAACTCCACAGGTTTGGTTTTTGTTTTATTTTGCTATTTGTTTTTTTTGTTGTTGTTTTGGGGTGTGTGTGTGTGTGTGTGTGTGTGTGTGTGTGTACATGTGCTTTTACTTGGTTACAGTTTGGTGCTTTATTTTGTTTGTTTTTAAATATGGTTTGATTTATTTTCTTGGTTTGGGGCATTTTGTTGTATTGTGTTTCTTTCTTTCTTTCTTTCTTTCTTTCTTTCTTTCTTTCTTTCTTTCTTTCTTTCTTTTTTCTTTACAAGGAAAGTAAAGTTGGATAGGTAGGAACAGGGAGAGAATACTCAGGGACTTGAAAAAGGGAAGAACATGACAAACATATCTTCTATTGTCTAATTGCTCCAATTAAATCTTAAAGCACTGCAATGATAAGAAGTAGGAACAATGGACAGCCCTGTCCCATTACGAGTTAGCTTCAATATCTTTCTCCTCTTAGGATGATCTGGGTGTGAATAAGTGATAAGTAGCCTTTGTTATCTTGAACTATGCTCACAATATCCTATTCTCACTAGGAACTTTATCATGAAAACATGTTTGACTTTGTCAAATACTTTTTTCATATACTGAGATTATGTAAGATTTTTCTTATGTATAGGTAATGAGTTATTATAATTATTGACTTATTTATGTTGAACTATCACCATATGTATCTTCAGTATGATGAAAGTTGATTATGATGATCGTTCTTATATGTAAATGGACTCATTTTTAAAAATATTTCATTTATAATTTTTGGATCTATACTAAACATGAATATTAGTCGTTAGTTCTCTTTGTTGTTATGTTCTTACCTGACTTTGGTTTTAGAAAATAGTGTCTTTTTAGAAGGAGTTTGGAAATACTTCTTATATTTATTCTTTGTAATAACTTGTGACATATTTGTTGCATTTTTTTAAAATCTGGTAGAGTTTAATGAATCCTTCCACTCTTTCACAGAACAAAATTTTGTGGCTTTTTAAGTCATTGATCTCTTTATTGTTTCACTATTGCAGTTGGGATAAGACTAGAAACTCTTCCATTTATTTTATTTTTTTACGACTAATGATTACATTATTTTAATGTATCCTCTTATAATAGTATTGAGCTCCTTTGATATTATTGTAAGGCCTATTTAGTATATGGTAAATAAATCTAGCTAACTACCATGTCTAAAGATATAAACTCTAGAGGAGAAAAACTACTTCTGTATTGCTAACAGTATTGAAAATACTTATCCTTTTAACCAAAGATAAGTGTAGTTGTCATCATTCACCAAATAAGTGTTTTAACCCCAACAGACAGGAGCTACTGCAGATTCAATACTGTTTAAAAAAATCAAAACAAAGAGGATAAATGGTCTTGGGAGTCCAGAGCCAATTAGTATTTTACAAAGCAATGCGATATAGACGGTACAGGAAACATTACAAAGTGGAAGTAGAAAGATGCTAAACACAGATAACCAGAAAGAAATTGCTATAAGATTGTGTCATCTAGACATAATAGAAATATTACACTAATTAAATATCAACAGTATGGTATCACAAGCAAAAAATGCCTAAATAATGGCCTCGCCAGCTGGTAAGTTGATGCAAAATTTCACCTATAAGTGAAGAGCTACAAACAATTCATGGCAACTGAGAGAATTAACTTGTCAAAAGGATGAGATCCCTGAAAGGCTATTCAGTTGCAAGTGATCAGCTCCAAACACATGCACATACATGTAACACTAGTTGGCCTCAAAGGGTTGATTACATATACATACACATACATTGCACATTTATTCATATATAGCATATATACATATGTCAAACACATCTAGGTCACATACATATGCACATTCATACATATACATACATATTCATATGTATTTACATCATATAGATATATTACACATATACATACATTCTTTACATATATGTCATATACATTATATACACACACATATAAATCTTGATTTGTGTCTGTTTAAATCATTGATATCTTTATTGTTTTTCTTTGGTAGTTTGGAGGAGTCTAGAAATTCTTCCATTTACCTTATTTTACCCAACTAATGTTTATATTCTCTTAATGTATTCTCCTATAATATTATTAAATATCTTTAATATTTATCATAATTTCTTATATTTATATTATGATACCTGATATATAACATATAATTAGGCATAATATATAATTATTTATAAAGTATTATATTTATTATACATGTGTATATATTATGTAAATATATATAATCATGAATATATATGTATATGTGTGTGTAACAATAATAATTAAAGAAGGGGGAACAAAATAATCAAGGAAAGTAGAGGGTAGAAAGGACATGGGAGGAAGAGAAGAGGTGGAGGGGGAAAAAGGGGGAAGAATTAGGTATGGGAGGAGATGGAGGAGATATGCAGAGGGTCAGTTGAACAGAAAACTGAACAGAAGTGTGTGGCAATGGTAGATGAGGAACTGGGGTTAGCAACCAGAAAGCCTTGGATACCAGGAAGGTAAGAATCTCCCAGGACTCCACGGGGATGACATCAGCTGAAATATACAACAAAGGGGAGGAACAACATGTTGAGACCATTATCGAGAGGTTAGGCATGGCTCTCCGGTTGAGGGATGGGGCCACCCACTCACCTACAAAATTTTAACCCAGGATTGCTCTTGTCTAAAGGAAATACACAGACAAAGAGTATGACAGAGACTGAAGAAAAGGCCATTCAGAGACTGCCCCACCTGGAAATCCATCCCACATGCAGACACAAACACAGACACTATTGTAGATGCCAAGTAGTGCTTACTGACAGGAGCCTAATACAGCTGTCTCCTGAGAGGCTCTGCCAGATCTTGACCAATACAGATATGAATGCTCACAACCAACCGTCAGACTGAGCACAGGGACCTCAATGGAGGAGTTAGGGGAAGGACTGAAGGAGCTGAAGGTGCCTTATTGGTATCAATGGGAGGGGAAGCTCTTGCTCCTGTGAAGGCTTGATGCCCCAGTTTAGAAGAATGCTAGGGTGGTGAGGTGGGATTGTGTGGGTGGGTGGGGAAGCACCCTCATAGAAGCAGGGTAAGGTGTGTGAGATGGGGGTTTGGACAGGGGAAACTATGAAAGGGGGTAACATTTGAAATATAAATAAATAAAATATCCAAGTAAAAAAACAACAAGAAGAATCCATGCATTTGAAATGGAGTTGAGAGGAACACAGAAGGTGCTGGAAGGGGGAGAGGTAATAATGGAAATAATATCAACACAGTACTAAGTATAAAATTCTCAAAACAATTTTAATAGCAAAGAAGATAACATGGGGCAATTTCCTTTTATCATACTTATGTCATGTGTTTATTTCTGCTAGGGACTCCATGAATATACATAAGTAAAATATATTACTTTTAGAAATGGTTCTATTATGAAATGTCTTAAATGTTTATGATCTCTCATGCCTATAATTATCATTAATCAATTATTCTTTTCAACAACTTGCCTCCATAGCACTAGCTAATTACTTTTTCATTTAGTGGTTACCTTACAAATGCTCAGTAGCAGTAATTCTACTAATGGCATAAAGAAAGGTCCTTAGAAGGATGTAAATGGCTAGAGAGCTACAGAAATGTCAACCCATTTCCTCTTCCTCTCAAACTCAAGAACAAAAGACAAGAGGTAACATCATCTTTACATGGAGAATTGCCATATTGGTGCTATGGAAAGACAATGAATTTCCTGAACTTTCTACATAAAACAGTCATGGTAATCAAATCAATTATTTCTAAGTTCTGTTGCTAAACTGTAACAATTAGGTACTGTGTAGTGTTTCTGTACAATGGAATGCTATCCAACAGAACAACTCCTTGCCTCTAAAAGTATTTGAGAAAAAAAATTAGAAAAAAATTTGTATTATAAGCGTATCCTATCAGTGCTACCAAACTTTTACTTGGAGAAGAGTTCATTCATCTGATATGATATTTTTTCTCATAAATATTTGTCAAGGATTCAGAATAATCTAGGCCTCTTAGACAACACAGTCACTTGGTTATCAAAGACATGAAAACCTATATGCATGCTGTCTTCTCAGTCAACCGTATAATGCAGCACTTTGCCATCCCCATTAAGAGATGGATTTTGTACTATACTATGCATTTTATAATATTTCTATCTAAATGCAGATTTCTACATTCCATATCTACCATGGAGTGAGGGTTTCCATAAAAACATCAGCAGGAGAGTACATTGAAATTCATTTTGCATATTAAAGAAATCTCTCTGAGTTTCCTTCTTTTATTTGTTTTATCAACTCAAGCAATAAGCAAGAAAATTAGAGTTTCAGCCGTGATGGGAAAACGATTTATGATTTTATCAGCCTTGCTTCTTTTTTTCCCTGCTTAGAAAATGTACAGATTTTTGAGAGCACATCAGCTTAAAATGTCCCCACTGGAAAATGAAATAAGTCTAGCTGTATCATTTCACCCAAATACTGTAGTACTCTATTACCCAACGACAGCCTCACTTTGAGTAATATGCCCCTGGATGCTTTTCTTCTCAGTATCTACAGCACACATAAAATCTGTCCCATGGGGATATGTTCCATTTAAAAACATTATTACAAACCTCATAATATTTTCCAGCATGTATCTTAGTGGCATGGTTAGGTCAGGGGTACAGTCAATGCCTAATAGATTAAAAATATGTCTCTTCACACTTGCAACTCTCTTTAACAGAGAAAACATATTGGAAATTGGCTGTCACCAGAATTGTGGCAAATTTCCAAGCAGTTTATTATATGCAGTTTACTGAAGCTTTGCATAAGCCCACAGCCAATTCGATATGTAAGGAAGAAACAATGCACGCTGAACTAATGTGAATATGAAATTAAAGAAACAGTAACTTTAAATCTAAGAATACAAATTTAGGTTAAAATGCTACCATAATTACAAATATTATTTAAATGGTGAAAACAAATTGGATAGTTTATGAAAGCATGCATTCAAAATCAAAAAGCTGAACCTTTTGTCTCACAACAGCAGCAAATTGACATGCTGAAATATTTAGAGACATATGATGTCATCCAGGTTGGTGACTGTTTAAATCAAAATTGTTACAGTGATATAAAAATTAGTAGTTCTCTTTTATGAGCACTATTTGTTGGACTTGCATAGACAGCTTACATCTACAACACTCAGACACATAATTTTCTATCCTATTTTCTCTTGACCATGCAATTATTTTACAAATGTCAAGAACAACTTATTTAAAAAGCTATTAATTTCTGCAAATGAGACTTTTTTCTACGTGAAAATAATATTCCATCAGTTTCTTTTCTCAGTCTATATGCAAGATAGACTATTAAATACCAGGTTTTTTTCTTTCATGCGTCAAACATCTAATTCACCCCATAATAAAATATTTGGTTCAACGGCATTGCTGTCTGCATGTTTTAAAAATTATATTATTAATACATTTCCAGCAAAAGAGAGCCCACCACATACCACCATTCTATTTGTTAAATTTTTAAAGATTGAAATGAAGCAATCCTTTAGATAATTATGACTTTATAAAGTATATCAGAGATTCAAATTTAGTCAACCTGGACACAATTTAGGAGACAATGAAGAAGAAGTCTGTATGGCTCTGAGACCAGGTCATGGTATAGGTAGAGGCATCCTGCTCTGTAAGTGGTCTGAAAAATGGCAAGCAAGGCTTAATATAGCCTAATATTAATATAGTTTCTTCAGAGGAGTAGAATATATCTCTTAATTCCTAAATGCCCCATGTATAACTAGGATATAATTTATGTATTTTAGCTATCTCCTACAACAACTTCTTGCCTGCTATTTTTCAAATCTATATTTTCTCACTAGAATCCTGATAAATAAAAAAAAATTGTCCTTTCTTTCTTATTATTTTTTCTAATATTTTATTCTGTTTGCAAGAGCAAAGGTACATACTGTCTATGGCTTTCTAGTAGAAAACAAAGCAAAATAAAAACAAAACAAGCCATTATTATAGTAGTAAGCCTCATGTGTGTCATGGACTTGATAAAGATTTACATAAAAACCAATGTAGTACGGATTATTTTTAGAGCTAGTTGGAGACAGGGTTGGTAATACTACATGGAATAAGAGCTTACTGCAAGGCCAAAAAGACAACTATTGTTGGCAGCTTCAAAATGAAACAAAACACCTCAGCTCTGGCAGAAGGTTGTGCATTGTCCCTGGCGAGGCAAAGAATTAAATACTTGTCACAGGTGATCTATGGCTGACATTCAGAATGCTGTGGCAGAGGAAAGCTGCAGACCTCTCTGGTAGCTGTTTTGTCCCAGTTGAGCAATGAAAAGCCAAGGACACAGCTCAGTCATCAGTACTCTTACCCTTGGAACTTATCTTGCCAGTTTATCCTTGGCAATACATTCAAAGAGTGAAAATGCATTTGACTGAGTTCCTAAAAGTAATGCACTAATGTTCTAGTGCCCATGGCTTTCTATCTAAACACTTTTCTGTTTGTAACCCATACTGTGGACTATTGACTCAAGATTTAGTTTGTGATTCCTTGGATTTTGCTCATTAGCTAGGGAAAATAAACAGAATTTTACCAGTGTTAAATCTGAATACCAGTGGTTGATTATCCATTCACTTTAGACAAATACACATCTAAATTGGGAACTTGATACCTGCATTGAATGACAATTTCTGCACTTGTATATTTTACACAGATATTCTATTAAGCTGTATTCCTTCAATTTTTATATTTACATTGTTTTTCTTATTACTTACTAAGAAACTAAGATGTTTGGCCTCAAGCCTATCAGTATATTATTGAGTAGTTGACAATACTTGAGATTGTAAAATTTTGTAATTATTTTACCACTATCTCAGGATATAAAGCTAGATGTGGCAAGGACAGTAATTTGGGGTCATATTTCTATAAAACATCTCTATTCAAGGTTTTCTATATCAGTATATGTTTTCTTTAGTTGCTAATTAGTTAATATAGATGAACAGCTGGTACATATCTCTTTATCCATTGTCTAATTAAGATTGTATTGCTGTGAAGAGATACCATGACTATTGGAACCCTTACAAAAAAAAACATTTAATTAAGGCTAACTTATAGTTCAGAGTTTGAGTGCATCATCTTCGTGGTGAGAAACATGATTTCATGCAAGAAGATATGGTGCTAGAGAAGGAGCTAAGAGTTCTACATCTTGATCTGTAGGCAACAGGAGACGGTGTGCCACACTAGGCCTAGCTTGAGCTTATAAGATCTTAATGCCCACATCCACAGTGATGTACTTCCTCCAACAAGGCCACACCTTCAAATATTGCCACTCTAATGGGCTGTGATAGTTTGCATGTGCTTGGCCCAGAGAATGGCACTATTAGAAGGTGTGGTGCTGTTGGAGTATGTGTGGCCTTGGAGTAGATGTGTCACTGTAGGTGTGGGCTATAAGACCCTCATCTTAGCTACCGAGAAGTTAGTATTCTGTTAGCAGCATTTAGATGGAGATATAGAACTCTCAGCTCCTCCTGCACCATGCCTACTGGGATGCTGCCATGCTCCTGCCTTTATGATTATGGACTGAACCTCTGAACCTGTAAGTTAGCCACAATAAGATGGTGCCATTTATAAGACTTGCCTTGGTCATGGTGTCTGTTCACAGAAGTAAAACCCTAGCATGAGCCAAACATTCAATCACATGAGTCTATGGGTGGCATTCTTATTCAAAACACTACAGACATTTTTTTCTAGAATAATCATGAGTTTGTACAATCTAATGCAATTTAGTTTCTCATTAAAAAATTGGCCACAAGCTAAGGTCATCTGGGAAGAGGGAGCCTCAAATTCTAAAGATGCTTCTATCAGATTGGCCTGAAGGCAAGTTTGTGGATGGCATTGTATTTGTTTATCTGTTTTTGTTTATTTGGTTTTTGTCTTTTGTTTTGTTTATATTGGTTTGACTTTTTTTCCCCAATTATGAATAACACTGGATGTCTCAACTAACTGTGGTCTGTATTGCACCTGAGGATATAGTCCTTGGAGACATAAGAAAGATAACTGAACTTGAACTACAGAGCAAGACAACAATCAGTGTTCACATTTGGTTAATGCATCTGCTTCTGCTTCCTGTCCCAACTTCCCTTCAGTGATCTACTGCGGTCAAAACAGGTAAGCCAAATAAACTCTTACTTCCCCAATCACTTTTGGGTATTACATTTTCAAAGCAACAGAGCAAAGTAGAATACACAGAGAACAATAGCTTGACTCCTTGCTTTTATCTAGCCAAGAAACAATACTTCCCAGGGAAGTAATGATATGTCAGTTAGACAATAGACACTTCACAGAAGCATATGGACCTTAATTTAGGTCAGTAAGAGGTTAGATTGATGAAATTTCATTATAGGCAAAAATGTTTATTATGTATAAAAAAATTAACTCAGTAACTCCTGGGATTATCTCCAATTTCTTTCTAAATCTTTTTTTTCCATTCACAGTAAACACATGTGCAATGCTCTATACCACTAGGATCCAGCTTGAGCTCATACAGATGTAACTGAAGTCAGTGTATCCTCCTAGTCTTTACATAAGTCTTACTTCCCAGTAGAGCCTATGGCAAGTACCCCTCACTTTTTGGTATGGCTGATCCTCCTGATATTTCCTGAATACTTTCCACGATGCTATAATAATCAGAATCGCATACTAGTAATATTGATATCTGTTATGTTTATTGCTTTTTACCTCCATAAATTTGATAATTACCTACTTGTTAAATGATGGTTTCTGTTTCTCATGCCTGCTGCACATGAGTTGAGTACAACATAGAGACCTCACCTTGTGTTTTCATCCCTCAGATCTGCACAAAGGTAACCGGTGCCCTGTTTGCTTGTTTACTTTTAAGACAGGGTTTCTCTGTGTATTCCTGGCTGGCTGTCCTGGAACTTGCTCTGTAGATCAAAATGGCTTTGAACACAGAGATCTGTCTGCCTGTGTCCTCAAAGTGCTCAGATAAAAGGCCTGGTTCATTCCTCACTTATCATTTCACAAAAAGATAGATTTGGAAGATGATGTGTTAGTAAGAACATCCTGTTGTAGCTGATGACTGAGTCTCCTACTTATAACACATGGGTCTTAACTGGAAGGTCACATGATCTTCCAGAGACAAAGAGACATTGCCTTGCCTTATGTCCAGACAAAAAATGAGAACTATTTGAGTAAGTGCTTCCTGGCCAAACAGTCATAGTAAAGTTGTTCTCCACATGAATGCATGTGCATGGACAATGCTTGATATGAAAGAGTGCTGATAGATCTACTAACACTGAGTTCTCTTTAAAATGTACTCATTTATTTATCTTTTACTTATTTTGGACAAGGAGATCACAGAATTGACGAGAAATTCCTACTTTGTGTGTCCAGGACACACAATCAAATGAAAAAAGACTGATTAATAAACAGACAGCTACACAAGTTCATCTGGCCTGCTCTGTATCTAGGGGTGTTGGCCCTTTTCCCTTCTAACTTGGAAAAATTATTTTATGATCTATCAATAGTAATAATATGGCCTTTTGTTTATTCTTCCCTCTCTTCCCTTTTTCCTTTTCTTCTTTTTTGAGATGTTCACATTTTCACACTTTGCTTTTCATTTTTTTCTTTGTTACTTTGTTTTCTCTTTTGTGTCCGGTGCATGTGTATGGTATGTGTAAATATACATACTGCCATGGGTACAGGTGCATGTGTGAACAGGGACTTGTTTCCATGAACGCATATCTATGTAGAGATTAACAATGAGTGTCTTCCTCAATTAGTTTTGTCTTCCATATGATAGCAGAGGATTTTCTTTGATCCAGAGTTCACCTTCTTGACTCTCTTTCTAGTCCTAATTTCCTTATTCCATGACCTGACAAAGTAACAGAGTTCCCTGTGACCTCTTCACACATGCATATTATGTACTTTGCTCATATTTACACTGTTGTCCCTCTTAATCAACTCTTTCCCACAGTGCTAATTTCCTTCTTTTCTAAAAGCCTTCATGTTGATAAGTCCTATAGTCATTTTAAAACCTCACACACATACATGAGTATAATGCATGAAAGTCAATGTGATACTTGCCTTTCTGAGTCTGGAATATTTCACCTAACATAACAGTCTCCCACTCCACCCGTTTTCCTAATAATGTCATATATTTTTCTCTGTGGCAGATGTGGTGGTTTGAATATGCATGACATGACATCCAGAGGTAAGGTCTACTCATTTTTAAAAGTTTTGATAATGTTACTGCTTTAACTTCAGGTTGCTTGCCAATGCTATGTAAATGTCTTTAACATCATTTCTGCTATTATCTCCACTATTTTCCTATATTTTATTCCTTTAAAGAAATAGGTTTTAAATGATTTTTCTAATTGAAAACCAAATTACTTGTTATAAGTGGAAACATTTTGGAAACAAGTTTTAATTAAAGTAATACTTATATAGAAGGGGTAAAATTAGACACTCAGGAGAAGTCTTGCATACTAATTTTCAAGTAATAATTGATTATTTAGTAAGAATTTTAAAATTTATAATAACATACCATTTGAGTATTAGTTTTTATTTGCTAAATTATGTAAAGATGTATTTAGTAAGTAATAAAAGAACTCTTATCATATGAAAAAGATTTACTACTTAAATGCTAATTGTTACATGTCATAATTGTTTCCCCTGAAATTCTTCTGAAGTCTAAATTTGATGTAAAAATTAATAAAGCAAATAATTACCAACTGAAAAGATAATTATTAAAATAAAATAAATGAATCATAATCACTTGCAAAAGAACATTTAACAAAGTAAAAACAAAATTTTCAGAGACAAGTTGTCAATATTTTACTCACAAAAACTATCCAGTCTATTTAATTCATGCAGATACAAGCATTCATAGTTATGGAAGAAGGTTTAACTGTTTTATCCCTCATTATGTAGTGTATAAATTAAGAAGAGCTTTGACCACTGTATTGAGGTAGCCCTATCTTGTAAAAATGACTCTTATTTTCCTGATGTAATTGTTATCTCTGAGGCTTACTGCTTTATTCTGTTAACCTAGGCCTAGTCCTGGAAGCTTCTAGCCTGGAAGCTTGTCTAGGCCTAGAATGTTTCTAGCTTCTGAGGCTTACTGCTGAATACGTTTACCTTTTTCACTTCTTTCTGAGCTCTAACTTGCTGGTTCAAATCAGCTGTTCTGGCACAATTCCTCTCTAAGCTGACCAGTTCAATCTGTCTTTACTTCGCTTTTTCCTAATTGCTCGGCTTTGTCTCGTACTAATTTTGCCAATCTGTTTTAATCCTCTGGCTCTTTCTGTCTTCAACTGTATCTCTCTCTCTCTCTCTCTCTCTCTCTCTCTCTCTCTCTCTCTCTCTCTCTCTCTCTCTCCTGTCTTTGTAAAACTCTTCCAATAAAACTGCCTCTCTCCTCTCTTTTCTCTGTGTCGCTCCTTAAGTAGCTTCCCTTTCTTCTCTCTTCTTGTGAGAGTTGGGCATATTCTATTCTGTCAAACCTTTCTCTAATTTATCATTTTGTCTGCCACTCAATTAGACAAAGCTTTCAAACATAGTGCTTCTTTCTAAAAACTAACTTTACCTTTATTGTTTGGGATTAAAGATGTGTACCACCACTCTTGGACCTAAGCTTTTCTTTAACTGGAACTTGCTCTGTAACAGACTGGACTTGAACTCAGATATCTGCTTGTCTCTGTTCCTATATTCCATTCCAGCTGTATCACACAGGCCAAGAAGGTCTTTATATGTAATCTCTTGCCAGAGTGGCCATGTTCGAAATTAACATGTAGATTATTCTACATCTTCCTCCTTTCTGTTAAAGCTAAAAACTGCAGATAGTTTAACTTTTATAATAGAGACAATTACCCATTCCACAAATTTAACAATCCAAATGTTCTTATGGAGATCCAAAGATGCAATGATACTTCATAAATAAAACCCTGATCATATGTACTTCAGCAACAGTGCATTTCACCATCAAGGTTTTCAATCTGTCAATCTGATGAACAGTCTGTCCTTTTTCAGCGGTCTCCATGCAGTAGGGGATCTGCTTTCTGCATCATCCACAAGGCCTGCTAGCTCAGAGAGGCAGAGAAAGCTCCTAGCTGACCTTCTTACTGAGCTGAGCTGATGTCTCAGAAGAAAAAAGCTTTCTCCTTCTCCTTCTCCTTCTCCTTCTCCTTCTCCTTCTCCTCTTCCTCCTCTTCTTCCTCCTTTCCCCTCCTCCTCTTTCTCCCTCCTCCTCCTTCCCCCTCCTCCTTCTTTCCCCTCCTCCTCCTCCTCTTCTTCCTCCTCCTCCTCCTCTTCCTCCTATTCCTCCTCCTCCTCCTCCTCCTCCTCCTCCTCCTCCTCCTCCTCCTTCTCCTCCTCCTCCTCTTCTTCCACTCAAAGATCTTCCTTTATGTTTACTTATGTTCACTCTCTGTCAGCTGGTTGCTTGTTCCACCTCTTGGCCTAGGGTTGAATTTATTTAGCTCTTGGACTAAAAGTGTGTGCTAGGGCTGTGTTGCACCACAAGTAATTGTTTTAATAAACAGGAAACTCTTGGATAAAAGGTCTGTGCTAGAAATGAGCCATAAAACAAGAAGTTTGTTTTCTTCAGTAAATAACACAATCTAGGGGTTCACAGTGAGTTCAAATATCCTGCAACAGTATCTTTCATACTTGCCTTGACCTTTAATCTCCATTACACTTTTTCTAGGTTGAATTACTTTCAAGCACAAATACATACATCTTTACTGCGAAACTACAGGTATTAAATGAGAAAATATATGTGTTTCTCATGAAATGTAACACACTGTATATGACGAATATATCCTTATCTATGAATAAACAGTCGCATATGATAGTATACAGAAGAACCACTCTTGTACATGCAAGAGCTCCCTGGTAGGTTTTCTAACCACAAATGTTCAACCTTTGTGATTGAGATATGAGTGTTGATATGAAGACACTAGATAGATTTGTGTAAGTGATTGTGTGTGTGTGTGTGTGTGTGTGTGTGAGAGAGAGAGAGAGAGAGAGAGAGAGAGAGAGAGAGAGAGAGAGAATTTGGGAAGAATGCATTTGAGAGTGAATGGGGGTACTCAGGAATATTTGAACATGGAACAGGAGAAAGAGAAATGTTGTAGGTATAGTACTTCAGTACTTATCTATAAAATTATCAATAAAACAAGAAACAAAATTATGATATGATATGATAGATAAAGATTCTCTTTATAAGTAGAAATACATGCTCATAACTCCTCCATATTCCACAGAAATAGGAATAAAATTATCCCTATTCTAGTTTAATGTCTATTATTATTTATTTTTAATGGAATTATCTGTTTGATTAAACTGCCTCATAGTAGCCTCTGGTATTATTAAACAATGAAGTGTTTGTTTCTGAGATTGGGAGCATCATTATCTTTAATTCTAAGAGTTGCATTGATATCAGTGGGAGGTTGATGGGGCTATCCTGCATGTGGCAGCAATAAAAGGAATTCTTGTTTAACAATGATCCAGAGTCCTCTCAGATGGGGAATTCTGTTAAGTCCCTCCTATTGAGATGTTTTAATTCAGCCTTGCTGACTGCCAATACTAATTAATGTGTACAGTGTTTACACAAATTATGGAAGAGGCGCTATTTGTTTTTAGGAAAGGCAATCACTTGAAAAACTAAAGTTGATCCTACTTAGATACAAATGTCTTGAGTGATAAATAAACCCACCCTTCTGCAGTGTGTGCAACTATTGGTCTTTTCTTGCAATCTCTTCCATGGCAGATATGGAAACACAGACACAATTTCATTTCATAGTTGCTGTGTGGAAAGAGGGGAAGAAATGAACATGACAGAGAAAGAAGAGAAATAGGTGTTGTGTTAGATTCATGGCTCGAGTCTAGACAGACCACACCAGGCCAATAAAGTTCCATGTGGGGAGTGGTAATAATTTTTAGCCCCAAATTGGTGACCTGAGAAGTGGACAGTTCGACTTTAGAAGGTGAGACCCTGTAGTCTCGACTGGAAAGGAAATTTAGAAGAGCAGAGGTGTCAGATTGGCTAATATCTTGTGAGAGGCTGCAGAGAAGGATGTCATCTATGTAAAGCACAATATTAGATTTAGGAAGAGATAGAGAAAGTCAGAAGCCAGGGCCTGGCCAAATAGGTGTGGGCTGTCCCATATCCCTGAGGTAGAACAATCCAGGTAAGTTGGGTAGAGAAGTGGATATCAGGATTTGTCCAGGTAAAGGCAAATATGTTTTATTACTGGGCATCTAGAGGGATAGAGAAAAATGCATCCTTGAGATCTAGGACTGAGAAATGGGAAGTTCCCGAGTGTATAGAGGAAAGAAATGTATAAGGGTTAGCCACAACAGGATGGGGGGGGGGCACTGAAGAATTAATGTGCCTGAGCTCTTGAACCAGGTGATAGATAGGTATCATTAGGTTTCTTAACTGCTAGTATAGGCGTGTTAAAGGGAGAAGAGGTGGAGCAAAGGAGTTTTTTCCTTAAGAGGTAAGAAATGATAGGCTAAAGTCCCCTGAGGCTCTGGAGAGAGAGAGAGAGGGTATTGAACTTGGGTGATGTACCTGGTATTGTTCAGTAATTGGATGACAACAGGAGAATGATGTTTAGCAATGGAGGGGTTCTGGACATCCCAAACTCGGGGGTCTACCTGAGAAGCTGGTAAAAGAAACAGCATGTTAGCGTGCGTAGGTTGACTGTCTAGAAGAAGGAGCAGAGAAACTGTTAGTGAGCTTGGGTTTAGGCGAATGAGGTACGGGTAGGAAATAGAGGCTCCCAACTTAACTAGAAGATCCTATCCCAATAAGGGGACAGGACATGTCGGCACTACCAAAAAGAAATGGGTGAGAGGTACATCCCAAAAAATGCAACTAAGTGTTGGCGTGTGGTAAGGAAGGTAAGGTTGTCCTCCTCTTCCGACGATAGGAAACTGTGAGGGGGGAAGTGGGTCCCCAAAACTCTGCAGGACCAAGTAAGTGGCCCCAGTATCCAAGAGGAACGAGATGAGCCACCCACATACCATAATTGCTAGCTAGATCTTCCTGCTCATTATGACTCTGGTCTAGTTGAGCGAGCTCAGACCTCTTCAATCATCTATAGCCAAGCCTAGAATATTGGCTGGAGGATTACCTGAGAGTGATGTCCCTCTGTCCTGCATGACAAGAGGGCAATTGATAGGCCAATGTTCCTCTGATGGCACCTAAGACACAGCCCCCTTCACTTGTGGGAGGGGGGTAGGGCAAGCCCTTGCCCAGTGACCTTACTGACATCTATAGTAGGGGTGTGGTGGTCTCTGAGCCTTAGAAAACCAGGAGTCCAGGGTAGTAGCTGAGGCTGGTCAGACAGCCTTTGCCAGGATGTGGTATTTTTGTTTTGGTGCTTTCTCAGCTCTCTTATGGTACACCTTGAGGCTAGTGCCAAGACTTTTGCCTGTGGGGTTAGGAGACCCTTCTCCAACTGCCTAAGTTTAGCATTTATGTAGGGGTAGCTCTGGGAAAATGTAGGTCATCAGAAGCTGTTTACTTTCTGAGTCTTCAGAGTTCAGTGTATTGCAATAAAGCCTTTGTGAGTCATTCTAGATATTGAGATGGGTTTTCTTGTTTATCCTGGATGACCTCTTGGAGTTTTTCAAAATTTACTGGTTTTAAGGATGCCTTACTGAGACCAGATAGGAGGCAGATTATTAATCTATCTCTGGCAAAAGTACCACCTGTGAAATGATAATTCTATCGAGGATCTGATTGGATATGTTCCATCTGTTTGATGAATTTCGTCTGCATGTGTTTTTGCCTCTTCCCAAACTCACCTGAGTTCATCATGGAGTAAATTATTAGTAAAGATCATATGTACATCATGGAAAGTCAAGCTATAAGATTGAGTAATGTACTGGAACTATTTAATAAAGGCAGAGGAGTTAGAAGTATAGGAACTCAGTCTGCTTTCTATTTGAGAAAGTTCCTCAGTGAGAAAGGAACATGTACTCTCACAAGACCATCCACCCCAGCAACTTCCCTTAGAGAAAGGACCGATGCTGTTTCAGGTGTCCCTGGAGAAGGACTTGGGGGTTTGGCTGTGGCCTTAGAGCACGTGATAGAAGGGGTAAAGGATGGTGCCAATGCAGGGTGATTGGATCTATCTGCATCTTGTGTAGGAGTAGGGGAGGGGTTTAGGGAGGTCTAGCTAGTAGCCTCTGGTGTGTCCTGGTCAGAAGGAGAAACTGAGGTGACAGTTTGGGTTTTTGGCAGCATGGAAACAGGTCTATAGCAAAAGGGATGCAATTTATTAGCTGGATTGGAGGTTGTAGCATCATCTGGTGGTTTCATGGCTACGAGAAGTTGGACTGGGGAACAAGCAGAACACATAAAGGGTTTGGCGTGAAGATAGATGAATGCTTGGACATAGGAAACCTCTTTCCATTTACCAGACTGCTGGCAGTATGTATGAAGATCTGTTAAAATAATGAGGTCTAGTGTGCCATTAAGTGGCCATTTGCAGCTATTGTCTAATGGGTACTGAATCCAGACCTTATTGCCGAGGTGTACTAGTTTTGATGCCCTCAAGTCAGGCATTAACTTCAGAGATTTGAGATTTTCCAGGAGACATCCCAGAGGGGTACCTGGGGATAAGTTCGAAGACAATTTAGTGCCCATTGGGTGATGGGGATTTTACTGAGCTATTCTTACTACCGTCCAGAGAAGAGTTCAGTAATGGGTTACAAGTATACAGCCAGGCTGGATGTTCAGGTCATCACATGAACACCTGGAGGCTATGGCAGAGAAGTTCCGGACTTGCCCAAACGTGGTTCAACGTAGATCTAGGAATTTCTGAACAGGTTCAAGAGCCTGAGGGGTTATGAACTGCTTTCGAGAAGAGAAGTCACCCCAAGGGTGTAAGTCTTATTTCATAGGTCAGCTATGAGGCTGGTTATAAGGACCATGACATTGAAATGCCAACCCCTTAGCCACTCTGCCCCTAAATAAAAGAGGCTGGCTAAGCCCTATCTGGGCATTTAAGGTCCTTCACCTTGACTGGAAAAACACCATACTGATATGCCGATGTGTATTTGAGGGTTTTTGCTGTCTGGTAGCAGAAAAAGTAGAACTGTATGATTGGTATGAGCTTGTTGGACTGCATAACCCATGTGGCAGAGGCTAGCTCCATGGCAGCGCAGCTCACGTGGTAGAAGTCTGTGAGTCTTGCAGTAGCGGGTGGTGGTAGTCTGCAGCAGTGGTGGAAATCCACACGATGCAGTGGTGGCAGCGGCAGCGGCAGCGGCAGCAGCAGTCCACATGGTGCAGTTACTGGTTACAATCAATTCTCATGGTCACTCCAGCAGACAGCTGCTGCCTCGACTCCTCAGCACTTTTGGGTAGTGATTCCTGTCCAATGCACCAGTGTTGTGTTAGAATCCCAGCTCTCATCTTAACAGACCACACCAGGCTAATACAGTTCCATGTGGTATTTATTGTGAGTGGAAGGGAGCAAAGGTGGTGGCAAAGATGAAGGGGAAAAGAGCCATAGATGTCATAAGGGTCTGCCTTGTATTTGGATTGTGATGTAGAAGCTTGCAGGTAAAGGTGGGAGGTGAGCCAAGCTGATTCTGGGAAATGTTGCCATGGGCACATATGTGAGGGTCCCTGTCACCTATTGTGATGTCACTGGGTTTGGCCAATCTGCCTTTTTGATATCAACATAAGGGAGGATGAATTACGCACGGGGCTCCTACAGAGTTTCTGTAAACTAATAAACTTCTCACAGATCACCACCAAAGAATTCCAATGTATTAACTGAAAATTCTGTGGGAGACAGCAAGAACTAAAGACAAAGGTGTAGTAGGGCACTTTGGACTATAAACCACATAATCACTAGCACAGCAAATACCGCCCATGAGTACCAACAGTGATACTCATGTCTTTGGAACAAACAGCAGGTGTCTAATTGTATACAAAGTCAGCTCAACAGGAGAAAATTCATGCATGATAGTGTAAATATGACAACTACACAAAGTTAAGAAGGTCATAGATCATAAAGGAGAACCTATTGTTGTCATCAATAGAATCCCCAACTATCTAATACTTTTATTCTACTAAATACCCTTATGTCATCAGATAAGCACAGTGCCCAGTTTTCATCAAAAAAGCTTCTTTTTGGAGTAGATGGACACCATTACATAAACCTATGATTTGTCAAAATATAAAGAAAAACTGACTTTTGGATGTCCAAAACCAAACTGGTAAATCTACAATATACCCCCTACATCTAAGGCTTGGGGAACATAATGGAGACATGGGTAGAAAGATTTTAAGGGCCAAAGGACCAGGATACCTGCTATGAGATGGTGGCTTCTGTGTATAACAAGAAAGCTGCACCTATAAAATCACAAACATATGGCTGCCTAAACAAGAGCTAAACAAATTGCGTTGTTAGTCTGGGTGGGGGAAATCTTTAAAAGCTCTGTGCTTAGACAAAGAGCTATAGGCAATTAATGGCTGCTGAGGGAGGAAGAACCAGCTTTTTCATACAAGAGCCTCTGGTGAGTTTTCTAATCACAAGTGTTCAGCCCTAAATTCATATGAGAATGCTAGATAGTGTTTAAGTGTGTGTGTGTGTGTGTGTGTGTGTTTAAGAAGGTAAATTAAAGAAGTATGAATTTGAGAGTGAATGGAGATTCTCAGGAATATTTGGATGGGGAACAGGGATAATTTGGAATGTTGTAGGTGCAGTACTTATGTATGAAATTCTCAATAAAATCCATGAGTCATTGCTGTCTGAAGAGGCCACACATCATGTAGATGGACCTATTTTCCTCTGACTCTTCTAATTACAGTTCATGTCAGTTAGTCCTTGTGCTTACCTTGACCATATAGCCTGACCATACAATCACTCATTGTTGCCAGTCTGTCACTTTAAAAGTCATGAGGAAATAAAAAAGGAGAAATGTGAGATGTTTTAGTGTATAAAGAGCTTGCCAAGGATTTGTGTGTACCTGTAAAAAGCTAGACATGGTGACACATTTCTGTTATTGTAGGAGAGACTAGGGTAATTCCTGTAGATTTCTGGCTACTTTGTCTTGCTAAATTAATGAGCTCCTTTTTTAAGTGTGGGATCCTGTTTTAAAAAGTAAGGAGAACAACAGAAGACAAAAAATTGACAAAAATCTGTGGTCTCCTTACACACATACATACACACACACACACAAACACAATCATACACATGATATACAATGTCCACAAATTTGTACACAAAGACACACAATCCACATACAAGAAATTAAGAATACATCTAAAGTACTAATAACATGGTTGCTCTTATTCCACGGTTGTACATATTATTTTGAGATACATGTTGAAAATTATGATGTTTTAAATTAGAAATTTAATCTCCACTAAGTTTTAACTGAAACTTTTTTCTTATTTCATTTTTTTCATTTCTACTTCAGAGTCTATTTACTTCTCCTCCTTTATTTCCTTGGAGAGTCATCATTACAGTGGCTAGGAGTTTTGAAGGGTTCAGAATGGCTATTCATAGAATTACCTCATTTGGACACATTGCTCACCATGCTTGGAAAAGAGGAAACAAGTCTGCAGGTTGCATCTGTGACCCCTAGGGGAAGAGGTTCCTGCACACAAGTGCCTAACAACCTCCCAGTTTATTTTTACAAAGGAGCACTTGGGCCTCTGACTCTTCAGCTGTGGGGGTTACTTCTTGCAGCTTTCATGTTAAAAAGCTCCTTTGTCAAAGCTCTTAGGCCCAGTGGTGATAACCGCTACAGAAAAATACCACAGATAGAAAGATATATTTTCAATAACCCTTGACTTTTATTAGTTCAGCCACTGCTAGCATAAAGAGAAAGTGGACCCTTGGTATTTTAAATGTTTCTTGTCCCCCTCCATATACTTCCCAGGTCAGCATTCTTTACTGATGAAAATTCTGGACTGGACCTTGTCTAGTTGTCAGGGGGAGAAGTATAAGCAACATTATCTATCTCAGAGCTTTGGTTGTTTTGCCCAAAGCATATGATCAATATGGTAGCATGGGGTTTGTAGTGATTTTCTTATTTCATTACATCTGGAATCCAGGTTCATATGAGTAAAAGAACTGTGAATTCCTGAATCAGACAGTAATAGCTCACTTTCTTATGATAAAAATTTAAACATAGTAAAAGAGATTTTTGTAATGCCATTTAAAACTCTTAAGTATTCTGTGGTATCAGGTCAATAATATGGATAAATTTTTAAAATACTGTTATTTGTATATACTTTATTACAGAGTAATTCTTCAATACATTGAAAAGTGCTAGTAGAAAGTCATTCCATGCCAGAAAGTATTCAGCAGGAAGAACTGATCTAAATGTTAGCATTGTTTAACATAGCTTCAAATTCGCTTCCAAACTTTAAATGAATCTTATTGTTCATGTATCTCAGAACAGAATGTCTACATAATTATTCATTACATTGAAGAAATTCTAGCTCAAGCATTGACAATAACTTACAACTTGACCTTTGAATGTGATGAGATGTGTTTTATTTATTGCTCTCAGTCTTAAGTTGCCTTCAGTTGAATGGCTGGTGGATTCAGGGAAGAGCACCAAAGGGAGAACTAATTGGACTGGGTTCTAGAAAAAAATCCTTGGTAGTGGGCAAGACTAGCAGCATCCTCCATCCCTGGCTGTGCCTTTAAGAAACAAAGGAGCTTGATGAGATGGTCTACTAAACTATCTGAACTTGACATTTCATCTTTTATTGAGAGTACCAGCACTAGAAAATGAGGTGAAAACTTTATAAACGGTAGCGTTTCTGTTTGTTTATGTCTCCAGACTCACTCTACTGTGTTGGGGAAATAGCATATCACAGACTTAGTAGGAATGGAATGGAATGTATGCAACATCATCATATAGAATGTTTCAATTTTTTAAGCATAATATTAAACAATTTGTTAGCCTTTGCTCTGACTTGATTTGGTAAAGTAAATAGTATAAGATACATAAAATGCAGATGGTAGTAGCAGATTACCTTTGACACATCAGTTTAAATAAATGACTCAGTATGAAAAATACAAAGAAATAAAGAAACCCAGATCTGAGAATGTAAAGAGCCATTTATATAATACCAATCGCAATCGTTGTTGGGTAAGACAATGAAGAAGGGCAACAGTTATGAGTAAAGAAATGACTAAAATAGAATATTGTAAAACTATAAGAATATTAAATTACTCTCTTAAGAGAATCGTTTGAAACAAAGAATTCTTTCTTTCAAATGAATTTTTAAAACAGTTCTGTTAGAGTTAACTTGGAGATAACTTTGTGTCTCTTTCTGCTTTTGTTGTTGTTGCTGTTGTTTTGTTTTTATCCTTGACCCACTTTTATTTATTTTTATTAATAATTTTTTTAGCTTACATTGCAAATGTTTTCCCAGTTTTCTTTTCTGCAAAGCCTTATGCCATGCCATCTCCCCTTTGTCTCTACGAGGGCACTCCCCCACCCACCCAGCCAGGACGTCTCTTTCTTGTCTATACTTTGCTACGAATGACACTCTATTGACTTGGCAGGTGTTTCAACACACTAGGTTTCAATGGTCAGAGACTCCGTAAAAAAATCTCTTCCTATTTAATCAACATCTGATCAAAACTAGAGGAAATCAGTGAAGGGTTTTCCTGGTACAAGGGCATCTTGGCACTTGAGAACCAAGTAATACTGAAAAGTCATACCACACAACACAAACACACAGGAGATTTATTGAGAAGAATAGAATGTCAGATGTCTCTTAAGAAGACAGACAGCAGAGGGTTGCATGGAGGAGAGAGCTTTTATAGGTTTTTGGTGCATGAACAGCCAGATAGTGAAAAAGTACAATGATACCATGCCTGAAGTATTATCCATAGCCTGAGTATTGTTTTGCTCTTAGTTCTGAGTCTGGGAATCAGGACTTATTTCCATGTCTTAGGAGTTCAGGGTCAAATTAGGCACAGTGTGTCCTTTATATGGCTCCTTTCCCCTAGACTCAGATCTCTTTCTAGCACCCAAGGAAATGCCTCTCCACTGCTTATAACTCTGGGCAGAGGTTCTGACACCAGCTTCTTGCCTGCATAGTTACTAGCAAATATGGTCAACAAACACATAAACATACATAATCAAAGTTAAAATAAATATCACTGAACAAGAAACATGATATATTAAAAATCATAGATGTAACATTTGATTTGGTTTTACTTCAAGAAGTACTTACAAAAATAGGAAGTATGGTTTGATAACCATCTTGGTGGTTATCATTCAGTGGTCAGGATATATTTAGAAAGGCTGGATATATTTTGATTGACACTGTTAATCATACAGTGGTCAGGATATATTCAGTAGGTCAACAGTATATGGAAGGCTTCAATGTCCAAGCAGAAGTGGCTCATGTCTCTGGACTAACAAACAAAAGTACTATATAGTTTGATGCCTTAGATGTGGCATCTGTACAGCAATAGGCAAATATATGATGTTTGAAATTCATATAACTAACATAATAAAACAGCTTCATAAAGTCCATAAATAAAAAAGTAAAGAGAGTGAACTTAAAATTTAATCTGTAGTAAAAATAAAAAGTAACCATTCCTAATTTCTTCTTCCATTGAAAAGTTTCATGTTAGTTATTTTATATATTATTTATATGGAATAGCAAATGAAAAAATGTGCAGACCCATAACAATTATAGCTCACTTTCTGTATTTGTTTTAGGTTTTTGCTCACATGCAGCCCTTGTTCCTTTATCCCTGTGATGTGATTATTCAGTTTGGTGCAAGCATAGGAAGTGAGCTACATCTTCTGAAGAAAGGTGTCTCCTGTGTTGATTACAATAACAGGATTGTGGCTTTTTCTCTAAATCAGTTAGAAGGAAGGTAATTCTGCTCATTCTTGTCCTATCATTTGTTTACTCCAGTGAGTAATGAGAGAAGCTAGTTTTTAATTCCCACCTCAGTCATAACAGAACTACTTCTGACTTACAAACATCTTTCCTCAGAAGTTGTCTGAGGATGTTGGATTGTATTAGGAAGAAAGTACAGGTGTGGCTTGGTAACTTTATTTTTTTCAGAAGGATCTGTATAAATTCATAAAGCTTTCCTGTTGAGAGAGCATTTCTTTTCTTAGGTTGTATAGGCTAAGCTGCCAAGCTCAGGTAAGTCTCTTATAAATGATGCAAACATAGGCTTAACATAACATTTAGGCATTCTTATGGATATTGATGACTTTTAAAAAATTAACATTATTTTTATTTATTTATTTATGTGTGTGTTTTTTTGTGTTTGTGTGTTGTGTACTGGTGGCTTCAGATTCCAGAAGAAGATATTGGCTTTCTGAAAGTGGAGTTACAGTTATCCGTGGGCCACCATAACTAGGTGCTAGGGACTCGACTCAATTCTGCTGAGATAGAAGCCCATCTCCTAAGCACTGAGCAATCCCTGGAGCCTTGCTCCTTCAGCCATTTTTAAGTTAGGGTTTTGTTGTTGTTAAATATATTAATTATGCATATTGTGCTCAGTGTGATATCTTAACACATGATTACAGAATTAATTAAAAAAAATTAACCCCCTTTATCCACCCACCAGCTCACATCCTTCCCCAAATTTAGCACTAACTACTGCATACACCACTCAACATTTTGTTGTTTCCGTGGATTTGAGGGAGGGTATGGTATCTCCCTCTCTATGTCTGTGCTATTTTCTTTAAAATAAGATCCACTGACATGCTTTCAAATAACAAGATTCATCTTTTTTTGTGGCTAATCAGTATTCTATTGTATAATACATGTTTATTATCGTCAATATTTATGTATTTGTCAATGGATACTGCACTGGTTAGTTCTAACTGTCAACTTGATACAATCTCGAGTCATATGATAGGCGACTCAAGAAAGTATCTGTATCAGGTTGGCTTACAGACACACCTGTTGGTAATTGATTTGAGTGTAATTCATTTAGGAGAATCTGCCCTAAGTGTGGATGGCACTTTATAGAAGTTGCCCATATAAAAAGCCATGGAAGTCTATGTTGAGTTGTCACTTGGCCTTTGATGTCCCTGGAGAGTTCTAGGACAGCTTTAGACCCCATATGCTGTCCTCACTGGTTCCTTCACTGGCATTAACTCAGGTTGTTTTGTTTTTCAATGTACATTGAAGATCAGCAGCTCTCTAGGAGTCTTCTAGGTTATTGGCACCAGACTAACAAGACCAAGGTAACTACCTTTCAGGAAACTATTAGGTTCTCAGCCTCCTTAGTGTGAGACAACCATTATTAGATTACTTCAATCATACCTGAAAAACTAAAGTTTCTTTTCATTTTACATAGAATGGAAAATAAATCAAGAAAATTTCTAGCTGAAATACCCATACAATGTAATTAGAAATATATATGTTGAATTCAATAATACACACCACAATATAGCCAAATACAAGTCAGTTGTGTTTAATGTAATTTTATAAAAGCAATATTTAATTATAGATGAATGAGAGAACAGATTTGCATGCAGGTTAATATCTATTTTCAAAATTCTACTGTCTTTATTTAATTATACAAAAATCATATTCTAATTCTTAAAACACAAGAAGTTTCCAATGACACTTATATTACATTGTGCAGATTTATTGCTAATGTGCAATCATGAACAAATGGTAGTTTCCTTGGCACTGAGTTCATAATTTCAGTTTAGAAACACATTTGATCAAAAGATGTTTCTTGACTTATAGGTCAAAATGAATTCATTTTCTGAGTATCTCATGTAGCAACATAGATAGTTTTTCCTAATGAAAACATTCAAATGGGCAGCAGGTATGTAAAAAGTCTCTCAACATCAAGAAAAGAAAATCAGAAGCACAGTAGGATATGTCCTGACAGCTGTTAGCATGTCTATTATCAAAAAAGACAATAGATAAGAAATGCTGGCAAGGTTACAGAGAAAAGAGAACCCTAGCACACTGTTGGTGGGAAGGCAAATTAATAAAGTCATTATAGAAAACAGTATGCTGCCTCCTCCAAAAATTAAAAATAAAATTGCCTTCAGATTTCATAGTTTCACTGTGGGCACATAAGCAAAGGATACAAAATCAGTATGCAGGAGAGGAATCTGAGCCTGCACACCGACTGGTGCATCGTCGATAGCAGCCTAGCTTAGGAACAATGCATATCTGTAAATGGTTAGATGAACAAATCACGGTGGTTTTGCACAATAGAATATTATTATCCTTAAGAAAGAAGATGCTTCTAATTTTAACAACAAACATAAACATAAAGGACACGTTTTTAACTGAAACAGGCCAGACATAAGAATAACAAGTACCACGTGATCCACATATATCTGGGATTTTTAATACAGCAGAAGTTTAGAGAATAATGGTGGTTTCTTGAGGCTTAGTTGGTACCTTGAAAAATAAAAAAGTGGATTAATGATCCTAAGTTTCAGGTAGATGAGAGTAAGAAGTTTGTGTGTATCATTAACACTGTGCTGACCCTGATAACAAAAATCTTCTATACATTGTTTCAATAAACTAGATTGCTCCAAAAAGCTAAAAAAAAAAAACAAATATTGAAATGTTTTATGCAAATATACAATGAATATTTGACATCCTAAATACACTTAATTTAAACATTAAGCAGTGTGTATGTATTAAGTACTGTAAATCATTAATAAGTATGTTTATTGTTCACAGTGTTTAAATATTAATATAACAAACAACTGAAAACAAATGTCTAGCAAGTACATGAAATAATGGTTATATCTAATGGCCATATGGCCATCAGGGAAATGATAAATAAAAGTACATAGAGGTAATCCTATAACACACACACACATGCACACACACACACACACACACACACACTCCTAGCAAAATTGTGAAGACAAACACACACTGATCAGGGATAGGAATATCAATACAGTAATTATGAATATAATTATCTAGACACTCTTCAAAATACTCCAAAGCTAGGTCTACTTTCAGGTTCCAACTATAACTCTTCAGCATATGTGTCCAAAGATGTTGTGTCATTGATATATCAGAGACTCTTGATCTCCTATTTGCATTACAGAATTATTCACAGTAGCCAAAATACAGAACCACTGATGGTGTGTATTAGTAAAGGTCTTCCAGAACAGAACTGAGTAAATCTTGAATGGGGATTTATGAGACACACATCATGGAAATATTGTTGATAACAGGTTAGCTAGCTTTGTGGTTTAGGGATATATTAGTGACAAGAGAGACATCTTCTCAAAATATAAAAAACATAAACCACAGTGACAAAATACAGAATAGTTTCATTTTTGAGTTTGAGTAGTTTTAAATAAAATGGAGAATTATTTACAGTCATAATATTAGACAATATAAAACTCTGCAAATTATGTATCTATATAGTATGTATCTACCTACATACATATGTGTAATCAAATGTAGATGTATGTGTAATCAAAACAATAAATAGACTAATTTATTGAAAAACAGAGTCTACTCAATCTCAAATACAAGGGCAAATTGACTACATCTACTAAAGAAGTATTATTAATTTTTAATCACCTTCAAAAAGAAATCACCAGTACAATGTTACTGAACTAGTATATTCTATCATTTATTCACAGGAATATTTTACTAATTTATGGAAAATTACTTGGAAATTCAGAAGATTCAATTTCCTAAGTTATCTCAAGATGTCAGCTACCATCCTAACATGGAAACAAACCTGACCAGGACACTAGAAAAAGGGCTAGCTGTTTTACAACTTCTCATGGACACAAGTCAAAAAATTGTAATGTCTGTATTGTGGAGGGTCCTTAGTTTAGAAAATATCACCTCACAGTTTAATTACCTTTTGTGAAAAGCTAATATGGAGTCTCAAATAATCTCACTTTGTTCATAAGATCACCTCTGGTGGAGAAATAAGAGCTTTAGGTAGATACTGCTTCTTCTCTGTCCCTGTAACAGCAGTACAGCTCTTGGGCTACATTGATATATTTATGTTTTAGTCTACAACTGTATAGATCTTCTTTACCTGAACACTCTACCTGGCCTACCTACTTTCCCCTTTTCATTTAAAATCATGAAGAATTTATATCCTAGAGGCCTTTCTCCTAGGCTTCCTAGTTCATTAAAGCCTATAGTAATAATCACTTTGCCTTAACTAAATTTTCTGTCCATTTTACTTGGAATGAAAAAGAAATCAAGAAAATTTCCTAGCCCAAATAGCCATACAACGTAATTAGAAATATATGTTGAATTCAATATAGACATCAAAATATAACCAATGAAAGTCAGTTATATTCAGTGTAATTTTATATAAATAATCTTATAGTATAGACGAGTAGGAGAACAGATTTGCATGTAGGTTAATATCATACACATGAAATAGAGTAGAAATAGAAAACAGGTCTCCAAAAATACACAAAAGTGCTAGGAAAACAAAATCTTATTTTTTTCCTTTAATATAAAAAGGTATCGTTAATATACTGTCAAAATAAAAATCAAACTCAAAATATTTCCTGAGGACATATAGATTGAATCCGTGTGCTAAGGCACCAAATTACAATCAAGGAAATTTTCAAATATGTTTTACCTAATTCTGTTGTAAACTTAGTATACTATGTGTGAAAAATTCCCTAATTTCCAAGTACTCTAATAGGTTTATAGAAAATATAATTAAAACAAAAAACACAAGTCAGAAAAATGTACCCAGTGTGTAAGAAACAAAAGAACAATATATCATTAAGGGCTAAATTGAAAGGATCTCACTTAGGACTCTGGGCAGAGTTTTGTACTTGAGGGGCTTTTAGCTAGAGAAGTAACCACTGGTTTCAAGAAATAAAAACTAAAAAAGCCTTGGGGAGTAAAACAATTATTAGTGAATGGGAGTCAACTGATGTTTACTTGACAAAATCACTGAAATCCTGTAGGATGCAACCCTTAAGAGCTTACAGAAGAGAGGAACTTCAGTGATCAGAAGAGGGAACCAAGGCAGATTCCCACATGGCCATGCTATAAAGTAAGACTTGGGAAACACTAAAGCTTCAATCTGAAGAACAAATAATTTTTGGACCTACCCAATACTACCTAGCTGAGACATACTTCATGGTTCTAACATAGGCATTTAGTCTCAATGATTAGCAACTGAAAAAATGAGTTTTCATTGAAAAGATGCAGTAACTGAAAACAGTGTTTGGGTCGAATAAGAGAAATATTGTTTAATGAAGCTTAAGCTGGACTCTAAACCTAATGTTTGTCCTTATAGGAGCAAAGGGCATACAGAAACACTGTGGGCCCTGTGAAGACAATGACAGAAGTGATCTAGGCAAGCAGTCAGAACCTGAGTAGATTTACATGTAAAAATGGCAATATTTTCCTGTAAAAACAAGAGATGAGAAAAAGAACTAGAGAGTTCAAGAACCAGTGCCCATCAGATACATAGAAGATAAAGAAAATACAAGAAGATTCATCATACCCATCAGTTACATAGAAGATACAGAAAATACATGGAGGTTTATCAAATGCATGAGAAGCACTGCATATTAGACTCAGAAACATGATGACCATTACAAATACTAAATATTGAACTAACATTCATCATTGTTTTTTCTTTTCTTAATATTAAAAAAATGGCTGTTTAAAATAAATCAACAATATATTATGATTTAAGCTATCTCTGTTAAATAATATATGACATGTAACTAACATGTAACATAGAACATATAACAAATATATGACATATATAATGAATACACAATATATCATACATCATACTATATAATAAATATGTATTAGGAAATATGTAATGTATAGTGTGTAAGGTATAACATGCATAATACAACATGCAACTTCAATATGTAATTTGTAATATTTAACATGAAATATGTAATATGTAGTATGCATAACTAATATATATTAGTAAACTGAAAATGCTATGAAAGAGGGACATTAAATCCTTCTTATGTTTTACTTTACATGCTTGTCTTAGTCATATTCTTCGTAGATATTATAGATGTTTGAGTGTCATTTTATCCCCTCAGATATAAGTGTTTAAAGATTTATAGCTTACATCGTATAAATCAATGAGAACTGAAACTGGTATTTTATTTACTAAAAAAGAGAAGGGAAAAATAAATAATGAACAAATAACAGATGCCATTATACTATTATTAGAGATTAATTCAATTTTCTTCTAGTACCCCATACCCTACTCCATTCAGTCCAGTTCTGTTGTCCAACCACATATTGGCCATGTTGTATGGTTTCTTACCGGGGGTTAAGTCATAAAAAATGCTGATGATATTTTATACCCATTGCCTCCTCTCCATGTTGTGATTTGTTTAGCTTGAGGTTGCACAAATCTTGTGCATGGTTTTTAACAACTTCAGTGAATTCATATGTTCAAGTGCCCCATTTTGTCTGGAAAATACTAGTTCCTTAATTTTTCCTCCACTTTGGCTCTTACAATCATCCCATTACCTCTACAGTGATGTTTTGTGAGCCTTGAGAACAAGGACATTATATTTTCCATAACATGTCTGAGAACTCTACAGAGTTTTATATTCTACCTTCTAAGCAATTAGGGGTCTATCTGTTAACTACCATCTGCATAAAGAAGCTTCTCTGATGAGGGATGGAGAGATGCACTATATGGATAGCAATAAGTCATTACAAATCATTTGTACTGTCTCCATTTAGAGGAATAATAGTAGTTGGTTTGGTTTTCCCATATGAAAACTAGCCAGATTCTTGTTCATGTTTAACAATGTCAGGAATGTTTTTCATCTAGTGAACTACCAGAGTAGTTGGTTAAGCTCATACCATTTGTGTCGCTAATTGTATAGGTGGGCACATCTTGCAAAGCCAGTCCTTACTTGTCACTTGTATAACCCTGAGCAAAATTGATGGTTACTTTTCTATTCTGGAAGCATGAATAACAACTTCTAAAGCAATAAAAATCTATCCTGTAAAAGTGAAACTTTTAGATAATTAAGAGTTTTATTTTTCCATGTTCTGCAACTCAGGAATGTGAGATCTTCAGCAACAGGGTCTTATTGTCATGCACTAGAGTAGTGAATCCTGACCTTTAGGAAGTGACCCCTTTGGGCCATATATTAGACATCTTATTATGTATGAGATGTTTATATTATGATTCACAATACTGGCAAAATTAGAGTTGTGAAGTAGTAATGAAAATAATTTTATGGTGCTGATTAGAGCATGAGGAACTGTATTAAATGGTCATAGTATTAGCAAGAATGAAAAAAAATCACTGTTCTAGAGGTTCACCAAGAAAATTTTTTACTACCTTCCAATGATTGGGAATCCATATGACCCTGTTGGCCAACAACTCACAAAGATACAGCCCATTCCATGTTCAGGGGTTTTTATTTTTTACCATGTGTTATATAGTGGACAAAAAACATACACAATCGGATCATCATATATAATAAGGGGAATCTAAAAATAATACAAATTATATGCCGGGTAATCAGCTTGTGGAAAGTAACCTTTGTGGGAAGCAGCCTTGAACTGCCAAAAGGTTATAGAAAAACTGACAGCCTCAGTTATATATAGGTACATATTTTTGGACATAGTTTTGTAGAAATCTTTCTTGTAATATCACAGATTTTGAAATGACTTAATGGGCAGCAGAGTAGATTAACAAACTGTGAAGTGTTTATCTGATTGAATACAATACAGCAATAAAGAAACAGGTTCCTTTATTGAAATAGGTTCCTAATGTTGACAGGGAAAGAAAGGAGATTTTTATGGTTATTTTCACATGACTTTTGAAAATGGGCCAACCAAAGTTGTGAATAAAACTTAGAATATGTGTTGGACAAGGGGGTTATGATGACAGATTTGATTGAAGGAAGTCATGACTCTTGTTCAGCATCTCATCAGCACGTCAGAACTTGCATTACTTTATTCATTTTATTAATATATTAATTTCACACTTTTGATCTGAACATATTTCACTCTACATACTTTTATCTGAAATGATAATTTTGTAAGTTATGTTCTTAGATTGACTTTTTGGGGAAAGAAATGAGGAGTTAGCAGTAAGCTTAAAGTACTAAGAATCAGCAGTTTATCAGGTGTCTTAATGACTTTCTACTGTTGTCACGAGAGATGGTGAACAAGGCAAGGTATAAAAGACGTGTGTATCAAGGCTTCAGCATCAGAGGGTAAATCCATGACTGTCGAGAGCACAGTAGCAGGCAGGTAAAGTGCTGGGGCAGTGGCTGAGTCTTTCTAATTCACAAGTTAGAGGCAGAGAGACCTAGCTGGGAATGGTGTGGGATTTGAACCTGAAACCTGGAATCCAGTGACACACTGCCTCCACCAAACCTGGACTCCAGTGACACACTGCCTCCACCAAACCTGGACTCCAGTGACACACTGCCTCCATCAAACCTGGACTCCAGTGACACACTGCCTCCACCAAACCTGGACTCCAGTGACACACTCCCTCCACCAAACCTGGACTCCAGTGACACACTCCCTCCACCAAACCTGGACTCCAGTGACACACTCCCTCCACCAAACCTGGATTCCAGTGACACACTCCCTCCACCAAACCTGGATTCCAGTGACACACTCCCTCCACCAAACCTGGATTCCAGTGACACACTCCCTCCACCAAAGTCACACCTGATAATTTTTCCCAAACAGTTGTCCCTACTGGAGACCAAGCATTCAAATGTGTGAACCTATGGGATTATTCTTTTTCAAACTACCATAAGAAGAGTTTCTGACCAGCTGGAGTTAGATAAAAGTTGAGAGAAGTGTGGGTCTACTAGAGTTTTATGTATTTTTTAGTATATATATAGTGTGTGTGTATACATATACATCATATACACCTACACATAGACACATATATATACACACATATACATATGAAGCATAATTTAATCTTTAAGTTGAATTTTTAAAATGTTTGAGTAATACTCTTTTAAAATTTTGTGGTTTGGGTACTAAGATAAAAATCTGATGACTTTAAAGTGAACACAAACCAATAAAATTCTATGACTGCTCATATGTGTATGAGCTAACAGATCAGTAATACATGTTTGAAAGTTGCTCCTTTACTGTCATCAGTGCATTTACAATGTTCTTCGTAGGTGGCAGTAAAGCACCTGATTTTGATAAAGAACAGTTAGCAAGAGTTACTGCATTAAATATATCACACTACAAAAAGTGGTTTTCTTTTCTTTTTGTTTTATGGCTGGCCAGCCTTGTGCTCAGACTGTATTCGCAGACACACGGCAGCTCACATTGGTCACATAGAAACACATGACAGCTCACATTGGCTTTAAATATGGAAAAGCCAGGGCCTTATGGTCCCATGCAGTCCTAACTAGCATCAGGACAGCCATCACAGTCTGGGAAAGGCCAGGGCTAGGGTCTGGGGCTTAGGCACAGCCTTACCCTACTCTTCACACAATGATATACATGCACCCCTGCCCCCAACAGGAACACACAGGGAAGGGTGGATTATTACTGGGCATATGTCTACTTTATGAGGGATTCTGGAATGTTGGAGGACTGATTCTAACCCCTCCTATGGCCTGGATTGGAACATTTCTGAAAAAGGTGTCTTCAGGGTATGACCTAGAATACGGACTAATGTGCTCTGGGAGCTGGAAGGCAGAAAGCAGACCACCTTGGGCAGTGATTTGATGGGTCCCAGTTGTCTCAGTCTGTGGTTATATTATGACCCAGGCCTAGAGGATAAAAAGCCCCCATCTCCAGCTCTGACAAATGCTGAGGAAGAGTGAAAGCACTGGGCAACCAGAAGGTGGTGGCCTCAGTCCACAACAGACAAGCACGTCTCACTTGAAGGTTAGTAGAATGAGCGCTATACATTCAGTCCTGACTGGTGGGCGCTAGGCTGCCTCCTGTACGAGATGATTGCAAGCCAGTCACTCTTCCAGCAGAGAAAGAAGATAAACCGCAAACAGGTGGAGTGGCTGGCCAAGGAAGTGGCCGAGGAGTACACAGACTGCTTTTCCCCACAGGCATGCTCACTCTGTTCTCAGCTTTTCAACAAGAACCCTGCTGAGCACCTGGGGTGTCGTGGAGGTGGCACCCATGAGGTAAATGAGCACCCCCTTTTCAAGAAACTGCCTGATCCCCAGGCTATTTATTGCAAGGATGCCCTGGACACTGAACAGTTCTCTACAGTTAAAGGTGTGGATCTGGATCCCACAGACCAAGGCTTCTACCAGAAGTTTGCCACGGGTAGTGTGTCCATTCCCTGGCAGAATGAGATGCTGGAGACCGAGTGCTTTCAGGAACTCAATGTCCATTCTTCTAGAACTGGACTGGAAGGGCTAGCCCACTGCACCTCCAAGAAGGGATTGCTACAGAGACTCTTCAGTCACAAAAGATTGCTGTGGGAAATGCAGGGACAATGTGGAAGAGCTCCCCACCCACCTCTAGCCCCCAGGCTGAGGTTCCCACTGGCGGTTGGGGGTAGCAGCTATTCTAAGTGAAGTTTACAGTTTTGCACAGTGGTGTTCCCCATTGTCCACGCAAGTCGTGGTCAGTGGAACATAGCCAGAACTGTCCACAGTGTCCTCCGTTCCTCAGTCACTGGCTCAGCTGAGTTTGACAAAGCCTGGACCATTTTGGAACAAAGGTGCATCCCTTCAGCTCTTCTCTATGGAGCTCTGGGCTTTATGTATTTATGTATTTGTACATGTATATAGCTACCAGGGCGTTCTTAATTCCACCCTGGATCTGGTACCCCAGGGCAACTAGCCCCGGCCAGGAGAGCCAGGAGCTGGCAAGAGAAGCCAATGCCAAAGTGGTTTTCAAGCAGCTTTTAATAGAATGAACAATTCTCACAGTAGCTACATATGTACACTATTTCAATAAATATAAAAGTGTCTTCTAGACAAATGAGCAGCTAAGTCTGTTTCACGAATAAAAGTTATTTGCAAGGTGTTGAACTATTTCTCAGTTGAAATGTATGTATTTTGTACATATGCCTTTGATAGCCAAAACATCCCTTAATCTCTATATTTTGTCAGTGCAGAGACAATTTAACAGCATCTTCTTTGTTCCTCGAATGCCACATTCTTTGTTCCTAAAGGCTTGAGAGTTTATTCAGCATCCTGGGAATTGAACCATAAGGTTCAGTGCATGTCATCATAGCAACACAAGGAGAAGTTAATTGTTTTATTTGAAAAAATTATTCTAATAATTTACGCATCAGGACCCACCAGAGTGTATTTTTTTTAGTGTTTATTGAATAGAAAAGCAGTTCTTAGCTTCAAAAAAGAGTTCTAGCTATTGGATAAACCAAACATATTTACTAAGGGAAATTCTATATCATTTGCTGTGTCAGTGGATGTTTTGATGGATAAAATAGGACATGTTTTATTGTTTATGCTCAAAACGTAGGACCAATATCTTGTAAGAAATGTCAGAAAATGAAATTTTAAAGATTTTCACTAAACAACAAGGCTATATTATATTTAATGAGGCACAGCACTTGCATAAAGTAAATACAATTTTGTTTTTGTTATTTATTCTATCATTATAGCATATAATGGTAGACAAGATGAATTATACATTTTTACTGGCTGGATTTGTTTCAACTTGACACAAGCTGGAGTTATCACAGAGAAAGGAGCCTCCCTTGAGGAAATGCTTCCATGAGATCCAGCTGTAAGACTCAATTAGTGATCATGGGGGGGAGGAAGGCCCTTGTGGGTGGTACCATTGCTGGGTTGGTAGTCTTCGTTTTATAAGAAAGCAAACTGAGCAAGCCAGGGGAAGCAAGCCAGTAAGTAACATCCCTCCATGTCCTCTGCATCAGCTCCTGCTTCCTGACCTGTTTGAGTACCAGTCCTGACTTTCTTTAGTGATGAACAGCAATGTGGAGGTGTCATCTGAATAAACACTTTCCTCCCCAACTTGCTTCTTTGTCATGATGTTTGTGCAGGAATAGAAACCCTGATTAAGACAAATTGGTACCAGAATAGTGGGTTATTCCTGTGAAACCTGACCATGTTTTGGGGAGGACTGTGGAAGGACGTTGAACTTTTGATCTAGAAGAGTCATTGGGATGTTAAGAGCTCTGTGGGATGTTCTGTAGGAGTTTGGAAGATAATGTTGAAGACAGTGCAGAAGATGGAGGCCTGGCTTGTGAAATTTCAGAGGAAAACGTAAAGACTTTTATCAGGGCTGTTGCTATTTTGGTTGTTAAGATTCTGTGGTTTTGGTTAGCTGGGGCTGTGATTAACAAGATACCAGAACTACTAAAGTGAAACCTTTGCATTACTGAAACTATTGATGCTGGTTAGCTGGAGCTAAGAAATTAGTGATGATCACTGAGATGACATTTTCTGCGAAGTGTTTTCTGAGAGCACAAAGAAGCTGTGTTCCAGAGACAGCCAAGGTTGTACCTTGTCCTGTGGATAGACTTGGTTAATGTGTTAGAGTCACCCAGGTGGTACTGGTTTTGAAGGCATGAAGGAGTCATGGAGAGCATCTGAGGCTTAGCACTGTGAGAGGCCATGGAAGGCCATTTTGGTGAAGGTGCAGCCTCACTTACAATTGATGACCCAGGACTGGAGGGGTCATTCAAAGGAGCTGGGGCTTGGCACCATGAAGAGAGTCTATGAAAGGCTATTGGTGAGGCTGTTTACAGTGGAGGACAGCAGTGTTTTGGAGATGCTAGTACCATGAGACAACCACCAAGAACAGCAGCAGCAGTGGAGTACAGGCAGCAGGATCCTAGATGACAATATGCATGCTACAAAGGGCAGAGCTGGAGAAGGGCTCTAAGCCCTTAGAGGAGCCCGGAAAATCATGAGTAGATACCAGACACTGGATGGTTGGAATTTGATTTTGATTTTGATTGTGACTGTGCCCTGATATTTTTTTCCTTCTTGAAGGAAGAAAGTGTTTTAGTGGAGCCCACAGTTAAAAGACTTTTAATTGTAAAAAGACATTGATTTTTAAAAGAGATTGGATATTTTAAAGAGATTGAAATTTTAATATGGAAGAATTTGCAAAGACTGTTGGACTTTTAAAGTTATTTAGATCTTGATGATGAATAAGAAAGTAAGGTTGAAGCTTAATAGTTATGTTTGTGTGTCAAGTTGACAAAGGGTCAATTGTACTGACTGGTTTTGTGTCAACTTGGCACAAGCTTGAGTTATCACAGAGAAAGGAGCCGCCCTTGAGGAAATGCCTCCATTGGATCTAGCTGTAAAGCATTTTCTCAATTAGTGATCAAGGGTCCGGGAGGGCCCTTGTGGGTGGTACCATCATTTGTCTGGTAGTCTCGGATTTTATAAGAAAGCAAACTGAGCAAGCAGGGGAAGCAAGCCAGTAAGTAACATCCCTCTATGGCCTCTGCATCAGCTCCTGCTTCCTGACCTGCTTGAGTTCCAGTCTTGACTTCCTTTGGTGATGAACAGCAATGTGGAAGTATAAGCTGAATAAACCTTTTCCTCCCCAACTTGCATCTTGGTCATGATGTTTATGAAAGAATAGAAACCATGACTAAGACAACATTTTAAGTGACTAAAATCAGTTGAACTTAGAGGCTTATTCCAAATCTGAAGTTTAGAATATTCCATAAGGAATAAGATAAAACAATTATAAAATTATGAAAAATTTTTTACAATACATTTTAAACTATTCAAACATATCAATGTATTAGCATCTTTGAGTCAAAGATTCTAAAGAAACACTTAGATAGAAAGGAATTAAGGTACTTCATAACCTTTAGTGGATCAAAATGCCAGTAAGTTATATGCCAGAGTCACACTTGCAGCGTCTTCTGCAAATATTAATATTATATAAAAATCTGCTGACATCAGTGTATAAGTAAATACCTGCTGTGCCTTTGTTCCCAAAGATAATATGTGTATAAATACACTATTTGTATAGTGATAGGGATTGAATCTATCTCCTTAAATAAATGTCTGGTATACCATACTCTAACACCATTCTCAGTTGTTCAATAAAAATATCCTAATGAAAATGAATCTATGTATCTATGTTATCAAAGGCTATGCACATGTAGAAATGAAGCATCAGGAAGCACAAGCACTGATGATTGTTAAGTAGAATGGAAAATCCCATATCATTTAGGATTCACAGTCTTACTCTGTCTCTTAATGCAGAATGAAATTGGAATCTTTTATATTATTTATATTTATATATAACACAAACTCAATTCACTCTTGAGTAGGAAGTTTCACACCACAGTGAATATATTTTCTCTTGATATTATTTGTAGTTTTCAGGTAGAGCCCAATTAAAAAAGTATTATCATTATAATGATTAACCAACATATCTGAAATTACAAGGTAAAGTAATATTATTATTTATTTTAGATTAATTTTATGTGTCTGGGTTTTTGCTAATGTATAACTGGACCACTTGTATGTCTTGTGCCTTTAGAGGCTAGAACAAGGTATTAGATTCTCTGGAACTGAAGTTAAAGATGGTTGTGAGTTACCATGTGAGCTCTGTAAGTTAAAGATAGATCCCCAGGAAGAGCCTGTGCTCTTGGCTAGTGAGTCATCTCTCCAGCCACAAGCAACATTTTATTTTATAAAGAGCAAGGACCGCTACTACCTTCATCAATTTTTAATAGCATATACTTAAATATCTATAAGAATAATTTTGTTTATAAACTTTTTATTATAATTTTCTTAAATAACATAACATTTATAAATGTTTTATTTATATTTCCAATTGATGCCAAGGTCTGAAAATAAATTATATTAGATTAATTCTCTTTGTGTTTGTCAAAACCACAAAATATTGATTAATTTTAAAAATCCTTATGTAGATCCATTCAATTCTGTTGGGCAATTCTTTGCCATTTGAGATGTTTCTTGTACACTTATATACTGATTGTGACAAATGGAGTATTCTGATTTATTTCCTGTAAAAATTGCACTGGAAAGCATTCATATAGAACTCATTTAGATCTAACTATTGAGAAAATAGTGTTCTTTCCCATTACTTCTGTCAATCACCATCAGGAACTTGGTTTTGATTGCTTGCCTTGATGTGGTATTTCTGTGTGTCGTAGCTACTTAAATAGATCCAATCCTGGCAATAATCTTTACTTTCATCACTGTCCTGGGTGCTCTATACTTGGGAGGATAAATTTAGGTTACAGACTATGTTTCCTGTATTGCAATTTTGAAAAAAAGACATCTTAGGTTGCCAAATTCGCTTCTTGTAGTTTGACTGAGGAGTTTAACTTCTCAATATTTTCCACTTTCATTTTGATGCAATATTTTTTGAAAGCCTAATTTGCATAAGAAATCCCTTCTACTCAAAAACTTGTTGGTGCTATTTGCTTTATACATGACAAAAACTATTAACTGTCTTTCAGGAAGGGAAAGTGAGGTACAGCTTTGGAGACAGAATGGTAATTCAGGTGTATCTTCATTTCAAAGTTACATCTATAAAAAAATCCTGTCAATTTGAGTGTAAAATTTATATTCTTAATCATAATATAATTCCATGTTTCTCACTTAGGTCCTTGGACACAGGTAAAATAAAAATAAAATAAAATAATAAAATAAAATAAAATTCCAAGGCTAGGAATCTGTCATTAATCTCTTAAAATACATTTTAATTGATTTTCTTCTACATATTTGAATATTTTGCCTATACATATGCAAGTACACTGCATATCTGATGCTTATAAAGGCTTGAAGAGGTCATTTTATCTCCTGAGGCTGGATTTACAAATGGTTGTGAGTTTCATGTGGGTGCTAGGAACTAAAGCTCAATTCTCTGCAAGAGCAGCCAGTGTTCTTAAATGTTGTGCCATCCTTCTAGGTGTTGCATCATTGTAAATTCTCTACTCTGTCAGATCCTTTGAAACTCAGAATTTTCTAATGCCAGGAATATTTGATATTCTGGAGTTGGATAGGCAGGTAGACACTGGAAGGAAAGGATTTCTTAATCCCTTTTGATGCTAAATAACTATTTTTGATTTTCAGAATAGACATTAATTTTCTATTATTTTCCTAGATTTTCATTTGTTTTTTCTTTCTGTTTTTGTAGATGTGTGCTGTTTATCATGGGGAGACTGGAGCTTTGCAACACTAGGCTATTCTAGAATATGTTATATAGTCCAGGCTGATCTCAAACTTACAATCCACCTGCTTCAGCCACCTGGAAATGATAACAGGCATACATCACCATGCTTTGCTAAGTTTTACTTAAGATGATTTTTTTCTGCAAAAGGATGGTGATTTCCAAATTTACATGAAACTGGTAACATCTCAGAAAAGATTAGAAAAGTATGAAGTTGATAATGAACCTGAAGTGGGGGTAAAGGAATTTCTACATTTTTCACCTTCATCTTGTTTCTACTTGTTCATTGAGCATGATTTTCCAATACACAGGTCATTAGGATGAGGGCATAGACAGAATAAAAACAAGTTCAATATCACTTTTCATAAGAGGTGATAGAATTTTCATGGAGGTATACATAAATATGTAAGAATTACAATGATAAGGTGACAATAGTCGGGTTCATGGAAAAATTAAAAGGATATTCTATTCTACTTCTTATCATTTAGATGCAGAGTTAGTATCCATATAAAAGTCAAACAGCCGATAAAATATAGCTACCCTGTGCAAAAGCCTTATCAATAGTGTTTAAAACGTTTTCATTTAAAATATCTCAGACAATATATCTCCAGTAAAACTTCATAATTAGAAAATGACTGGCAATGCTATCCATCTGTGCAAGGTACACCCTAGCTGTAGTCTGTCCATACCCCAGATGTTATCCTCAGAGTGAATGTATTCGTTAACACTCAAGATTTCCAAATGAATTACATCTTCCTTTTCCACTTATATTTGACATCAGTTTGAAGCTGTCTTTAAATATGCTACAGATAGAATTGCCGTCAAAGACTGAAGCACATTTTTAAAATCCTTAAGAAACAGACGGTTGCCCTCCAGAGTCAATAGTAACAAAATATGCAGTAATAAGAAGAGACATTAGGGCTAAACTGGGCAAATGTGTGATCCTTTCTTTCTAAGGAATGACATCAGGTGATCTTTGTTATTTCTTTAGAGGTTGTGATGACTCGTTTATTGTTTGATTGCTGGTAGAAATAAAAACTGGCTTTCTTTCTATGCTTTATTCTACCTGGTCATAAATTCAGAATTTTGCCATCTGGCATTTGGGCTGAAATATTGGAATCTATGCAAGTCCTCTGAAATATTAAAAAAAAATCTTTCTGAGCACTTTTCAAATGCCCCTGTTGTAATAAATTTTTCATAATAATCACATACTAAGCCATCAATTGATTTTTGAGAAAAACTGTCTTTATACCTGTATAGAATTGAACATCACAAATCTTCACATTCTTTTCTCCTGAGGGGTTCCTTAGACAGGTTTTCACTGCTTAGCTGAACTAAGCTAACTTTCTATAACTAGGATTTGTTTTGCTCTATGCTTTGTCCACCTGGAGTTTTCTTTTGCTAGCCTCTTGTCCTATATCTTGTTTTGTCAATTTTACCTACTGCTGTTCCATAAACACAAGTATTCGAGCTACTAAAAAAAAAAAACGAACTATGGATGTAGTGATGTAAAAAGATACTATGAAGCAATTTTGGAAGCAATTGTTATTTGTTATTAGTAAATTAGAGAGGTTCTGTCTAATTTAATATTTGCAAATTACTAAGCAGCTTCTGTTTCCTGTAGGCTTGGTCTTTATTAATTCCTGAAGCACATCAGATTCAGATTTTTTTTTCTAACTCCTTCTCTTCCACCTTGTTAGATGCTGTGGCATTAATTTCTAAGGCAGCATCGTTTTACTGTTAACCTCCTTTGGGTGCAGGTGAGTGCCCTTGGCTTTGACTACAGAACAGTATGGTATTCTTTTTGTATCCTTCCTTCTGGCCTTGAGTGTAAGGTTATGGATTCAGAATCCGAGAACACTGGCTTCTAAGTTATTACTATCCCCATTTACTTCTTATTTATAGAGTCTCACTTTAATGAAATAGTGTTGTCTGCTGGGCTCATCACTTTTTACACAGATGCTTTCGCAGTTGGACATGTCCACGAGACATAAGAAAACAGGACTGATTAGGGATTCAGGAGTCTCATTGATTGTTGATGTTCCCTTGTTTCATATGTAAAATGCGACATACAGAATATTGAGATCTCAAGAGGGGGGGCTAGTTTTTGTGACTTCAGGGTAGGATAAAAGCAATAATGTTTTCCAATGAGAAAACTAACAGTATCTCACATTGTCCACAATATCTCTGATCATCTTAATCTGGACTTCTTCTGGAAAAGTACCCTAATTTAGACGATTGAATCCAAATCTACATTCTTCTCAACCAGTTGTTACTTCTAAAAGAAGCACAGAGTGAGTGTATGACCGATGAACTATTGGAATGACTAAATCAACTATTTTCCTTTTTACTCTCCACATATGTGAACCATAATACAAATGGTAAAATACAAGGAAATTTCATATTTACCAGCTTGAGGAAAAGAGTGACTGAAAAGTATATCAAGACAAAAAGTGACATTATTAATGTTAGCAAATTAAGACTAGAGAGATCTAAAGGAATAAAAACATCTATAGAGTAAGAAGATGATGTGAGAACTGTATTTATAATCTTATTTCATAGAACTATCCATAAATATATATATATGCTATTTTTTTTCAGAAAAGCAAATAATATCAGAGAATTAAATAACCTTCAAGGCCACATACCATATTATTTCTGAAGCAATAATTTGTAAATAACAAGACAAACCATGTATTCCATACATATCTTATTCAGAAATAATGAACATATATATATATACACAAATATATGTATATATTATTTGTACGTGTATTATGGTAAATAGAATAGTGAAACCTTATCAAAGCTTAATACATTCGCAAAGTTAGAAAATCATCCTTTTGTGTTTATGAATGCGGTGGTAGGCAGCCTTTGCTGCTGCTTATTAGCTATTTCTTATAAATTACAGTTTCTTGTGTTAGCAGTGATGAAATTACATGAATAACAAGCTGGAGTGAAGTAACAAGGATATCATACATTTGAACTTACACATATACAAAAAATTCCAGTAGTTTGCAAAGCTCAAAAACAAGTTTTATATTTCTCAGTATTTCTCAGTAACATGGGAAGTTATATATGTTGTCTTGTGGCTAAATGTCGCACTCACATTGGCCATCTATCAGGAAATACTAACAGCTTGAAGTAGACACAAAGAAAAGGAAACAGCACATTAATCAAGTTCATTGTTGCTTTGGCTATTTTTTTGAACCGTTTTATTTAATTTGTCTTAGATGCGAGAAGGAAGAGTATTGTTGGCTCAGCATGGGTGGACTGGGTACCACAATTCTGTAGTCTTAGTAATTTGGTTGTACTGAAGTGATGTAAAAGCAACAACAAATCAGGGTTGAGGGACGTTACATCTAGAAGTGAATAATGGTTCCAGATTTAACAGAATTGTCAGGACCAGGAAGAGAAGCACAATTACTTGTATAAATAAACTGCAGGTCCCAAGCATTCCATTATACTCACAATGAAGCTCAGACAACAGATAATCTAAAAATATAGAAAGAAAGTCAGAGAACTGGGTAAAAAAAATAGAAGATTGGTGGGGGAGGGGTTTTTATAGACAGGTGTGAATGTGATACAGTCGTACATAGACAACATACTTTGAATATTTATGGTTTTAACAAAGGAAGGATAATTAGGCTGCCAAGCAAAGAAACTTCATTAGGACATTCTTGCCTCATAGAAACCTGCATAGCATCTCAGGAAAGACTCATTCTTTTAAACATATTAACATTAACATAATGATAGTGTGTAGATTCAATACCCTACCTTCCCTTTCCAGAGAGGAAGGGTTAGCTCAGCATACATGAATTGATAACTGTAATCTACCATATAAACACGTTGACAAAAATGACATGATCATCTCTTTAGATGTAGAAAAGGCCTTTGACAAAATATTACATTACTTTATGATAAAAGTGATTGCGAGTCTATGGATAAAAATGGACATACCTCAAAATATTAAAGGTATTTTACAGCAAGCTCACAGCCAACATCAACCTAACAGAGAGGAATGGATAATATTTCAGAAAAAAGAAAGAAGTTGTTCATTCTCAAAGACTATTAATATATTTAAAGTCAGCTAGAGAAATAGGATAGTCAAATGAGATCAAAGGTGTACAAATAAAGGGGAGAAATATACAATGTCTTTATATTAACTTTGTAAGGTCCAAAAGAAACTTGGGACTCATGGCTATCTATGGTGTTTATTTGCATACTAAAGTACATGCTGGATCCAGTCTCAGTATCATAAATAACTGCTATAGCGTACATGTAGCTATCATGACTTTTCTCAATTCTTTTTAACTTTTCTCCAATAATTTAGATTTTTAAATCATTTTACTTCCCAAATTGCAGCCACCTCGCTCCCATTTTTCCAGTCCCTCACTTAAAAATCCCTTCCCCCATTACCCCTTCCAGAGAAAAGGAAGACTGACCTGGATACTTCTCCACCCTAGGACATGTAGTCCCAGCAGGACTAGGCACATCCTCTTCTGCTGAGGCCCAAACAGATAATTAAGATAGGGGAAGAGGATCCAAAGGCAGGTAATAGAATCAACAACTGCCCCGATCCAATTGTTAGGAGACCCACATGAAGACTTAGTTACATGTCTGCTATAAATATGGAAGGGGAAATGCTAGGTCCAGCCCTTGAATGCTCTTTGGTTGGTAGTTAACTCACTGTGCGCTTCTCAGACCCAAGTTAGTTGACTCTGTAGGTCTTCCTGAGGTGCCCTTGACCCCTCCAGCTTGCCCACTTCTTTCCCTCAGTCTTCCACAATACTTCTCAAGTTCTTCCTGATATTTGGCTGTAGGTCTCTCCATCTGTTTCCGTCTGCTGATGGATGAAGCCTCTCAGGAGACAATTGTTCTAGGATCTCAGGAGACAGTTATTCTAGGCTCCTGCAAGCATAGTAGAGTATCATTAGTAGTGTCAGGAGTTGGCTCTCTCACATGCAATAGGTCTCAAGTTAGGGTAGTCATTGGTTGACTGTTCCTTCTGTCTCTAACCCATCTTTATCCCTCCTGTACATTCTAGTAGGGAGGACAAATTTTGGGTTGTGAGTTTTGTAGGTGGACTGATCTCCCCCTCCCTACACTTGAAGTCCTGTCTGGCTACAGGAGGCTGCCACTGCAGTGTCTATATCCCCTAGTGGTTGGAATCTCAGATAAGGTCACCCCATAGACTCTCAGTATCCTCACCTGTCCCAGGCCTCCAGCTAGTCCCAGAGATACTCCTTAAAGATTTCCATTCTCACTCCCATCCTTCTCCCATCTCCATACACCTCTCCTCACCCTCTCTGCCACCCAGTTCTTTCTCTTCATCTACTTCTGATGACGATTTTGTTTCCCCTACTGAGCAAGAATCATTCATCTTTCCTTGGGACATTTTACTTAGTTTCTTAGTATCTGTGGATTGTAACATGCTTTTCCTGTACTTTATGGTTAATATCCACTTATAAGTGAGTATGTACCATGCATATCTTTTCAATTCTTACCATCCCATCCCTACCCTACACTTCTCCAGCTTCACTCCCCCAGCTACTTATTTCTTTATAGTCCCATTACTGTGGTTATGCTCTTTCTCTCTCTTTTTTCTTTCTCTCTTGGTCCTCTTTCTCTTGTTCTCTTTTCCTCTTGAGCTCTCCCACAATCTCTTTCCTCTCGTATCCCTGTCCTGTCTGCTGGCCTTGTTCAATGTACTACATCCTTTCTCTGCTTTGGCTTCTTCCATATACCGCTGACTGTACTCTCTCTCATAACAACAATAAATATCTTCCCTCAACCTTATCTTGGTGCAATTATATCCTCAGTTTATAAATCTGGTGATGAAACTCTCAGTTTATATATCTCATGTCTAAACCCTCACCATATACATCTGGTACTGTTATCCTAAGCTTATACAGAGATGATATAGTTTTATATATAAATGACTATATATATATATACACACATATATATCCCATATAAATGACCCTACAGCTGATAAACTCAGCAAAGTAGGAGGATACATAATTAGTAGTAAACCAGAGGACTTTCTATATAAAAATTATGAGAAAAAATCATGGAAACAATATCTTTACAGTAGTGAATGTGTACATTTTAGGATAATTCTAATCAAGCAAGTGAAATATTGAATAGTACAGTCTTAAAGACATTGAAGAAAAAAATTGAAGAAATTGTTAGAAGATGGAAATATCTCCCATACTCATAGATCAGTAGAATTAATATAGGGAAAATGATTATCCTACAAAAACCAATCTACAGATTCAATGCAATCTCCATTAAATTTTAAAATAATTCTTCAATGCAAAAAATACTTCAGTGTTAAAAAATCATGAAATTTGCAGATGAATGAATGGAACTAGAAAAATCACCCTGAATGAGATCCAGACTCAGTAAGAAAAGATGGTGAATATGTTTGTATGCATATATATATATGCATATATACACATACTCATATGTGTTTGCTAGCTTCTAAGCTTTTGATCGACATTCTAATATTTACTTAATCACAGAGGTTAGACATAGAGTAAAGGACTGAGAAGAGTGATTACTTGAAGAAAGAAAAATATAAAGACTGGCAGGAACCAGAGATTATTAAATGGAGACAGACAGGGAAAATTGTGTAACGGAGGCAATATAGGGAGAGAGACAGCTAACACTAATGGCCATTTGTAGGGTTGTATGAAAACCTACTATAGTAGAAGTGTCTTATAATATATACATATATTAAAGAAATATAAACAGAATCACCAAATAATAGAGGAGACAAAGTTGCAACTAGACACCTCTTAACATCAATGTGAAACCTCTGATGACAGAAATAGGTTATGACTAATTGTGCTTTTGTCTAAAAGATCAGATGATACACCATAAATAATTTAGACCATTTGCAAGGTTATTGGTTGCTCTCCACAAACTGATTACCACCAGTTTGGCCCTATTGCAAACAAACACTGTTAGCAGCTCCCTGGCTGGAATCCCACAATCTTGGCATCTCTCACATGTTAAGGTCTCCAACACAACCCAGGCTTCATCTTCACTGTGCCATGCAATGGCTTCTATAAGTCAACATTCAGAGACTGTCTTGCTAAATGCCTGGCCTCAGGGGTTTTCCTTAAATGCAGAGGAAAATTTCATAACCCCTTTTCCTTTATCTTTCTTACTTCCAATCTCAGGACCAAGAGGCTAAAGCTGCCAAGTTCTGCCACCTGCTTAGAATGAAACCTGGACCCCTTAATGATGTGCATTTACATCAGCTTAGATGTACTGATGCTTTCCAGGCTGGGGACACCAGACTTCTTGTTTTCACAGGTTACAGAATTAGCTGAGTAGGTTTTTTTTCCTCCTGAGATTGCCACAACCTTTAGTCCGTTTAGCAATAGTTTTTCTTTAAAATTTAACTTCTTGGTAACAGGAATTGACTCCAATATTACATTTTCTGGTGCTCTTTTTCTCCCAAACTACATATTTCTTTTGCCCTGATTGTTCATTTTCATTATAGATCTTCATCAGTCTGATTACTAATAAGCAAGTGACATGGTCACTTGTCTGTCATGAAATCTCTGCCAATGCAATCTAGACTCTGTAATTTAGCCTCTGTAAAAATTTTAAGAAAAGGGCAAAATAATCAGCTATATTTTATTCCAAAATATTACAAGAATACTCTATGGGACAGTTACTAATATTCTTCCTCTCAGAAACTTTTAAATCTGGGACCCAGAGGTCCACTTTGTCCTCAGTACCACTGTCTCCCATGCTCCCACAAATATAATCTACTATGACGTTTAAAGTGTTTAACTCTTCTAGTCCGGAAGCGGAAAATTTTCTATATTCCTCCAACCATAGTATGGTCAGGCCTACGATGAAAATACCTTGGTACTAATTTATTCCTTATTTATTGTCCTATTGCTGTGAATAAACACTATGACCATGGTAACTCTTTTAAAGAAAGCACTTAACTGGAGGCTTGCTTATAGTTCAGAGAGTTAGTATAAAATCATCTTGGCTGGAAGCAGACAGGCATAGCGTTGGGGCAGTAGTTTGAAAGGCTAGGTGCTTCCTCTCTCACTGAGGTGAGACAAGGTAGCCTAGCTAGAAGAACATGTCTCACATATAGGCAACAGCTTTTGTGATAGTCCCTGAACCAGTTGCTCAGGACCCACATGAAGACCAAATTGTATTTCTGCTACATTTGTGTGGGTTGCACTAGGTCCAGCCCATGTGTGTTTTTATTTTAAAGAAGAAGAGAGTACAGATGAGGTTTGATGCATGAAGGCAGTGGGATGATCAAGAGTAGAGACAAAGAAGAAGATATCATGTAATCAGAATATATTGTATGAAAAAATATTTTCAATGAAAATAAGCACACAAAAAGATTAGCAAAATTACAAAGAAGTACAATTTAATAAAACAGATAAATATAAATTAGTAGTAGCCTAGTAGTTAAGTAAAGCACGTGATAAAATTCTTCAAGAAGAATATGATGGTAATTTTAGTCAAAGGTTTACATATCACTTATTGGGATTTTAGAAATTAAGCAAATAAAATTTTAGAAATGACTTAGCTATGGATTTGATAGATATTATTTTAAAAATAAAGATACTTTGGAAAGAAATAAGGAAAGAAAAGACAATTCAAATACAAACTCTAAATTGAAACACTGAAAAATAATTTAGCAAAGTAATCAGAGAGAAAGAATGAGGAGAGTACAATGGAAATTAAGCCACTGAAGCTTTAGGAAAGGCCATAAATATAGATCATTTTTTACCTCGATTCAAAATAATAGAAAAAAATAAATAATTTGATATTTTATCAAAAAATTTATTAAGGAAAATTTGAGTCTTCATGTTATAAAGGTAAATTTTCTAACTTGAAAGTTTTATTCAAGACATTACGATCAATTTCTAACAGTACTATTCAGATTTTATATATAAGAGAAAGTAATTACTTTAAATCTTGGATAAGTCCTTAAGGGGTACGGGGACAATCAGTCTCAGGTTGCTGACAATCTTGACTACTACATTTTAACTTTACAACTGGAACAAAAGCTTCTAGACAACATTTCCAAAATATTTCAGGAAAGAATATTCTCTAAGATTAAAGACTACTTGGCTAGAGAGATGAATCAGTGGTTTAGAGCACAGACTACATACATGGAGAGAGTCACGTTCAGTACCTAGCTTTCATATCATTTGTTCAAAACTGTCTTTTTACTAAGCTACATGGGATCTAAATCCTCTAATTCCCATAGGCCAACATTCAGAAATACACATAAACATAAAAGTTCATCACCCTCTCCAAATACACATAATTCAAAATAATAAAGAAGAGTAAAGGCTATAGACTTAACAGCATATGTAGCTAAGAAGAACATTTGCTTCTTCTGTGCAAGGGCCTTTGTTCTATTCCCAAAGTAGTGGTTAAAAAATAATCGTGTACAAGGATATTATTCGTAGCATGAGAAAAATAAACCAATGAACACATTTCAGCAAAAAAAAAAGAATTTTAACATAGAGGTAAATAGGAATATACTAAAAATGAAGAATGAAAAGATCAGATTAAAAGTTTAAAAGAATTTAAAGAAAGTGGGAAAATAGAGAAGAGATAGTGAAAAGGGTTATCTTTTTATATAAAACTAGAAATAATTGTGGGATTGGATAATGGATCAGTAGTTAAAAACATTTATTGGTCTTACAGGGGACATGATTCCAATATCAGTCTCATTTTCTATTTCTATTATGTATGTGCAGAACTATTTCTAACACCAGTTTGAGGGGATACTACATCCATTTCTAACTTCTTGCAGGTACTACAATAGATGTGCACAAACATATAGACAGGTAAAATACTCATATACAAAGAATAAATAAATCTTGGTTTATAAAAATCTAACCAATAACTGAGATATTATTATTCAACTGTAGCAGAAATGTAGGTCTTTGTGTTTAAAAATATGCACTAGGGAAAGCAGGAATGTTAAATACATTGGGTTGTCTCTTCAAAGGGTAAGATGTATAACCTGTTATCTGAACGGAAGTTTGGAAGAAGAGATGATTAATGGCCTAGTGACTTCTACTCTATCTGTATGACCAGATCTTACTGGCTTCTCCAAGTCCTTATTTTGAACCTTTTTATCTCAGCCAATCTGTAAAAGATCATTACCAGGAGCAGTGTTTATCTTGAGCCTGTTTCCTTAGTTAATATATAGAACCTATTATGGAAGATGCCACTTGAACACAGAGTTTAAACGTAATCATGTCTCACATTTTGTTGTGCACATGGGATAGAGATAATTATCACCCTAACATTTTTCCCAAGTCATGCTGTGCTTAAATATATCTAAAATAATCTACCCAGTGTTAGACTCTTGAAGTTCTAACCAATATCAACTACTGAATCATGTTCAGATGAACTACCTTCTTGTCTCATGTGGACTGACACACTGCTGGACCAGCTGGTCCCAGTGACATCCATATTCAAGTACATGGAAAAAGTGAATCTAGGGTGTTGTGTAGCTAAAACTGTACTTGATGAGTATCTAGAAATCCCAGAATTCATTATCCAGCCCTATATAACCAAACATAGTGACCTTAACTAGGAATTGCAGAACTCAGTAGATGAGACAGAACCACCAGAGAACCAAAGCTATTCTCAGTTATATAGTGGGTTGTATGATAGCCTGGTCTCAAAGAGAACCTGCCTAAATTTAAAAACAATCATAAATGTTGAAGATTAGATATAAGAGGAAATATAATATTATAATATATATCTAAACATGAATTATTAGCTCAGAATATTTTTACTAAAATAAAATTGGACAAAACTGCAAATTATCTTTAATAGAAAGTAATCACCCACTAAAAGTGAAAAAAACTAATGAAAAATACACATGATGATTGAGAGAAAGAAAGAGTTACAGGATAGTTTGAGCTTATATATTCAGGAATATATATATATATATATACATACATATATATATATATGAATATGTAATGACAATGAAAATATAGACTATGAATTTTAGAGAAAAATGGAGGCTGCTTACAAATGATTATATAAAGGAAAGGGAAGGAAAATAATGTGAGTATATTTTAAATTGAAAATTTTTAAATGTATCTAGTTTTATGTTGAGATCTTTGATTCACTTGGACTTGAGTTTTATACAGGGTGATATATGTATCTATTTGCATTCTTTTATATGGAAACATCCAGTTATACTTTACAATTTGTTGAAGATGCTTTTTTCCATTGTATGATTTTGATTTCTTTGTTAAATACCAAGTGTCTATATGTATATGGGTTAATTTTTAGTTATTTGATTCAATTCCATTGGTCAAAGAGTCTGTTCTTATGCCAATAGCGTGTAGTTTAGACTACTAAGGCTCTGTTGTATAGCTTGAACTCAGGGATAGTATACCTCCAGAAGTTCTTTTATTGTACAACATTGTTTCAGTTCTCTTAGAATTCTTTTATTTGTTTGTTTTTCTGTATCAAGTTGAAATTTTCTTTTTCTTTATTTTGAACTGAAAATATTTAATGCTTATAGGAGACAAAAGTTCAAGGTGATAAAAAAAATAGACAGCATGCCTTGCACATACAAATCTCAACATCAAAAACTTGTATTTTGGACTTCCCAAATCCAAAGCGATGCTAGACTAACACTTTCACCCCAACACAGATACTCAGTATACAGTCTAAGGGATGTACTTTTTAAAAAGACGTTGATATATACAACATTACTGTTTTATAATGTGTTTCTCCACAGTTTTTAACATTTTTTAAGTTTCAGTTTGAAATATGATCTATGTGAGAGTATATGGTATAAACAGTTATCTGTAAAAGTACAGCTGGGATATTTGCTTGTTTTTGCACATAGCACAAGGGGAAAAGACACAGCTGATCTTCAGAGTTTACAATGCTGAGGACCAATTGCAACAAATCTAACATCGGTGTTATAAACAAAACATGATTGACCATAGGGCTCACTCCTTTAGTCCCAGAACTCAGGTGGCTGAGAGAGGAAGATCGTGAGTTCAAAGCCAGTCTAGAGTATACAGTAAACCTTTCCAAAACAAGCTAATGACTTGACAAAAACATCTATTCACAGTGATAGGCTCCCTTCTTATGGGTAGGAGGTATATCATCAAAGTACTGACACCAAGATATTCTGTGGTCCAGACTTGATGTTCAATTTCAGTTGATTTCTGCATTTCTCATCAAAGGTCTCTTGAGGAGTATTCTAACAGTGAAAATAATTCTTGCTTGGAGCATAACTTGCTGAACTCGGGGCTTTATCTCTTAATATTCGCTGCTGTACGTTAGATATCTATTCCTATCCAGAGGCCTCCCTGTTCCTTCACCAAGATTAATAGAACGTTCATCTCCTCACCTTGAGCTTATTCTTTCATGTGTCAGCAGCCCAGGAGATATGTCAGCAGACGTTGACCTGCCTTGACTCTGCCTTACAGGCAGACTTTCATAGAAGAGGGAAAAAATGGCTCCTGACATCAATCTTTCCGCCCAACTCTTCCACAAGAATCCCAGAGCTCCATCTAACGTTCTGTTGTGAGTCTCTGCATCTGCTTTCGTTGGCTTATGGTCATAGCCTCTCAGATCATCATATGGTAGCCTCCTGTCGTTTATGGTAGCATAAACAAGTATCATTATAGTGTGAAGGCTTGTCTTGCCTATGGTATGGGTCTCAATATGGGCCAGTGTTTGGTCAATCCCTCTGTTTCTGATTTATCTTTGTCCCTGCACAATGAGAAATTTAAATTCATGGATGCAGATAAAACTGTAAAATTCATAGGACTGAATACTTATATAAATAACTTTTAAAATATGTAAATAAAATATCTAATCTTAAAATGTGGAAAACATTTTAAAATGACTAACAGAAAGCATAAAATAGATTAGTAAAGAACATTGATAAGAAATAACTATGAAATTAGCATGTAAGAATGGAAAGAGGTAGAACTAATGAAGCAAAGCACCATCATTTGCAAAATTTCTACATCTCTATGCAAATGTGAAGTATCATTTGAGCACATTTGAAATGGAATCCTAGTAAGGAGAGACAACGAGAATGTACCAGTTCCTCCATGAAGGAATCATTTAGGTTCAAGTTTGTTTAAAAAAAAATTCTACATAATAATAATAAAAACAAAAACCTAGGCCAAATTTTAAAAAATTCTGGGTAAAGGTTGAATCAAATATCAGATGGTAGTTGTGATATATTAAGATAATACTTAATAACAAAGACAATATAATAACTCTAAGTAAAATGACCTTAGCACTTCTCTCAGTTTGATTAAACTTTGTATAGATTTAATTTTCCTTTAGCATCTAACTTTCATTACTTTCCAGCATTTATTTTAAAATAATTGTAACTGAAGTGCCTGGGAAATATAAATTCTTCACCAGCTTTTTCCAGTTAGATCTCAGGAGTGTCATTCCCAATTACCTGGGAAGTTACCTTCTGAATCACAATCATCAATAACGACATGGACTCTCGACTCTGTGCTACAGGAACCTCACTTCTCTTAGCATTAATTATCAGTTGACCTCAATAAACCTCAGTGAAGACTGGTCAAAGAAATACTAACCAGTAATTTTTAACATTCACCAATACTTTTCATTCCCTGGTTCAGGTGCATAAAATGTCTGCTTTGGTTTCTTTTACACTCTCTACTTTTTCAATATACTTGAATAAAGCCAGTCTGACAAATTAGATTTTGATTTTATATTAAAAGATTAATAAAAATCTTATCTATAGACAATTTCCATTCAGAATTAAATTGAAAAGAATATTCTTACAGAAAAAAAATAACCACAAACAACAACACAAACTTACTGATGGAAAAAAAAGCTGAAAATTTCAGATGAATAATTGTGAAAAATTCTACTATCTTGAAAAGAATCAGTATCCACATGTTAGTTTCCTCCAATTTGATACATAAATCTTGTATAATCAAGATATATCAAGAATCCATATTTGTATAACTTGAACAAAAGGTATTGTGTTTAATATTCTATGAAAATTAAAGATACAAAGCTATTATACATAAGTAAAACACATAAATATTTATAAAAGTTTTGAATGCCATAAGGTTTTCATGCCTAATATAGTGAATGAACATAGACTAATATAAAAAAAATTTATTTAAGAGACATTCATATAAGTTTCATAACTTAAAACAAATTTGACAGAGAACACAAGTTAATATTTGAACCATTGGATTAGCACAGAAATATTTCGGGGAAAGACATATTTAAACTCTTCTTGTGCATGAAGTTGCAATTTTTAAATGGATCAGAGATGTAACCATGGAAAAATTATGTCACAATAAGTACTCAGAGAAAGCATAGGCAATTATTTTGAGGCAAGTAGTAAAACTTTCAGAGCTATGATTTAAAATAGATGATGTAATGAAAACAGTGTAATATGTAGTCATATGTCACTGAATAATTAGACTATGTCTTGATAAATATGTCCATAGACTACTTCATCATCTAGGATACGTCATAAAGAGTACTTCTACAACCTGGGTGGGATAGAGTAGTCACTCCACATATCACTAAGTAGAAAAGATTTTAAAATAAGGATGGTTATATAAATGAAACAAGAGCATGATCATTATTAAGTATAATCTATATAGTTATATGTGATATATTTTAAATGACTGGTATATAAACTTAGAGTTTGTTTAGAACACTATTATCACTAACATCATGAGAATAATAAGATAATTAGCTGACAAAACTTTGCCAGCCTTATTATCATCAAGAAGTCTATCACTGGGAGGGGCTGGGGGAAAAAAGAAATCTATCACAGAACAGAGCATAAAGTGGACAAATCACTGTATATGAGTAACATACATTAAAACTCAAAAGTCAAAGAAAAGTAGATGACCCTACTATTATCTATTGGATAACACCCAAAGGATAAGAAATGACCATTTTAAGGGACATCTATGGTTCCATTTTTATTGTAATGCCATATTCCACAGCTAAGAGATGGAGACACTTCCAGTGTCCATCAATTGATAAATGAAGAAAGAAATTGAGATATACTAGAATGCAATTCAGCCATTAAATCAAATGGAATGACGTCATTTGTGAAAATTTTACAAGGAAATAGAGATAATGATATTAAGTGAAATAAAACAGGCACAGACAGATGCTGTATGATCTCACTCAAAGGTGGACTCTACGAAGGTGCTTTATGGAAATTTAGATTATGATGGTAGTTCCCTATGTCTTGGCACAGACGAATAGAGAAACAAAAAAATGATAAGATATTTATTCATGAGAGTTAAATTACAGTAAGATAACAGAAAGAAGAAAATATTTTACAAAATCTTTTAAATTTAGAAACAACAGTCTCCAAGCAATCATGCCAAAATGCACAGTGGCATACCAGAAGAAATTTTATGATATATTGTTTATTAAAACGATTAGGTCTAGGAAGATATCTTCAAAGCAAGAGTACTTATTGTGCAAATGTGAAGACCTGGGTTTCATATGTCCAGCACCTATGCAAAATATCAGGCATAGCCATAATGCTTGTAACCCCTCCAAACAGGAAGTGGCAAGAGATCAGGCAAATACTTGTTCAGCCAACTTTACCCAAAGAGTAAGCTTCAGGTTTAGTCAGAGATCTTGTTTCAGTGCAACAAGGCCAGGAATAATGGGAGAAAACAGAATGTTCTCTTCTAGTTTCCTATGTGTTTGCATGTGATTCTACACTCTATATTCAAGCACATATACCACAACATCACATGCATATATTCATAATAATATCACTCACAAAAAGCACAATAGCATACACAGACAGATACAAACACAGATATTATTTTTAAATGAAATTACATAATTTTCTACATGTACTTATGCAGAGTAATACTGGCACATAATGTAACAGACCTTCATGAAGCTGATAAGCATAGCTAGAAAGGTATATTTAAATTGATAGGTCCTGATCTGCAGCCGTAATGAACACAACATTGTAGATATTATGTATTATGGTATGAACACACACATACACACACACACACACAAACACTAGATAGATAGATAGATAGATAGATAGATAGATAGATAGATAGATAGATAGAGGTATATAATATGGGATGAGTGTGTGTGGATGTGGGTATGTGGATGATGTGTGCTGTAAAAATGCATATGTATGTAAAGATATACATACATACACACACACACACAATATGTATATATGTGTGTGTGTCATAATTTAAAATGATTTCTATAAGAAAAGAGAGGAAACATAGCAGAAAGAAAGGGGTATATGTTTAATTGCACAGGTTTTCTTTAAATTTATATTATTATATAATCAACCAACAAAACCATATTTGAATTAAAATCTTCAATTAAGAACAAAATGAAACAAATGAAAAAGAAAATCTGGAAAATAGACATCTACTAACTATCATCAACTGACAATTCAACCCTTAAGACTGAGCTTACACCTTTAACAAATAGCATGGAATCTCTTGAATTCATTTTTATTAATAACTAATGATCAAGATATTGTCAAGATATTGCTAAACACAGGATGAGGAAAAGAGACATAAAGTCTAATGAGGTTACTCCAAAAAGATAAAGCAAACTGAAATTGCTTTGGCACATTTTTGGCAATTTTAACAATGAAACAGAAAACCATGATGATGTGGGAAAACACCTGATATTTTTAACAAACTGAACAGCAAAAATATTATCAAGAATATATTACATAATGTAGGGAAAAGAATCCTGCATATCCATTAATATCTGAAATATCATGTACTTGGATCCAAATATTCATAAGCATTTTATCTAATAAATGAAATGGTAACAAAATTGGAAAAGTCACAGTTTTCACAGTGGTGCACAAATTGATCTAGACAAATTGATTATTGGTAATAAAAGCTTTAGGTAAACGATTTGATATAGTTTTGCTCTCTCACGTAAACTCACTAACAAATGTCAGGATCACTACAATATATTTTTTAAAAATTCAAAAATTGCTTGCGTTTGAGATACATACTAAGTATGAGAGATTTGACATGGTAAGTGAATTTTACTTTGAAAGACTCTGGTAAAATAATTGCAAAAAATACAGTTGAAATTTGATAGAGAATAGAATTATCAATAATGACAAAATACTCCTCACATGTAGCTTTTAAAATTAGTAACACATTCCTATGTGTATTTCAGTTGCCCTTTACTTTCATTTTTATTATATTGAAAAGAATTCCAACATTCAGTATTCTGACCATACTTGAGAATAGTTGCATATTCCCTAACTTCTGCTTTGTGTACATTCAGTAAATGATCTAGATCATCAAAGTTCAATGTGAATTGTTCAAGTATTTATAGATTGTCTTCTAAATACATTATCATAGATTAAATAAGCATACCTAAATCATAACACAGTAAGTAATGCTTATGAGACCCAGCAAATGAAGGAACACCCATATCACTGTCCCATGATATATTTAAATTGAGACTGTTTGACACATTTAGAATAAACAATTAAGAACAAATAATTATGGACAAGAAGTGTGTTGTGTTGAGGATTTTATCTAGTGCTAACCAATCATGATTTTGTTCTCTTCTACAAGCTAGGTCAATGTCACCTTCTCTTCATCATTCTCATGAGCAAGGTTTGTCTTTCAGTACACACACACTAGGAACACAGTGTAGAACATGGTAATATATCCTGAAACACAAACATTATTGGACAAACAAGTGACCAGAGAGAATCATTAATCATGCTCATATTTCTTAACATGAAAACATATTCCTTCTATTTTTCTTGTGAAATATTTGTCTTATGGACTGTCAAAAAAAATTAAAGAGGTGCCTTTTCAAATCTTCATAAAAACATGATAAAACTGTGACAAGTTTGTATTGATTTGATATACTTTATTATGTAGGATAAAAGTTTCACATTTCATATTCTTTAAGAAACATATTTGAGTAAATACTTTGTTCATATAGTTATTACTCATTAAGTCATTTCAATATTTGGATAATATAGAGGTATCTAGTACTAGTTTAGAAAATGCAATGAACACAATATAAGACAAATGGCTTTGGGGAAGGAACATGGCTTATGAGACCTTTCATCCAAAATAATATGCTTAATAGTTGACTTTTCATATCTGTATAATTAATAACTAGCATTTATATCTTACGATATACTAAGAAATTCTCATACATATTCTCAGATAATAGAGAAATCCTGTAAGTGATGTCTTATTAATAGCCTGTTCCCTTCACAGAGCCTTGGGTTCCCATTGCTAGTCAATAGTTAGAGAAAAATGAAGGGACACTTTGATATCTAGGAAATGATCATATTTTTTTAGTTTCCAGAAAATAGTTTGTTTTCCTAAATAGTGCCTTTTTCTGTCACTTCTTTACATTTACAGAAGCTCATGCTTCTGAGACTGCAATGCAATGTACTGCAGTATTTTGTTTTGCATTTCTATGAAAATTCACAATTGAATAGCACACCAGTGTCCTTTGCTAGGATCGAAATGTGTCAATGTTGTATACTTAAATTACCTGACTTCAAAATTTGTTTGCTGTTTTATTATCAAAATCATGGGATTCTGGTTATGCATAATTTTGATAAGGGCTTATTCTCCTGTGTTTTCTTCTTTGTCTTCTCTGTGATGCTAGGCATTTTGGATTCAAACTTGTGATTACTTACAATTGATCAGCAGAAATATCTGATGAAGTAAACATATAGTCTAGATATATAATGGACTCTTTTGAAAACTTGGAGTAAAATTGATCCAGGTTAGTTAATCAACATGAGATTCCCTGTCTGCTCTCTGTCTTGGAAGCCTCTGATAGGGTTCACTATTTCCAGCACTGTTGCTACCTCTTTGAGAATGTACTCTTGCATCTTTTTTGGCTTACACCTCCCATCAATGCTTTTTCTGCTGTGATTATTATAAACTATTGTGGCAGGTATACATTTTAAATAAAGTTTTAAATACCAGTGTATTATACTGTGAGTTTTCTTCTCTTTTTCTTTTTCCTTTTTTATTGAATATTTTCTTTATTTACATTTCAAATGTTTCCCCTTTCTAGGTCTCCCCTTCTGAAACCCCCATCCTGTGCCCCCTGCCTCTGTTAGAGTGGTCCTCCCCCACCCACTTCATCTTCCCACTCTGGCATTCCGCTACACTGGTGCATCGAACACCCTCAGGTCCAGGGGCCTTTCCTCCCACTGATGGCCAACAAGGCCATCCTCTGCCACACATGCAGCCAGAGCCATGCGTCCCTCCATGTGTACACTTTGGTTGGTGGTCCAGTCCCCAGGAGCCCTGAAGGATCTGGCCAGTTGACACTGTAGCTCCCTCTATGGGGCTGCAAATCCCCTCAGCTCCTTCAGTCACTTTTTCAACTCTATCAAAGATTCCACTCTCAATCCAATGGTTGGTTGCCTGCATGCATCTACCTCTGTATTTTTCAGGCTCTGGTAGAGCCTCTCAAGAGACAGCTGTATTAGACTCTGGTCAGCAAATACTTCCCAGCATCCATAATAGCTTTCAGGTTTGGTGACTATATATAGGATGTATCCCCAGGTGGGGCACTTTCTGGATGGCCTTCCCTTCAGTCTCTGCTTCACACTTTGTCTCCGTATTTCCTCCTGTGAGTATTTTGTTCCCCCTTCTAAGAAGCAGTGAAGAACCCAAACTTTATGGTTTGTGAATTGAATCTTGGATATTCTGAACTTGTGGGCTAATATCCACTTCTCAATGAGTTTATACCATGTGTGTTCTTTTGTGATTCGGTTACCACACTCAGTATATCTTCAAGTTCCATCTATTTGCCTGTGAATTTCATGAAGTCATTGTTTTTAACAGCTGAGTAGGATTCAGTTGTGTAGATGTACCACTTTTTCTGTATTCATTCATCTGTTGAGGAACATTTAGGTTCTTTCCAGCTTCTGGCTATTATATATATGGCTGCTATGAACATAGTGGAACATGTGTCCTTATTACATGTTGGAGTATTTTTTTGGGTATGTGCCCAGGAGTGATATAGCTGGGTTCTCAGGTAGTACTATGTCGAATTTTCTGCGTAACCATCAAACAGATCTCCAGGGTGGTTGTACCAGCTTGCAGTCCCACCAGCAATGGAGGAGTGTTCCTCTGTCTCCACATCCTCACCAGCATCTGCTGTCATCTGTGTTTTTGATCTTAGCCATTCTGACTGGTGTGAGATGGAATCTCAGGGTCATTTTGATTGGCATTTCCCTGATGACTTAGAATGTTGAACATTTTTTTAGATACTTCACAGACATTTAAGTTTCCTCCATTGAGAATTCTCTGTTTAGCTCTGTTCTCCATTTTTTTTATAGGGTTATTTGGTTTTCTGGAGTCTAACGTTTTGAGTTCTTTGTATATATTGTATACAAGACCTCTACCAGATGTAAGATTGGTAAAGATCTTTTTCCAATCTGTTGGCTGCCATTTTGTTCTATTGACAATGTCCTTTGTCTTACAGAAGCTTTGCAGTCTTTTGAGGTCTCATGTGTCGATTCTTGATCTTAGAGCATAAGCCACTGGTATTCTGCTCAGGAAATTTTTCCCTGCTTGCATGTATTCAAGGATCTTCCCCACTTTCTTCTATGAGATTCAGTGTATCTGGTTTTATGTGAAGGTCCTTAATCCAATTGGACTTGAGCTTTGTACAGGGAGGTAAGAATGGATTAATTTGCATTCTTCTACATATTGACAGTCAGTTGAGCCATCATCATTTGTTGAAAATGCTGTCCTTTTTCTACTGGATGCTTTTAGCTCCTTTGTCAAAGATCAAATGACCATAGGTGTGTGGGTTCATTTCTGGATCTTCAATTCTATTCCATTGATCTACCTGCCTGTGACTGTACCAATACCATGCAGTTTTTATCATGATTGCTCTGTAGTACAGCTTGAGATCCAGGATGGTGATTCCCCCAGAATTTCTTTTATTGTTGAGAATAGTGTTAGCTATCCTGGGATTTTTGCTATTCCAAATGAATTTGCAAATTGCTCTTTCTATTGAGTTGGAATTTTGATGGTGATTGCATTGAATCTGTAGATTGCTTTCAATAAGATGCCCATTTTACTATACTAATCCTGCCAATCCAAGAGCATGGGAGATCTTTACACCTTCTCAGGTGTTCTTTGATTTGTTTCTTCAGAGACTTGAAGTTCTTGTCATTCACATCTTTCACTTGTTTGGTTAGAGTCACACCAAGATATTTTGTATTGTTGGTGACTATTGTGAAGGGTGTCGTTTCCCTAATTTCTTTCTCAGCCTGGTTATACTTTGAGTATAGAAAGACTACTGATATTTTTGAGTTATTTTCATATCCAGCCACTTTGCTGGAGTTGTTTATCAGCTGTAGGAGTTCTCTGGTAGAATTTTGGGGTCAGTTAAGTATACTATCTTTTCTGAAAATAGTGATATTTTGACTTCTTACTTTCCTATTTGTATCCCCTTGATCTCCTTTTGTTGTCTAATTGTTCTGGCTAGGACTTCTAGTACTATATTGAATAGGTAGGGGGAGAGAGGGCAGCCTTGTCTAGTCCCTGATTTTAATGAGATTGCTTCAATTTTCTCTCCATTTAGTTTGATGTTGGCTCCTGGTATGCTGTGTATAGCTTTTGTAATGTTTAGGTATGGGCCTTGAATTCTTGACATTTCCAAGACTTTTAACATGAAGGGATGTTGAATTTTGTCAAATGCTTTTTCAGCACCTAATGAAAGGATCACATGGATTTTTCTTTTTTTTTAGTTTATTTATGTAGTGGAGTACGTTGATTGATTTCTGTATGTTGAACCATCCCTGCATCCCGGGAATGAGGCCTACTTGATCATAGTGAATGATCATTTTGATGTATTCTTGGGTGCAGTTTGTGAGAATTTTATTGAGTATTTTTGCATCAATATTCATAAGGGAGATTTGCCTGAAGTTCTCTTTCTTTGTTAGGTCTTTGTGTCTGAAAGAATTCTGCACTAAACCCATCTGTCCTGGGCTTTTTTTTTTCTTTGTGGAAGTAGGGGAGACTTTTAATGATTGACTATTTCTTAAGGGTTTATGGGGCTGTTTTGATGGTTTATCTGATCATGATTTAACTTTGGTATTTGGTATCTGTATAGAAATTTGTTCATTTCATCCAGATTTTCCTGTTTTGTTGAGTATAAGCTTTTGTATTAGGATCTGATGATTTTTTTTTATTTCCTCAATTTCTGTTGTTATATCTCCCTTCTCATTTCTGAGTTTGTTAATTTGGATACTGTCTCTGTGCCCTCTGGCTAGTCTGGCTAAAGGTTTATCTATCTTGTTGATTTTCTCAAAGAACCAGCTCCTGATTTTGTTGATTCTTTCTATGGCTCTTTTTGTTTCTACTTGGTTGATTTCAGCCCTGAGTTTGATTATTTCCTGCCATCTACTCCTCTTGGGTGTGTTTGATTTTCTTTGTTTTAGAGCTTTCAGATGTGCTGTCAAACTGCGAGTGTATGTCTCTCCAGCTTCTTTTTGGAGGCACCCAGACCTATGAGTTTTCCTCTTAGCACTGCTTTCATTGTGCCCCATAAGTTTGGGTATGATGTGCCTTCATTTTCTTTAAATTCTAAAAAGTCTTTAATTTCTTTCTTTATTTCTTCCTTAACCCAGTTATCATTGAGTAGGGCATTGTTCAGCTTCCATGTGTATGTGGTCTTTCTGTTGTTTTTGTTGATATTGAAGACCAGCTTTAGTCCGTGGTGATCTGATAGGATGCCTGGGATTATTTCAATCTTCTTGCATCTGTTGAGGCTTGTTTTGAGACCTATTATGTGGTCAGTTTTGGAGACAGTACCATGCGGTTCTCAGAAGAAGGTATATTCTTTTGTTTTAGGATGAAATGTTCTGTAGATATCTGTTAAGTCCATTTAGTCCATAACTTCTGTTAGTTTCGATGTGTCTCTGTTTAGTTTGTGTTTCCATCATCTGTCCATTGATGAGAGTGGAGTGGTGAAGTTTCCCACTATTATACTGTGAGGTGCAATGTATGCTTTGAGCTTTAGTAAAGTTTGTTTGTTTGTTTTTGTATGTGGGTGCCCTTGTATTTGAAGCATAGACATTCAGAATTGAGAGTTCTTCTTGGTAGATTTTTCCTTTGATGAATATGAAGTTTCCATTCTTATCCTTTGTGATAACTTTTGATTGAAAGTTAAGTTTATTTGATATTTGAATGGCTACTCCAGCATGTTTCTTGGATCCATTTTCTTGGAAAATTGTTTTCTAGCCCTTTACTCAGAGGTAGTGTTTGTCTTTGACCCTGAGGTGCATTTCCCGAATGCAGCAAAATGCTGGGTCCTGTTTATGTGTCCAGTCTGTTAGTCTATGCTTTTTACTGAGAAACTCCATTTATGTTAGGAGATATTAAGGAATAGTGATTGTTGCTTCCTGTTGTTTTCAAGGTTAATTTTATGTTTGTGTGGCTATCTTCCTTTGTATTTGTTGAAAGAAGATTATTTTCCTGATTTTCCTAGGGTGTAGTTTCACTCCTTTTGTTGGGATTTTCCATCTATTATCCATTGTAGGGCTGGATTTGTGGAAAGATAATGTGTAAATTTCATTTTGTTATGGAATATCTTGGTTTCTCCATCTATGGTAATTGAGAGTTTTGCTAGGTATAGTAGCCTGGGCTGGCATTTGAGGTTTTTTAGGGTATGTATGAGATCTATCCAGTATCTTTTAGCTTTCATAGTCTCTACTGAGAAGTCTGGAGTAATTCTGAGAGGTCTACCTTTATATGTTACTTCTCCTTTTTCCCTTACTGCTTTTATATTTTTTCTTAGTTTTGTATATTTAGTGTCTTGACCATTATGTTACAGGAGGAATTCCTTTTCTGGTCCAATCTATTTGGAGTTCTGTCGACTTCTTGTATGTTCGTGGGCATCACTTTCTTTAGGTTAAAAAAGTTTTCTTCTATAATTTTGTTGAAGATATTTCAACAAAAGATATTACTGGCTCTTTAAGTTGGGAATCTTTGCTCTCCTCTATATCTATTATTCCTAGTTTTGGTCTTCTCATTGTGTCCTGGATTTCCTGGATGTTTTGTGTTAGGAACTTTTTGATTTTAGCATTTTTTTGACAGTTGTGCCAATGTTTTCTATGGTATCTTATACACATGTGATTCTTTCTTCTATCTCTTGTATTCTGTTGGTGATGCTTGTGTCTGTGACTCCTCATCTTTTTCCTAGATTTTCTGTCTCCAGGATAGTCTCCCTTTATGATTTCTTTATTGTTTCTACTTCCATTTTTAGATCCTGGATTGTTTCGTGTAATTCTTTCACCTGTTTGTTTGTGTTTTCTTGTAATTCTTTAAGGAATCTTTGTGTTTCATATTTAAGGGCTTCGACCTGTTTACCTGTGTGCTCCTGTATTTCTTTAAGGGACTTATTTATGTCCTTCGTAAAGTCCTCTATCATTGTCATGAGATGTGATTTTAAATCAGAGTCTTGCTTTCTAGTGTGTTGGGGTATCCAGGACTCATTATGGTGGGAGAACTAGGTTCTAATGATGCCAAATAGCCTTGGTTTCTGTTGCTTTTGTTCTTGCCCTTGCCTTTTGCCATCTGGTTATCTCTGGTGTTAGCTGTTCTTGCTGTGTCTGACTGTAGCTTATCCCTCCTGCCAGTCTGTGTGTTAGTACTCCTGGGAGACCAGTTCTCTCAGGGATGAATTTGGGTATAGAGCACTATGGCACAGGGTCAGCTCCAGGGTGCAGATGGAAACTGGAAGAGTCCTCTTTCTGGCTGTTTCTTGGTTCCTGTGTCCTCAGGGCTTTGGGTGGGTCCCTCTTGGGCCAGGAATTTGAGCAGAAGTGGTGGTCTCACTTGTGCTCACAGGCTTGTCTGCACTCCAGGGAGACCAGCTCTCTCCTGGTGGTATTTGTGTATGGAGCATTGTGGTACAGGATCAGCTCCAGGCGCAGACGGAAACTGGAAGGCATGAGTTTTGTTATTCATACTAAACTAACACATTTTAAAATTTTATAATTAGAAAGCTAACAGTATTAAATTGAAATGTCTAGAACTGAAGACTGCAAAGATGACTCAATATTAGGAGCACATGTAGATGTAATTCTGGGGACTTTTCTCTACTCCCTTTGCTGTTAATCAATAAGAGGGCATTTCAATGCCCACTCTAATCCATTTTAAATACCATAAATAAGTAAGACAGATAGCTAATAAATTTATTAACCTGCTGCAGGCATTATGCTGGGCAAATACTCACCTATTCTAGTCCTTTATTGCTGCTGACTTCCCAGGTATGTGGTCCTTTACCTACAATCTTAACCTTGCCCTGGCTCTCTCTGTTCCATTTGTGTCCTCATAGCAACTTCCCTGAAGAACTGCCAATGGGGAATACTCCTGTTCCTTCTCCTCTTCCTTCCTTGTCTTCTCTAACTGCTTGGGACACCCTGATTCAGAACAGAAGTCCTGCCCTGTTTTCTTCTCCTGCTCAGATATTGGCTTATCATACTTTACTAACCAATCAGAGGCAATGGAAAACATTTTTTTTTTACCCAACTTTGAAACTGGAAATGCTTGACAATTCCAGTATCCAAACTGGAGCCCAATCTTTGGGCACAGAAATCAGCATCTGAATACACAGCACACACACACAAAAAAACCCCATCCCTCTAACAAGCACATATTATATTGCTAATGAGTTTTTTCAGTTCCTAGCTCCTATGTTGAGTACCTCACAACCATCTGTAATTCCAGTCCTAATGGGTCCAATGTCTTTCTTTGGACTCTACAGGGATTAGACTTATGCATAGACCAAGACAGAGATACAGACATATGCACATAATTAAAATAAAATAATTTAAAATATGTCAACCATTCTTACATCCCAGCCAATTAATATTACCCTATCTGTGCCTAGGCTTCTTAATTTGTCTAATATGTGGATAGGTCTATGATTACATTGGTAAATGATCACAATGCATTTATTATTTCTAAATTTTCTATCTAATAGTAAGCATTGTGTCTTTTGCAAATTACTCTTGCACATCATATTTAATAGTTTTTAGAGTGTCATAATATTCTTTTCAGTGTTTAACCTCCATTTAAAAAATCTCAATTAGCCCCATTAGCCCTCTGCTGAAGTCTACCATCTCTTTTAAAGAAATCATTTTATGAGTCAAAGTATGAGGGTATGTTTAATGTACTTCTATAAATAAAATAAGTTATATTTGAAACATTATATGCTTGATCAGTTCCTGGAATCTGGATTGGTGTTTAGGATGAGGAGCCTGTTCCTACTGTTCCTACATATTCTGAGAGAATTCCTTTTATTTTCTTTTTTTTCTCCATCTCCATCATTTGTTGAGTAATTTAATCTGAAGTCAATTTCTCCAATTTTCTTTTGGCTTGTTAAAAACTGTTATTTTATTACTCTATCTCTTTGTTCTTGAATTTTCTATAGTAGAACGTTTATATTGGTAGGTATAGTATCTACCATATTATTCCATAAGACTATTCATTGCTCAGATGATTATCTTTATGATGAAGTTAAAAATAATACTGAACATATATATGCAAATATATCTCTATTAGATATTCTTGCTTTTTCATTCAATTATTTTGCATACTATTAACTACAGAAATAAATCAAGTCCGTGTAGCAGGAATCCACAGATAAGTGATCTGCAATGCAAACAATAGTGTGCCAAATCTTATTCTAATCCTCTGTGGCTGCTGACTTCCCAGACATACGGTCTTTTACCTGCAATCTGAGTCTTGCCCTGACTCCCTCTGTTCCATGTGTGTGCTGCAGGATGACTATACAATTAACACTGACTCTTATATCTTATCTGTAGATGCATATTAGTCAATTTATATAAGCCAGGTTTAGGACTGTGAATCATATACTACATCCGCACAATGTCAAGTCATCCTCATGACAATTTCAGAAGTTTTTTCACTCAATAATCCAAAAATTTAAGTCACTGCTGTGAAAGTTCTATTGTGAACTGGCTAGTCAATAATTCAGTTTAGAAAGAGCATTTAGTCCCACATACCAGGAAAGCAAGAGGCTCCTGGGATCCAACAGGGATGATATTAGCTTAAATATCCAACAAAGGGGAGGGAAAATCTGTGGAGACCATATCTAGAGGTTTGGCAAGGTCCCTGGATGAGGGATAGGCCACCCACTCATCTCCAAATTTTTAACCCAGAATGGCTCCTGTCTAAAGGAAATATGGGGACAAAGTGTGGAGCAAAGACTGAAGGAAAGGCCATCCAGTGACTGCCTCACCTAGATATCCATCTCATACACAGAAACGAAATCCAGACACTATTGCTGATGCTAAGAAGTGCTTCCTGACAAGAGCCTGGTATGGCTGTCCTCTGAGAAGCTCTGCCAGAGCCTGACAAATAGAGTGCCAACCACTGGACTGAGCATGGACTGACTGTAATGGAGGAGTTAGGGAAAGGACTGAAGGAGGTGAAGGGGTTTGTAACCCCATAAGAAGAACAACAATATCAAGTAACTAGGCCCCTCAATGTTCCCAGGGACTAGACCACCAACCAAAATGTAGACATGGAGGGACTCATGGCTCCATCTGCCTATATCTGGCATCACTGGGATGAGAGGCCCTTGTTTTTCTGAAGGCCCAATGTCCCAGTGAGCAGAATGCCAGGGCATGGATGGGTGGGGGAGCACCCTCAGAGAACCAGGGATAAGGGGATAGAATAGGAGCTTTGCGGAGGGGGACAGGGAAATGGAATAATATTTGAAGTGTAAATTAATAAAATATCCAATAAAAAAACTAAACAAAAATTTTAAGTTTTATTTAAAAAAAAAAGAGAACATTTTCTATTATCCTGATGTGCAATGGCAAGCTTCATTTTATCTTTTATGCCAGTGGGGATAGGAATCCAAGTCCGGTTAGTTAATTTGCAAACATGACAGATAAATAAAATACGCAAGTTGGGTTTGAGCTTCTACCTTCCAAATATGGTAAAATTGCCATTCTCTTCATTGTTTGTTATGTAAATTATTTTATTCAACTATAGTTCATTTTCAATAAAAATGTATTGAAATTTACCTTCTTTTAGATTCCAATCTTAGACTACAGGTGTGATAAGCAAACAAATAAATAAATTACATATAAATAAAAAATTATTTCTTAGGTTTTCAAAGTTACTTGTTTAGTGAAGGAATAAGATTAATCAAAAGGAAGCATAATTAGTACTCACAAGAAAAATAGTACAGTTAAGATATTTAAATTTATTAAATAATAAATGATATAAAATAAAACCTTTCTGTCTTTATAATTAGTTTCTTGAGAATTTTATATATACCATGTTTTAATCATTTCACTCTCTCTGTCCTAAATTCCTTATGGATTTAAAGCCACTTCTGTATAGAACTTCGTGTTCTCTCTATTTTTTAAATCTCATCATGTCCAATGTGTGCTGCTCATGTAGTCTTAGATATGGGGCCCTCAAACAGAACAAGATCAATTTACCAGTGAGTCCATCATGTAGAAATTCTACTGACTTATTCATCTTGCAACAGTGAAACATAATTTTTTTCAGCTCTTTTGGAATGACCACCAAGGGAACCTCTGACTATAAAATCCACCTAAGAAAATTAAAAGAGTAGAAATCACACAATGTCTGCTACCAGATCACAGAAAAATTAAACATGAAATCAATAACAAAAGACAGATGGAAGATTCCAGAACACTTAGAGAATTAAAAGCACATCTATAAATCACACAAGGATCAAAATAGAATTCTGTGAGACACTGAAATATACCTATAAGTAAAGGAAATAAAAACACAATTTATCAAAATTTGTGAAATGCAACTCAAGAAAAGTTTACTGGGAAATTCTGACATGAAATGTGTATATTAGAAATAAAAGACTATAATCAATCTTCCAAACTTCCACCTTAGGGAACTAGAAAAGCAAAGTAATCAAAGGAAAAGACAAGAAATAATACATGTCAGAGCAGAAATCTATAAAGTTTAAAATACAGAGTTGATGCAAAGAAATCAGGAAAACAAAGCTGGAATTTGGGAAATATTAATGTGTCTTTACTTGTTTAATTAAGGAAAAACACAGACTATTAACATCAGAAATGAAAGGGAATTGTCATTAAAGATCCTAGGGATATTAACTGGATAAAAAGATATTATTCTTAACAACTCTATGGCTACACATTTGACCACCTAGATGAAATGCAAAAGTCTTTGAAAGATACATTCTGCTTCATGCACAAGACAGGACCAACTTGCAGAGTTTTCCACTGTTCAAAGAAATAAGAGTTTAAATATTACAGAAATATAACGTATTTATCTAGTTTCTTTTTTGTTGCTATAATAAACACTTTGACCATCAACAATATAAGGAAAAGTCTATTTTGGCTTAAGTGTCTAGAGGGCTAGATGTCTTTAGTGGTGAGAATGGCGTGGTAACAGGATATGAAGCTAAAGCATCAGATCTCAACTGCACCCCAAAAGAAGAGAAGTGAAGCAAGATTATACCTTACAAAAAAGCCAGCTGTCAGTGATGATCTTTCTCCAGCATGACTCCATACCCTACTAAACATCCCTATCACCTAGAAAACAATATTCTAACACATCTGTCTATAGAGAACATTTCTCACTCAGATGGGTTGGACATTATTAAAAGTGTGTCAAATATTTCCAAGTTCATACTAAAAGAAAAGAAAAAACCTGAGTCACTTATGTAGAATATGAGGGAATCATCATATTATTCTAGGAACTGGCCAGTAATGAGAAAGGAGCAAGCACCAATTCTTCCTTTCTACCAGAAATGTACTTCAAAATAGACAGTTACTATAGAAAAGTCTTTACTGTTAATAAAATGTTCAGGTAAAAAGAAGAAATGATATATGAAAATGCCACTGTTGTCTGAACTAAATGAGAGCTGAGAGTCAATGATTGTCAGTGTCAACATGAGATATCAAAATGATGTCAAACATTTAAATAAAATATTCTTACCATGTACATATAAGCTATACTCGTACATATAACCTATACTCAAAAAGATGGTTACCAAAGATGGAGACAAACATGAAATATGACAACTCTTCTGAGGTATGTTTGACAACTTAGCCTGTGTCTAATCAAAGCCACAGATGCCACTGTACATTTTAAAGGGACAATGGATAGAAAGCCGTATTAAAAATACCACAAGAAATCTCTCCTCTTGTCATAGTAGTAAGACTTAGATGTGAATTCAGTGATATGACTGTCATAGATCTAATCTTCCATGTCACAGTGATGGAACTTTGCTGAAACCTTTAAAAACAGTCAGTTTATTCCCTGAAGTCAGCAAAAGCTAAGGGAGACAAAAGGAGACCAATATTGTTAAAAACATATTGCAGTTACTCCTTGTGTCCTTTTCTACCAGTGGAAGAAAATGTCTTTGATAAATGTCACATACATTGAAGCAGAACTAAAAGAGAGTTAAAAAGGCAGTGTGGCTCTTTCAAATGCCTGTATTTGCATATCTGGGACCCAAAAGTTATTGTGTTATTGTTATTTTTACTGCTGGTAGTCAAAGAATTCTAAGCAAGTACTCAAAGAACTTAACTACAGAGCTAATCTCTACTATCCCATCACATCTCTGTTATAATAAATATATGTATATACTATATTTGCAATTTACATATTATATGACAATAATAATGTGCATATATACATTTATACATATATATTATGTATGTAATTTATATATTATATGATGACCATTGTACATATATTATGAATATGTATTATATATTGTATGTATATATATATATTGACTTGCTAGTGTTCTTTCTGTCTTTCCTATCACTACATTTGAATTGATTTTATGTTTACTTGATGTCATGATGAAAAATATACTGATACATTATTAAACATCTATGAAGCTAGCTAGTTATTTACCTTAGATCTTGGGAAAATATTTTTTCTATCACTATCACATGCAACATACTATTTACAACTTGAAAAAATATAATTAATTTATGCTTCTTATAAACATATCTAAGAAGAAAACAGAAGAAATACTAGTTTGAATCTTAGTCTAATTATACAAATGGTATAGTAATTATTCATCATGCATTTTTTTGAGATGGTCATGCAGATGACTAGACACTTGACTTCTTTTGCCTGGTGATTTTGAAGCAATATTATCCTATGATTCCAAAACATTTTTTTTCAAACAAGAACACTACTTCTCATAAAAATTTCACTTTTATAATTTTTCCATATTTCATTTATGAACCAAATTCTCTCCAAGACTGTTACCATAACTGATTCCAGAGAATTAATATTTTTGTTCCTAATTGTATTTTGTAGTGTCCTACATAGAGTACTACAGTCGTAGTATCTATTGAACATCAGTAAAGACCAGGGTCAACATTGAAATTACTATCAACTGTTTTAAACCAGAAATTCAATGTCACTATGTTGATCATCTGAAATATTGAGCTGGCCATAGTTCAGTACAAATGAACATGTCATTCTATAATGGGAGAAGCAGAGTACTATGCAGCCCAAAATTTCTTCTTTATTCAGCAGAATTTTTATAAACTAAAATGGTATCACATTATTTTCCCTTTCCTCTTTGTGATAGTCAGGATATGATTGTACCAGGGAGTTTTACTATTTGCAAGTGTGGCCTTGTTGGAGTAGGTGTGTCACTGTGTCACTGCCTGGATGCTGTCATGTTCCCACCTTGATGATAATGGATTGAACCTCTGAACCTGTAAGCCTGTCCAAATTAAATGTCCTTGTGAGAGTTTCCTTGGTCATGGTATTTGTTCACAGCAGTAAAACCCTAAGACATCCTTCTTCCTTTTATTCCCTGCTCAGTACATATGTATATTTTATTTGTATGCATTCATATATGTATAGATATGATTTCAGAGCTAATCACTTGGTTTTTGATAACCATTGGGGTTCTTTTCCCTGGGGAAAAATATTTCTTATCCTCTCAGTATTCTTCAGTTTCCTATAGTCATTTTTCTAAAGTTAGAGTCCTCATGAGATCTTCACCTTCCATGTTGGTGTATCTATTGTTGTCATCTTCATTCAGGTTTTGTGTATGCAACCATGATAATGAGATTTTATATGTGTATGTTTCCAGACATTTCTAGGAGGTGCAATCTCACAGCAAACAATTAGTTCCTCTGGGTTTTACTAAATATTCCACTCCACACTACAGTGGTGTTTTCTGAGTCTTAGGTATAGGAGTTCTTCTGTTAATGGATCAGTTGGGGCTGGGTACCACATGTTTATTTGGGCTTGGTTTTCTATGGTCTCTGAGACAAACTAAGTTTCTTCATTGATCGATGAAAACTATACTTATATATCATTATAAGAATAAATATTTAGAATGCAATTAGGAATTGTGTTTATTTAGTAAAGTAGAATTTGTTGGAAGTCAATAAAATAACATGCATGATTAACACGTTTGTCATTTTCTGACAATAAAACATTCTTCTGCATTTACAAATTAATTCTTTGAAGTGAACAGTATTATGGAAATTTCTAAGTTAATTTAAAATGTAATATTTAGCACCAACACTAAAAGAATCAGAGTTCTTTTATATTATCAAATTTAGGTGAGGTTAATTTTATGTTTTTGATTTTTTACCTTCTCATACATAATTCAATTCAATCAGTATTTACCAATATTTTGTCTACAAATATAAAATTCAACTTCTAGGTTTTAAAGAACTGATTGCTTATCCATATTTTTTAGACAATCTTATTTCATACAATTATATGGGTATCATTAAGAATAACATTTGTCTTTTGTTATATTTTCTTTAACTTCCAGTTCTTATTGTTCATCTTCCATTTGATAGGGTGACAGACATTCACCACACCTAACTCATCAACAGTTCTTTCAATCTAGCAATGATCTACTAACAAATATTTTTCAGTGACATCATTGACTATACAATTTTTGTATGACTACTTATCTTATTATATAACCACATAGCCTTTTGTACATAAAGATTAATATCATGCTCTCAATTATTTTTTCTTGTTTTCAAATTTGGGTTAATTTTTTTTTAACTAAAGCATATAAAAGCAAAGTCGAGTTATGTGGCTACTAAAAAGCATTGTATATTATAACTAAGAATGTAGAAAGATAAGGTTTCCAAAAGGGTAGAGATAGAATTAAACACCTTTCATTTATTGTAACTCAGAATGCATCAAGAATATTCAGATAGTATTCCAGTTAAGGTTATGACTGATACGATGAAACCCCATGATCAAGGCAATCTTGGAAGAAAAGGGTCTATTTCAGTTTACACTTCTGGGCATCAGTCCCATTGTGGAGAGTTGGGACAAAAACAAAAACAGGGAAGAAATCTCCTGACTGAACCTGATGCAGAGGAAATGGGGGAAGTTATAGGCTTAGTTTTCAAAATGTACTTTAATAAGTGTTGATTAACGGATCAGCATCCCTTCTAGCTTACCAACCAAAGATAGAGAAAAAAGACAGCTACTAGGAGAGGGCCTGTGTGGACCTGTTTAGAAGTAGTTCTTTGGAGTCATTTCAAACCTGAATCAGTAACAGTAGTCCTGTCTAATCAGCAAACAGCATATACAAATCAATAGTAGTGGTTTGACCGAGCAGAAATCGTGAGGGCCCACTGAATGGGCACAAGTCCTTGGAAACAGAAACAACCAGAATACCATGAGAATTTTTTTTTTGCCTTTTTCTCTCTACAAACTCGGGACAAGTAAAGATTTGTGAAAAACGGCAAATCATCGCAAGGCGAACCAATGCAGGAGTGTCATCCACTGTCTGTTTGGTTCTATTCATACTCTTTTGTGACATCACACATCCTCTCAAGCATCTGCCTCAGCAAAATATACTCTCATGGTGGCTTCTTGCCATCTGGTCCAGGCAAGAGGAGAGACGTTCCAGTCCTGTGGGTCTCTCCAGGGCTGTGCAGGATGGAGTGTCGACAGCCCAAAAGAAACACCTAGCCAGAGTCTTGTCAAAGCAGGAACTCAACTTTATTGCATCAGCCTCTTGCTTATATAAACTTGGAGCATAGGGAGCGGGATTTTTGGTGGGGTGAGATGACACTGACAGAGGGGTGTAGGGTGACTGACAGGGCCAATGGCAAACTTAACATCAGCAATGGCAGGGCAGAGGTAGGGCCAAAGAGGTCTTGCTGAGTCACCCCCAATACAAAAGTGACTGAGATAGGTCTCATAACTCGAGCCAGGCTTAGGCTCTCCCATAAGGCCACAGAAAATTAAGCCAGGCTTCGGTTTGCCCTCAAGGCCCAAACCAGGATCAAAATGGGGCCCAAAACTCTAAGACAGCTCCCAGAAAAACATCACATGACGTACATAAGTCCCCAAAGAAACCAGAAGTTTCCACTTCAGTGAATGCTGTTTACTAGCTTGCTCCTCGTGATTTGATCAGCTAGTTTCTTACTGTTGTGAAATGCAGTAAAAAAAAAATATCATTTTTTATTCTGCTCCTTACATTCCATGCCCTGAAGCCTCGGGAAAACCAGAGCTATAGATCTGGCTGTTCCTGAAGGCTCCATAAAGCTTGCAAAGCAGGGTTCATATACAGCGCGTAATGTATTTTTATAATAACTTTTCCATGTACGGTATGCATTCCACTGGAAGATGCACTCTTTTAATATTGGTTTCAATATTGTTCTCAGGCAATAAGACTGTAGGTATTCTGGGTTATGTGATTGTGTGGGATTATTCCCACACCAATCTTCCTCTAACATTTTATACGTGGAGTTGGGTGCATGTTTCAACATTTTGTAGCTTGTGTGGCACAAAAAGTGACTCCCTTTACTAATGTAACAGGCCAGGAGGCCACTCAGTAAGTTTTGGGTTGCCCTGAGTACATGTTCCAGAATGCAGGATTACGGTAACAAAAATGGTGAAACAAAGTAAGCAATTTATCCTCCATTTCAGGCCTCAAAAAGCATATAGCATATGAGTTCTGAACAAAATACGCAATTTTCTGGTTTACAAGCTTCCTTCTAGTTAACCTATCAAACAAAATCCAAATGTCGATGCATTATCAAAGAATATTTTTCTGAAGAATACATTAGCTCTCACCATGTTGCTGAGGTCATATTTCCATCCAGAGTCCTTGTCTCTTGACCTCCTGTGTGGGGGCCCTCTTTTTGGTATATGTTCCATAATTCCTTCTAAAACACACCAAAAATAATTTTAATAGCACAAAGAAGATAATCAAAAATATGAGGAGTCAGAATGTTTCTTTAACTCAGTGCCAGTATACTGCGGTGCATACAAAATCTAGGCATGCTAGCCTGCTGATAATGTCCCACAGGCCGCATTTGGTTATCTGTTTATTCCAATTCTTATTGATTATGGTATTGGCTTCCAATAGGCCCACAGAGTTATGCACTTTACTCTGAGAATTACCCAGGATGATACATTCTCTCTTGATTTTTGGCAACTAGTGATGCTTATTTTTTCTCATTGCATGTGGTAGTCTCTAGAATCTCATCTTTTGAACAACATTATTATAGTGTTCTATTTCCAATTCAAACTTGAATAGGCCATCGGAGTCAAAGTAATGCTTTTCCTCCAAGGTCAGCTTAGTTATAGTTGTGGTATTATCCACTGTGGCCTGTGAGCAGTTCATCATCAGGTAGCATCTGTCTGTTAAGTTAAAGAATGCTTCAGATGTGTCCATAAAAGATTCATTTAGCCATCTGCATGGGTGTGCATAGCCTAAAGTTGTAATTCCCCATGTCTTGTATTATGGTCATTAGTATTGATGTGGCAAAGGATGTATGTTGCATCTTTACATATAGTAAGTGTGGATAGACATATGTGTTAGCTCCTAATTTAATGGTATCTTCAAGTGGTATGTCTATAGAACTATTTGTAGTATTAACTGATGACCATAAGGAATAACCAACTGGTACTATAAATTCATTGCCTAATTTCTGCGGTATGACTTTAGCGTGATATCCTGGATATGCATTGTCTAGGAATTTCTGTATTAGGTGTATCTCGCATATGCCGTCTATGCAATATCATTGTTTTTCATTATCTAGTAAAGTTTGGAATTCTAGGGTCCTTCTCCCTAGTCCTGTTGTAAGGAGGATATCCAATTCTATTTCCACTTCTGCAAGATTGCTTCTATACATAAGGCACAATATTAAGTTATGGTTTTGAGTTATAAGGTTCCTTGTTGTGTTATATTCCTGTTTATATTGTTCTCTGAATACTTGTATCTCTATATTAATGGTGTTCACCATGATGTGGAGTGAATTTATGCTCCTTGATAAGGTGTAGAGTGCTGTGTTCTTATTAATTTTCTGAATATTGTAGATTTCTGCCTTGATGGGTGAGACTACTGCTTCTTCTACTGCTCCTCCCACCATGCCTCCTCGTACTGCTCCAGGTAGAAATGCTCCCACAGCGAGTGCCTGTAGGGGTTTTCTGCAGAACTTATCTGGGCTGCTGCATTGGTAATTTATGTTGACTAGTCCTCCAGAGTATAATGTAGGAGGTTTAAAGGCTCATAATGAAATGGGGATCTGAATCTTCCTGATTCTGGGGTTAATAATATTTCTACTGGTAAGGTTGGGTCTGGTACTACAAATGGGGCTTCTTTGACTGAATGTGGTCCAGGTGGTGGATTTAACCGTCCTGGTGGGTAATGTGCTGACAAAAATCTTACCCTGGTTTTATTAATACCTGCATAGCCCGTTGTAATGTTAATCCTCCTCTGTCACCAAGCATGGATATTGTGTGAGTTGTCTGATTTGTTGCAGTCTTGTAGTGACATGGGTAAGTATAATATCTTATCCCAGTTATCTGTGTCTGTCAGCATAGGACTTGCTTTTGGCTTCTGTGCTGTCTAATCTGACATTTGTCAGTCTTGATATTGGGAGTGTGGCAATACAGAGTTAAAATAATATGGTAGACCTGAATGGTATATGGTTCTTGCATTATTATGTTTGATTCTCCAAGTTTTCCACCATTGTGTAGTCCTTCTGGTGCCTTAATGTGATATTTGGGTGTTAAGCTGCTAAGGTTATAAATGCATCCAACTACTGGTATATTTGTTGCCGTTAAATTTGGTTTCTCATATCTAATGTTAAATCTTGTATATTTAAAACTAGGGATTGTTATGCTATTCATCTGTAGAATACCTGACTCGAGTGCTGCCTAAACTTTGCATATATGTCTCTTTCTGGAAAGTTAACTATGGTAAGATTTCCTATTGTATCCCATGGTATTAGAAAATCCATTTGTGTACCATTTATTGCTACATCACAAATGTACCTGACTATTTTATATTCTTCCTTCCTATGGCACGTGGTCATATAATGGTGCTGATTAGAACAGGTGACATTTTGCAATAATAATGTAAGGTATGTTCCTATTGGGGTCAAGGTTATTTTTTTTTAAATCCAAATGTATTTTTTGTTTGATCTCCCATGGAAATATTCCCTCTTAGCATTGGTAATCCACCAAAAATGGTGGGTTTCTTTATATATTTCCATACTTCCTTTATTTGTACTATTCCTGTAATATTAGCTTCTTGATTCTAAAGTGCCATAAGTGAGGTGTATTCATAACCTCCAGCTTCCTTAAATAGTGATAAAAATCGTTCTGTATTTCCCTTAAGTGGGGCATGTGTGATTTTTTTTTTTTAATCGTAATATAATCCTACTTGTCCTGTATTTGCCTCATGTGCGGTTAGGATTTTATGTCTTTCTTCTTCTGATCTCAGGGACCAAGAATTTCTGCTAAAGCAGTTCCAGGCAATTCCTGGCATTTTGTCTGTATCGTTATATGGTATTTGACCTGGCATCTGTGAATATCCTTGAGCTACCAAAAAGCATTCATGTGATGCCTTCAGCATTGCACATAAGGGTGTTGGTGTTGTTTCATGAAATGTTGTCTGCCATGGTTGTGGTAGGATGCTGGTTAGTACGCGTGGTTGTCTACAATGCTCTATCCCCAGGGCCATGGCTGATAATCAATCTTCCCAATTGTTTCTATTCTGGTGGCTCATTTTAAGTTGGGATAAAAGTCGAGTTTGCCAAACCAGTGTAGATTCGGAAAACCTGCTACACAGAGCCAATTTGTTTGGTTCCATGTCCTTTGGAGTTCTAGGTATAGGTGATTGGCTAACACCCTGGGGCACCTATTTCCCTGTGGTTTAGGTAGAGGGAGTATGCCACTCTTAAGTGGGTAAGGTACAGCAAATTCTGTACATTGTGTCCAGTTCATATGGGCATAGGTGAATAAGTTTCTTCTTCCCCTCATAATCCTCTAAATAGTCAAATACTTGGTCTTCCCATATTAATGCTGTAAGGTTGAACCACATGCCAATTGCTTCACTTTCCAGCCCTGTATGCATTGGGACATTAGTATATAGTTTAGGGAAGGTTGAATTTATGGCTAAGTTACAACCAAACGTGGTTCCAACCTCTACTCCTATGGTGTTTGTTTTAAAAACTCCCCTGATATTGAGTGTGCTTTGTCTCACCTTCAATGGTCTGTACCGATAGCTGTTGAAGATTGCTATAACACTAGAGGCAGTAGACCATACTTCATTAAAATGGCATTTTGTCGAGTTTCTTTCATATCTATTTGTATTATAACTATCTTTTTATTCTAGCATATAAATTTAGTTAGGATGATACCATGCTGTCTGTTGTCTGAAGTGTTCTCAGCCCTGGTACCAGCGATAATTTGAACAGTAAGCATACTTGCTCTAGAAGCTGTCTATTCTTAACTGATATGTTGCCCATGTCCTATCATCTGTCCACCATCTTGGTATTTTGTATAATGAGTCTGGAACTTTAGGTCTATAAGTGGGCCATGGAATTTGTGGTTTTGGGTGTGAGGGTTGTAATAGGCACATTTTTACTTCCATGTATACCAATTCCCGGATACTTAACTAAAAATGATAATATAATATAAAGCACATCAAGTGAAGCCAATGGGTGCCACATTTTCCTGACCAAATTGCTATTCCACTGGGAACGCACTAAGAGTCCGTGAAAGGGTAAAAGTCCTTCCCATCTTTATGAAACTGTCTGGCTGCCAATAAAGATGCTATCACTTCCACATGTTGTGCTGATTTGTTCTTTCCTTCTTTTACTATTACCATTCGATCTTTCAGACTGAAAAGCTGCTGCTTTCCAGCACACCACATTGTTTTTAGTGGTGGCTGAGATGTCTGTAAACCAGGCATTAATCAGTGGGGAGGGGTATTGACCTGACCCCCATGTTCCTATGGGTACCTGTTTCTGGGGAGAGGAGGCATAGAGTGCAATAAGTACCTGGCTTTCATTAGTTGATGCCAGTATGTGGTCTGACACCATTGGTACCATCCCCTGTGCAGTCAGGTTTGCTCGTGGAAGGAACTCTGAGAGGTACCATTTCCATTGTAATACCTTTCCTTCCATTGGCAGCCCTGCCCATGCCTCTTCTGGTGCCTTTATGCATTTGAGGGTGGGCTCGGGGCATTCGTCTTAGGATACTGTGGCACATTCGAAGGGCTTCATAGGCAGTCCATATGGTTTTTCCAAAAAGTGAATACTTGGCACCTGACCAAGGGAAGCATTTGCAATAGAAGACAATTGGTTCGATTTGTGGTTGCTTGACAAATATATTCCAATTGCCATATGCCTTTATAAAGAGGATACCTATTATCACTGTGTTATCTGCATTAATAAAAATTAAATTACTAAATTGTTCTATGTATTCTAATATAATTTTTCCTGCTTCCTCCTGGAGTGGTACCCAGGTAAAATCAGATGCTTTTTTCACTATGCTATATAATGGTTAGAGCAACAATTGCAGGTATGATATATGTTGCCTCCAATACCAAAATAACCCTATTAAATGCTGTGTTTCTGTTTTATTCTGAAGTCTTGGTAAATTTTTCAGTTTGTTAATTACCTATGGGGGAATGGATGGTCATCTACTTGACCAGTGTACTCCAAGGAATTTAACGTCCTCTGCTGGTCCCTTTACTTTGTCCTTATTAATCGTCCATCCTTCATTTGTTATGTATGCAATTAAGTCTGCTACTGTTTTATGTAGCATTTGTTTATTATTTGATACCAGAAGGTCATTATGTATGAAAATACTATTACTTCCTCTGATGTGTGGAATGAATCTAAAGCCCGTCTCAATGTGTTACATGCTATAACTGGGCTGTTTTTATATCCTTGTGAGACTGTAGTAAATTGACATTGTTTTCCTCCTCATGAGAATGTGGTGATTTTCCTAGAGTTGGGATGTAGGGGAATGCCAAAGACCATGTCTGTTAGGTCTATCGTGGCTAACCATTTGGGTGCTACCTGGCTAATTCACAGAAATATATCTTCTGCATCAGGCAATTGTCCAGGATCTGCTCTGAAAGTCTGTTGATGTTCTTATAGTCTACTGTAAATCTCCATTTGTCATTTGTTTTTGTAACTAGACAAATGGGGCTATTATAATTAAAGCTTTGTGTTGGTTCTATAATACCTTATTATAATAATGTTTGTATGGTATCCTTCACTTTCTCCATCCCACTTTTTATGGAATATTGCAATGTGAAGGAGGGTGGTATTTTAGGTAGTTCTATCTGTGGAATTTTAACTGTGGCTAATAATATCTTTTATAATTCAAAAATTTTGGAAATAATGTATGCATTGTGGGTAGTCCTACAATATTTTCTGAGGCACTGCACAGAGCAAAATTTAGCTCATAATTCTTATCAGATACTTGCAATATTAGTCTAGTTATAGGAGTTCTGACTTTGCCTCCAACTCTACTTCTATGTGTTAATTTTACCTGTATACAGAATCTGTCCTTCATCTAGGGTATATACATTAATTTCACTACCTATGTCCAACAGCCATTTAACCACTTTGATGGTGCCATCGGGTAGTATGATGGGTAGTGCTATTCTGGGTTTTAAATGTGTCCCTGAGATAGAAAGAGGTGTGGTTGTTCTCTCTGGTTGTTTCAGGGTGGCAGCCTGTTCATGGGCCTTGCTCCTACATTCGGCATTTGGTTGTTGAATTCTGGGTAAGGGGGTCTTTGGCCATAGAGCCACCTTTGCCCTAAAAAAGGCCTGTGAGGAGCTTGAGATTCCATGGTTTGCTTGGCTCTGGTCTAATTGGGAGGTTGGTATTTGGTCTTCCAAATGGTCTTATATTTTTGAACCACCTCCTCATTCTGTTAAATTTCTTACCCTTAATGGGTAGGGATACTACGTTCTCTGAGTTTAACTCTCTTCATGATTTTAATAAGTCTATGGCATCTGCCACAGTTTGACATCCTCGCAATGGTCCAGCTAGAATTATTTTGAGGTGTTGTGGAGCTCCTTTTAAGAGAATCTTCCTAAACTGAGCCAACATTGGTGGTGCCTGTGGGGTGGGTACCTAGTTGTAGATGAAATAGGGAACTCCTAATTTTCTTGCTAACTGAATTGCTTCCTGTAGATCATTCCATTTTGCTGAGGCCTTGAACTGAATTAGATCTAAGGAGGGGAACACATATCTCCATGCTGCAGTTATCAAATCAAGCAGTGGGTGTGTGTCTCCTCTGGCACTATGTAGCGAGTGCCCTAGAACATTGAACACAGTGAGATTTTCCACCACGTTCCTAATTTTGCGCATCTCTTGGTCAGAAAACATTACTGTGTCTGCTCCCTTCTCCCACAGTTTTACTATATAGGATGCATCCTTTGTGCCATTTTGAGCATAATTTTTGCTAAGTTTGTTAAGTTCCTGTGGGGAATATGCTCTGGTTTTCATTATTGCCTCCGTGGGGCGGGCCTGTCCAGACCCTCTTACTGGCGTCTGAAGCGAGGAGGCAGTCACTCGTAGTGACGGGACTGGTACTGACTCTAGGGCATTTTTGAAAAGATTAGAATTATTCCTCCTTTTTGTGATATTCATGGCTAGCCTTTTCCCCATGAGTCTATCTCTGTCAATATCTACTATAGTCTTCATAAGTATATTATGTACTTCTCTTTGTGATGCTTTTTCTATTACAGGTTCCACCTGCTGTGGCGTTGTTAATGGGACGTCAATTCTAACTTCCTTGCACTTAGTCTTATTTTTAACTATGTGGTTAGTGTCCTGCCAAGCTGTTTCCACCGAGTCGGAGAGCTCTTCATCCTCTAATTTTATCTTTTTCATACCCTTGATGAGCCTTTTTATTCCTCTCATAGTGTTAATTTTAGACTACGTGGTACAGTGCCTTTACTGTTTTCTTTTCAAGGTACCAGGTGATATCACTTCTTGGTGGGTTTTTCAATAATTCATTAAATAACTTATCCGCTTGCCTCACTAGTATTTTCTGTAACCATTCTCTTATTGAACTGGGAAGACCTCTGCCCACACCTTCAGTCTACTTTGCTCAAATAACCAGCTCTTCCTTTAGCTTTGGTCAGAGTTGGCTTTGAGGCAGGCATCTTTGACTTTGAGGTGGTGGACTTCGGTCCTCCCTGGTTATCTAGTCTACTTTACGCCAATAGCCAGCTCTTCCTCTAGCCTTGGCCAGAGTTGGCTTCGAGGAGTCTTCGACTTTGAGAAAAACCATTGCCCGCTAAGAAAAGGTTCTTCAGAGTTGACTAGGAGTTTTGTCCTGATTTTGTTACCCAGGAAATGGCACCACAAGTAAGGTTCACGACATGTCCTGCAATTTGGACTTGGCTGGAAATTGATCCAGGATGCAACCTTGATTCCAGTAGAACTTGTCCTGCGAGTGCCTTGTGAGCCAGCTGGAACTTCCGCGGGACAGCCTTGCAGACTGACGAGAGTTCAGTCCACGAATGTGAATGCAGGCTTTCTTGTTCGGAGACAGGCAGCCTGAGCTCAGGTCTCAGCAAGAAGACATCTCCATGGGGCTCCAGAGAACTAACAATTTTGTATGGGCCAGGCGGGAGTTTTTAAGCTAATTTCAACCAATCAAAATTGAGACAGGAGTCTTAATCACTTCCACACAAAGAGCTTTGGCTCAGTTACCTCTCAGCCAATTACAATTGAGGGCCTACTGCTCTATTGGCCGTTTACCTTGCCCCAATTTAGCTAGCTGTCTCACTTGCTCCCAGGCCTGGCTTACACGGCCACATTTTATCCATAATATCATTTTTTTATTCTGCTCCTTACACTTATAGAACCCAGAAACGTACCAATATAGGGATGACACCAACCATAATGGACGGGGCTCTCTCCCATAAATAACTAATAAAGAAAATGTCTTACAGGTTGATCTTAAGGAGGTACTTTCTCAGCTGAGCATCCCCCCTTTCAGATCATTCTTGCTTGTGTGAAGTTGACATAAAAATAGCCAGGACAAATAGTTACTTAGTGAGTTTTGATTGGACATAAATGGGATAATAACACATACTTTTCCCTGCCTTTTTCTTTTATTCTACGTCAGAGTTATTCCTGTGGTTGAATGATTACAGCTAAAAATTCCTTTCCAAAAATGATTATTTAATTATTCTATTATACAAATATAACGTAGCATTCAGTCATACCACATAAACTGATTTGTACTTTTTGTCTCCTTTGTTCATCTATAATATGAAGTAAACAATGATTATTTTATATCCTTACATAAAAATGGTTCTATTTCTCTGAGATTGACTTTTTAGCTCATAAAATTATGTGTCTAAATTGCACCCTATTTTTACTTTAAACAGCTATTGGCAGACCACTTTCAAAATATTGATAGCAATTTATATTTTTAGTAACTGTGAGCATTTCAGTGTCATTTCTAATAATCAGCATGCTTGCTGTCACTCTTAATACTATATAATTTCACATTAAATAAATATAATTTCATTGTAAAATATAAATTTGTTCCCTTTTAATATAAATTTGTTCTCTTTCATGATTCACTCATTAATGGGATTTTTATTGTCTTTGAATTATTTCTATTAAACTTTTAAAACATTTTTCATTTGCCAATTACTTGGAAATATTTTCTACTCTTTTGTTTTTGTAATTTATTTTATAATTAATTGTAAAACAGATACCTTATTATAAAAGTATGTATTAAAGCTTCTTAGTTTTTGATCTTCATTAAGAAAAGGAGTTCACCACATAGTCCTATATATCTTGTAAATTTCCTTAGGGATTTTCATTAGTTTTCCTTTCATTGAAAATAGATTTTTTTCTCACATTATATATCCTGATTATAGTTTGCCTTTCCTCTACTCCCTCCAGAACCTCACCACCTCTCTCTCTCCTCCAGATGTGCTCTCTATCTCTCCTTACTGGGATTTGTGGGAAACAGATTTCTAAGTGATTAAACAACACTATTTAAAAATGGGGTAAAGAGTTAAAAAAAAAAGATTTTTCTACTGAGAAATATCGAATGGCCACCTCACACAAGTCAGAATCGCTAAGATCGAAAACTCAGGTGAAAGCCGATGCTGCTGAGGATGTGGAGAAAGAGGAATACTACTCCATTGCTGGTGGGATTGTAAGCTGGTACAATCATTCTGGAAATCAGTCTGGCTGTTCCTCAGAAAATTGAACATAGTACAACCTGAGGACCCAGCTATCCCACTCCTGGGCACATACCCAAAAGATGCTCCAACGTGTAACAAGGACACATGTTCCACTATGTTCTTAGCAGCCTTATTTATAATAGCCAGAATCTGGAAAGAACCCAGATGTCCTTCAACAGAGGAAATGTGGTACATTTACATAATGGAGTACTACTCAGCTATTAAAAACAATTACTTCATGAACTTCTTAGGCAACTAGATAGAACTAGAAAATATCATCCTGAGTGAGGTAACCCAATCACAAAAGAACACACATGGTGTGTACTCACTGATAAGTGGATATTTGCCCCAAAGCTTGGAATACCTGAGATACAATTCATAGACCACATGAAGCTTAAGAAGGAAGACCAAAGTGTGTATGTTTCAGTCCTTAGAAGGGGGAACAAAATACTCACAGGAAGACAACATGTGAAAGAACTGAAGGAGCTTAAAGGGTTTCCAATCCCATAGGAAGAACAACAATATCAACCAACCAGACCACCCAGAGCTCCCAGAGACTAAACCACCATCCAAAGAGTCCACATGGAGGGAACCATGGCTCCACCCACATATGTAGCAGAGGATGGCCTCATTGGGCATCAATGGGAGGTGGGTTCTTGGTCCTGTGAAGCTTCGATGCCCCAGTGTGGGGAATGCCAAGGTGGGGAGGTGGGAGTGGGTAGGTGAGTGGGGGAGCACCCTCACAGAAACAGGGGGAGAGAGGATGGGTGAGAGGTTTTTCACAGGGACAACCAGGAAAGGGGTTAACATTTGAAATGTAAATAAATAAAATATTCAATAAGAAAAGATTTACTTTTATCATTTTTATTTCTATGTTGTTGTTGGTAATAGTGATAGTGGTGATTATGTGCCTATGTGTGTCTGTGTGTGTGTGTGTGTGTGTGCACGCGCACGAGTATGCATGTCTGTCTAAGTGAATGAATAGTCTACATGTATTCTGATGCATGCAGATTCAGAAGAAGGTTGTTTGTTCCTTAGAACTAATGCAAAAGTTTTTTTTTTCCAACTACCCAAAGTAGCTACTGGGAAGAAACTCAGTCAATTTTAAGAGTAACATACTCTAGTAACTGCTAAAGCAAGTTTTGAACTCATATTTTATACTTTTAAGTTAAAAATTTCTGCAACACTAAAATTTATTTTTGGTTATGTTATGGAGGAAAGAAGTCCAAAGTCCTGCTTTGTAACATTGATAACAAATTTTAGAAATAAATTGAAAAAAAATTTTTTGCTGTTTAAATAGTAATCACAGCTTTTCTTCATAGCTTATATATATATAAGCTTCATATATATGAAATATTATGCACACAGATATGTAGATAGATATGGATGATATAGATAGACTCTCAACCTTGTATTACCTATTTGTCCTTTTCCAACATTATTCCTGAATTTGTATTTGTTCTGGAGAGTCAAATTACTATCTCCTATAGATTTAGGAGACTCTCTAGAACAAAAATCTTCTAACACTGTTCTATAGCCCAAGCAGCTTCTATAAATATATTGATTATGTGAAATCATGCATGTTTTAGTATATAGCTGTATCTTGTTCTCAGGATAATTATCAGGATTATTGTGAGAATTAATGTTGATTTTTAATTTTACAGAATTAGTAATCACCTAACAGACAAGACTCTAGCCATGTTTGTGAGGGTATTTCTAGACTGAGTAAACAGGAATTGGAAGACTCAGCTAAAATATGTGTGGCGTTATTCATGATCTCATATTGTAAACTAAATAAAATGGAAAAAGAGACTGGAGTGCCAGGACTTGTCTCTCTCTTCAGCCTGAGTGTGCCTACAATGTAACAGCCTGTCTTACACACTTGCCATCACGACTCCCTGACATAATAAAATGTACCCTCAAACTGTTTCAACTTTTTTGTCCAGTAAAGTGAAAAGTAACAGAAACAGTTACTATGAGATACTTATGCCTTGCTTTAAGATGATTTCATCATTTAAGAAAATACAAAATATATTAATTAGAGTAACAGCAAATACATATCATGATTTGAGCAGCACTGATATTTTTATATGTAGACCTAATCTAAGAAAAAGAAAAGTGTTTCTACCTGAGCGTCTCTGTTGCATCTTTGAGAAGTCCATGACTTCCCATGTGCATCTTTTGCTTTTGAGCATTTTACATATTTTATTAAGATCATCAGTTCCATTTTTGATTTGATGAATGCCACTTTCCATGTTCTTATTTATGGATTTTTCTATTAACCTATCTTTCAAATTAACATAATTAGTTCTAATATTATAAATTCATTTTAAATATTCTCATTTAAATTTCTGAAACCAAACTGATAAATACAGTATTTTAACTCCACAAGTGATGAATGAACATTTTAGCATGATTGCTAGAATGATGAGTAGGTAGGACTGGGGTCATCAGTGTCTTTGAGCATTTTCTTTCTCCAGTTATGCTCAGCTCGTTACTGTTCTATTCTTTTTGTTTTTACGTATCAGTGAGGGAATTTAAGCCCGTATTCACAATACTTAGCCAACCATTCTGTCATTAAGCTTTACATTTAGACCATATGTTCTTCATTAAATTTGTTTTTTCACAGATGTCTTACTGAAATAATTCATTGGAAACACTTGCCTGTTTGGGCTTTAATAAACAGATCAAGGATTACATGATCAGCACCGTTCATAGGACCCAGCCTTAGAAAGTTGATGAGAAAAGGAGTTCAGTGATCCTAAGGGACTGAACTCAACCAGGTTTTAGGGCCTTGTCCATGGAGCCCTCTCCTCTTGGGCAATTTTCCCTGGATCAATGGAAACGTAAACACATAGCTTCACAAATAAAATATCTTCTGTGTGAATTTAAGAGTGAAATGATCAAGAAATTGATATCATTTGTGAGTTATTCTTAACATTAGAATTTAGTTCATTCTTATTTTGTAAATATTATTTTATTCATTAATTTGAGTGCCTACTGCTGGCTGCCATGGTCACCTAGTGACAGTGGATCCTTACTAGCTCAGTATTTGTTGTGAGCAATGGCCATCAATTGTTAAGTTGGTTCAATACCACTTTCTCAAGAGGCTATCTTTTCCAAGTGGATATGTAGCTTTCATTGATATTTTTCTGGTGGATGAGGATGACCTATTTTTTTTTAAATATTAACTGAAAATTAGCATTTTCTTCTTTGGAGAAGTTTTTTCAATTCATTTGCTCTTTCATGGGATGATCGTATGTCTATGTGTGTGCATACATGTGTGTGCACGTGTGCACGTGTGTGTGCATGTGTCTGTATGTGTCTGTGTCTGTGTGTTTATTTAGGCTTATAAATGAAAAAATTAGCAAGTTTTAAAGACTATATATATGCCACTCAGGAGAAATTACAAACACAATATATGCAATGAATTGCAGAGAGTTGGAAAGTAAGTCTGGCAAATGGTACTGAGAATGATCACATGTGTTGAGGAAAACTAAGAGCATAATGAACAGAAGCTCTTAGCAGTTTACAATGAATAGAGGAGCATTGTCTGTTATTGCAACAATACACTGCCTGTGTATAGACTTCATCCATGTATTAGAAAGTGACATATACCCCAAATGCTGATTTTCAAAGCAGATAGTTTGATTATATCAATTCTTTCATTTAGATGATCCATCAGACAAATACCTTGTGAACCAATTCCTGATGAATGACTAATATTCCCGTTATGGATTTGGAAGCAACAACCATTCCAAGGAAAACCTTGACAAACTAACCATTCCATGAATTGTCCTTACCCTGAATTATCATGTGTCCATGTCATTCATGGGTTTATTCACAAGACAGGCAATGAAAGCAGAGTTGGAGTCCTGTGATGCGTAAACATGGCTTGTGTGCTAATGGTGCAGGTGACTCAGTGAGGGCGTAGTTCACTGGTACCTTCCTCCAGTTACCTTGTCCAGTAATTTCCTTTGTGCATTTCATACATTTTGCTCAAGAGAATAAGAAAAGCCAATAATTAGGAGTAAATTTTAAGATTCTATTTGAGTTCCTTCAATTTAGTATCTAATATCAAGTATATATCTAATATGACCTGTGACACTCAAAATAAATATTCATGATAAAGATAAGAACATTTGAAGTGAAATAAATTTTAGAACATATCAACATGCCTGATTCTCATTCTGAAGTGTTAGGAATATCTCTAATCACTTTCACATTACCTCTGAGAAAATTCTATATAGTTTGAAAGTGAGTATTAAATATATCAAAGGGTACTATAAATTTTTTTTATTCATGTAAATATTGATTTAATAAGATGAACAATTTGGTTTTAATTGAATGAAGCCTCACTTACCTTCTTTGATCTCCACAGGACATTTTACACAGTGGAAAGTTATGGCTGTTGATATTTATGAAAGTCACTAATACAAACATTGGAGAAGAGAGTAATACTTTAAATGAGGCAACTTAATGAAAAGTACTATAAGAAAATTTACTTTGGGAAAATTTTATTAGAGTCTGTGGTTAGAGATTTGCCCAATTACTAAGCAAACAGGTGTGCAGCTCAGAGAATAAAGTAATTTGTGTTCACATATTTTCTTTTACTTCCTTCTTTGTTTTCTGAAGATAGAGATAATATTGAAACCATTTCAGACAATCTTTCCCTATAACATGGGCAATATAAATCTCAGATTTTAAATGCACCACAGGGCTTGGCTTTGTATTTTATTTTTGGAAATGATTTAGAATCTGGCTTTAAATAAACAAAGTCAGCCACAAGTCCCTGCATGCTTAAATCTTGTTGCTGTGAACTGGGAAAATGGCTAATCTCACTGTGCCTGCTTTCTCTCAAATTAAAGTAAGTTTCTGCTTAATGATTTTATTATGATGCTTAATCCATTAAATATGATTCAAAAGCCTAATAAAATGTGCTGCACACAAAACAAGGTTACCTAAATGACAGTCATTAGCTCTTAGGTTTGTCAATGCACTTACTTAATGAGTCTACAAGTCTCTTTAGCTAAAAATTGTATGAATAAAAAGAAAATAGAGAATGAATTACCTCTAACATTGTCACTTCTGGTTCCATGTTGTAAACTAGGCTAAGAAACTCTAATTAAAAAGAACTGGGGACATATAGGTAAGTTTGGAGGGAGGAAACAGAAGCAAGAAGTGATGCAATTATAATCTCAAAAATAAAAGAAGGATATAAAAATGATCACAAGTGTAGGAAAACTTTTAAATATCAACATTATAATCAGACAACTGTTATGTGTAATAGATTGTGATTAGGCAGCACTGTCTATAATCACCTTCTACAATATGGACAGGTTCAATATGCCAAGCAAGAGACATTTTATTGGTAATATCTTAGTGCTGCACATGTATACAACATATACAAAACTCTGGTTCTGATTTCTATAAAGCCAAGTGAATAAACAAATTATCATTTCAGCATTTGAAATTGTGGTGCATTGAATAAGTATGATCCTCATAGGCACACATATTTGAATCTTGTCTTCAGGACAGGGCACTACTTGAGGAGGATTAGTAGGTGTGACCTTGTTAGGGGAAGTGTGTCAGTGGGGGTTGACTTTGAGGTTTCAAAAACCCAAATTAAGCCATAGTCTTTCTCCTTTCCTGCTGCTACCTCCCTTCCTAGATCCTGTGGATCCAGATTTAGAGCTTTTAGCTACTTCTCAGGCACCATGTCTGCCTGCATGCCACCATGTTCTGTTCCATGGTGATAATAGACTAAAGCTATGAATCTGTAAGCAAGCACCAAATGCTTTCTCTTATAAGAGATGCTGTGGTCATGATGTCTTTTCATAGCTATGGAAGAGTTGACTAAGACAGAAGTGTAGCACAAAAGACCAGGGGTCTGAATATGTAATTTAATTCAAAAGCGATTAATTTAACTATAGCCAAATGTGGCACATGGCTGCCATTCTGAATGATGAATGATTTAATTATTTTCTAAGTTAAAAATAAATATTCACCCAAATGACAGATGAAATATCAATACGTTATTACTTTTTATACTTATCACATTTTCTTTATTTACTCAGTGTGTGTGTGTGTGTGTGTGTGTGCATTCACGTGTCACAATGTATTCCCAGAGATCAGAGGATATCTCAATGGAATCACTTATTTCCTTCTATAATATTGGTCCAGGGAATATAAGTCAGGTTTGATGTCAAAAGGTTTTTGTTACTTAGCCATCTTGTTATCACCTGTATTAGCATTTTAAAATGACGCTTCTTTATTTTATCTTTAAACAATTGAAATTATAATTGGAAAAATATTCAATTCATTACTGCATTAAAATGCAAAATCATATCTCGTGTAAATTAAATAGAATGAATACTTTCTTTAATGCTATTTAAAAACTTTAATATTGGCTGAAAAGTTGAGAATAAAATTAGAATCAATGAAGAGAAATATTGCCAGTGCAAAAAAGAATAAATATTGTAAATAAACCATTTCCAGCTAAATTAATTTCTGCCTGTAAAGCATTTCAGCCTGAGATATTATTATTTGTTAAATGGATTTGATGCAGATCACAATAAGTTATGTGTCCCTGTTCCCCTCACTTCAAGAGTAGTAGAGCCTGAGTTTCAAATTTGAGCTCACCAGCGGATTATACTGAGTAAATGAAAATGAATGGAGAAGCCAGGTGATTATGCCTCCAAAACTAGCAGAGAGGGTGGTCACAGCAAGAGCAGGAAGCAGAACTTTGACAAAATATAAGAGATGAGTGAATGTTCTTATCAGTAAATATTTTGAGTTCCATCCATTTTAGGGAGTGCAGAAGTATACCCGTTGACGAAACATTACACTGGTCTGACCTTTGTATAAGAACCAGCAACCTGGTTATTGGGGCAGAATCTGGAGGTCAGTTCACACCAAGTTAAATTTATTAGAGACTAAAAACATATTAATAATAAAAGACATAAAAGCAAAGATAAAACAAGAGGTGAAATTTAAATAAGATGATATAAAACAAAACTAAATAAATAAAAAAGTATTTTTTATGAAAATGTTTTTTAAATCTCTTTTATTGTTTCAATTATTTACATTCCAAATGTTGCATCCCTTCTTCGTCCCCTCTCCAAGAGTTCTTCACCCCCCTCCCACCTCCCTTTTGCTTCTGAGAGGATGCTTCTCACCTCAACCACTTACCCACCCACCCACCAGCTCACACTCTCTCGCATCTGTCTTCCCCGAGGCATTAAGTTTCTACAGGATTAGGTAAATATTCTCCCACTGAGGCCAGACAAGTCAATCCTTGGCTACATATGTGCCAAGGGCCATGCAACAGTCTATGTATGCTTTTTGGTTGGTGGCTTAGTCTCCGGGAGCTCCCAGCCAGGGGTGTTGTGGAGTTGATTTAATGCTTGCATTATGAGTTCCCGAAATTGCATGAGAATTCCACAGGTGAGATGCTGAGGGTCCCTGCCTCCAGCTGGTTCTGATTGGCAAGAAAAGTTGACAGCAGTTAATGGTTGGTCGGGGATACAGAAGTGGTGCTTGAGGATTATTGGGCAATAGGATCCAGGAAGAAGCAGACCCACCCTACGGGAAGCAGAAAGATCAAGCCTGAAAAGTGCAGAACAGAAAGGTAGCCAACACTTAACAGTTGGTGATCATGGCCCAGGAGGGCTGCAGGCTGGGATAGCCAGGAAGGGATAGTATGCTAGCCACATGGGGATTTGGGAGTGGCCTCTGCATTGAGCTGCTTAGGCCATATTAAATATAAGGCTGCTTATGTGTCTTTCAATTGAGAATCCAGAACACTGGGGTGGTAGCAATGAACTCACACCACGTTTGCCTGGCTATTAGAGAGGATTAGACAACTACAGCTACACAGGATTCAGGTTAGTAAATACTGTTAATTTCCCTATGGGGCTGTCATTTCCTCCAGTCCATCAATTCTTCCCCTAACTCTTCCAAAGGGGTCCTCAACCTCAGTCCAATAGTTGGCTGTATGTATCTGCATCTGTCTCAGTCAGCTGCTGAGTTTCTCAGAGGGCAGGCAAACTAGGCTCCTGTCTGTAAGCACAACATGGCATCAGTAGCAGTGTCAGGGTTTGGTGCCTGCTTATGGGATAAATCCCAAGTTGGGCCAGCCACTGGATCTCTGCTCCATTTTTGTCCCTATAATATCAAATGAGGCTTGATTTCCTGTATAAATAAATTAATAGCTAGATGAAGTAATATTGCCAGTGTTATGTACCCTAATAAATAGATAAGAAAACACATTTTCAAGAAAAACTTACAAATGATTGAAACACTTATTATACTGCCATAGTCTTAAGGATTTGTCTTTTTTATTTCAACATTTTAAATTGTTAGAGATGTTTTTCAAAGGTAAGCTACAAAGCTAAAGATTGCTTACCAACATGAGCATTTTCATACAATCATAAAATGTGTATTGTTGCGAGCATCATCAAAATGATATTCCCTTACATATTGAGAGTCATAAAAATTTGATAAGACTTTGTATCATTAATTACATTCCTAGAAATCAATGACAAAGAAGTTTGTAATTGAGAATTATGTCCACAATTTCACGATATCATTTTTACAGGAAAGAGCAAACAATAACGCGCTAAGTGTACGGTGAGGGACGTGGATAGTGGGGGGGTGTTATTGATGTCATTATAATAGGAGTTATAAAGTACACGTTTTTAAGATTGAATTACTCACTTTTTAGTTATGTGTTTGTACATGCTTGCAGTAGTTCTGTGCACAAGGCATGTACAGGTGCCTGGAAAGACTAAAAAGCATCAGATCTCTGGGAACTAGAATTATAGGCAGACGTGAACTACATAATGAGGATGTGGACACCAGACCTGAGTTACCTAGTAAAACAACAAGTACTTTTAACAATGAGGCTGTCTCTCCATCCCTATTTGAAAGAATTTATATCACAAGAAATTTTTGAAATGCAATTAATAATGAGAAAATATTACTTAGTGCATATTAAATCTCAAAGAAAATGCTTACAGAACAAAGGAATTTTAAAAATAGGAAATGTGTTTACTCTTGGGTTTTTATTTGATTGAACCTATTTCCTTTTTTTTCTAGCTATAGCTGTTCATAAATGATGTAGTTGATTTTATAAAAACAAAGAGGATACTTAAATATAGTAAAAAAATTATTTGGATTTACTACTAGTTATTGAATTACTCAGAATGGATTTTGTTCTACAGTATATTTCTACTTAGAATCTTTGAAACTCATAAAGACATGACTGTCTAAACATGAGTTGAACAAGGAGAACAATATACATACATACTAAAGTAGATAGGGAAAACCCAAGAGGTTTCAAACCTACACACAGATACAAACACTACACACAGATACAGACACACACACACACACACACACACACACACACACACACACACACATATAACCTCTACAGGCAACAAAAGGTATTTATACTAGAAGTATTCTTCCCAAAGGAAGACCACAACAACTGATTAACACCAAATAGCTTACACTGAAAATATGTGTACAAGTAACATTATACAGACTGACCATGCTTTGTTTATGTATTTAGGAATAGATATCTAAATACACATATACATATATACATATGCATACTAATAAATGTATATATTAGTACTCTCACTGAATAAGAGTGCATGAATTCAAAAGAAAACAATGAAGGTTAAAGTGTATATGTGAGTGTTGAAGGAAGAAAAAGAAAAGGTAAAATCCTGTAATTATAATCTCATAAAATAAAATTTAAAAATTAAAAAGTAATGTTACCCTAAATACTTAACATGATTATGTTTAATTTGGTTATTGAAAGATTTGATTTATTATATAGTGTATTTACTTTAGGCTTGCTTATTGCAATTATTTTAATGGAAATTTAATTAAACCAAGGCCTATTATGTCTCTTTTTGAAATTTAACAAGAATTGTCAAATTACTTGAAAACAGTTAGCTCTGTAACCATTAACATTTTGGTCCTGAGTAGACTGATAATATTTAGAGATTGTAGACACAAGTTCCCAGTTAACTCTTGGAGTTTACAGATGGAAAAAACCTCCCTTCTTAGTGACAATGGTGGTTTAAAATATCAGAGATGTGAAGATATTTGGGAGATAGTGACCATTTTATGTATGTTGCTTTTAAAGCCAGGAATTGCGATGAAGAGCATGAGAATCAAAGTATAGACTGTCTTGGTTCTGATCCATTCTCCTGGTATTGAATTGACTTCTGAGGCAGCCAAGCTGAGAGATGCTTGCCACTGAATATGTGTTGCCCCTCAATCCAGAGCTCAGACATTTTACCCGAAAATGCTACTAGCCTGAGAGGACTGTGTCCTCCAGACTTTTCAAGTCAGCTGTTCTTCAGATATTATCAAATTAATATAGACAAAGTAAACTTTTCATCCACCCAAGAGGATTAGTAAACTGGGTAGGAGGTATGTGGGATGGGCAAGAGTGTTCAGTCTTAGATTTTAAAAGTAACATCCACTGGTTAATTAACTTACTCTCTTTAGTTTTTAACATGGCATTTTGATAATTGTTACTGGAATAATTGCATATTATTTGATCTTAATAATGTCCCATGATAATATTTTACTGAAAATGGATTTTGTTTTTCCTCTCAGATTTTCTAAAAGTGAACCTATTTTCTCCTAATATCTCTTATTGTATGAAAGATTCCAACAGACACACTTGTGGGCTTCATTGAGAGCCACTAAACTCCTAAATAGAAGTCATTTCACATTTAAAAAAAAAAGCTGAAATTCAAGGGAAATTGGTCTAACAGCTGTGATAGGAACCAGATAATCCAGCACATAGTCATCAGGTTTGGTATATCAGGTAAGGAGACAAAATGATACTGTATGAGAGAAAATTTCAAACTGACACTCAAGACATCAAATTACTTGGAATGAAAGAGTACAGATTAAATTATTTCTCCATCAAAATAAGACCACTGTTTGCAGATTTAATAGTATTAGTAGGCAAAATGTGCTAAAGTGCAAGCTAAGTTTCTTGCTATGGGTGTGTTAACACTTCAATGGTAATAGAGAATATAAACGATAAACAGTAAGGCTGAATACAGAATGCTTCACTTATATGTAGACTGCCTGACCAACCTCACTGGCTGGCTATTTCATAAACTTCAGCCATACTGGGTATTTTAAAGTACCCTGCAAATATATTTCTAGTTGATAAAAATTGATAATCACAGCCAGGTGGTAGAGGCACATGTCTTTAATCTCAGCACTTGGTAAGTAGAGGCAGGCCAAACTTTGTATGTTCAAAGCCAGCCAAGTCTACAGAGTGAGCTCCTGGACAGCTAAGGCTCAACAGAGAGACACTGATTCAAAACACAAACAAAGAGACAGACAGACAAACAAACAACCAGGGAAACAAACTAAAAAAATAATGGTCAGAGAAGATACTGACAGAATCTGCCATGATTACTTTCATAAAGGATGGTTACCTTTAGCCTGAATTGCTATCCACAGGAATTCTTATGGGGAAAGCAATGTGGAATCTGATCAACCAGGGGAAATACTAAATTTGCCAAACACACTCTAAGTATGTGAACTTTATTAACTCATTTGATGAGTAAGTTTGAAAAAAATGTTTTTATATTATAATTGTTGAGATGTACTGTAGTAAAGTTCTTGAATGTTCTTAAAGGTTTATGTGTTAGAAGACTTGGTCTCCTGCTTAGACTAAACTGCTTATCTTCTACAAGTCTCCAAGCACAAATTAGCACATTTTAATGATTTCAGTACTATTTTGTTTTTCTAATGAAACTGAGTAGCACTGGGTAAGATTCTGATTGCTGAGCAGTGACATGGGCTCAATATGGCATGGGTTTGAAATCCATGTTTTTAGGTGTACACCATGATCCCTATAAACTAGTTTCCACAGATAAGGGTCATAAGTGAACATTCTCAGCATCCTATCACATGCATGCCATTTAACTAAAGGAAATACTATGAAATGAGTTGGAAAGTCTTTGGTCCTTAATGGAATTATAAGGAGTAGATTACTGAGTCATTTTGTGTGGTTAGACAGCTAGAGGAAGAGCCAATGTTCAGTTTTACATGTCCTTCAGAGCTATCTTCTTTTGATTCAATGTGGGAGGCAAACTGGATTACACAGACTTCTCTTTTAGTCTGACCATTCCAAAGTGATATATTTATGGAATTAGATCTGACTATGTCACTGTGGGGGAAAAATACAAAACCTTAAAGACCTTTGGAAATCAGCTTAAGAGTCTAAGTTACAGTGAACGTATGTGTGACTCTTTGAAGCCATTAAGTTGTGTAACAGTGTGCTGACAGCCAGTGTGAAATGAGGACAACAGGAACACAGAAGAAGATAAAAACGGCAGTTACAGGAGCAAATGAAAGGGATTAACTTAAGATACAAAGAGAAAAGAAGGTTTTGAATCCCAGTTGTTGGGGAAGTTATGGAGTCTTTTATTTTGCTTAATTTGTCAGCCTGAATATAGTTTTAGCTGTTACGGGAAAATCTTGTACTAGTGAGCATTGTTTGAGCTTTTCAACTCTGGATGTCATTAAATACCAAGGAAGTTCTACTGTTCCACTTCCTTGTTGGTCTAAGAAGAGTTAGGTGACTGAATAAACGTTCTTTTGTTGTTCTGTTTGTTTGCTTTTTGCATTCTCAATATTTATGTAAAAATATCCACCAAAATATTCCAAGAAAAGTTCAAATAAAATGAAGCCTGCTGAGTGGCAGAAAAAAAGGAAAAAGAACTACTCTGTAATTGATAGCTATATACTAGAAGACTGTGCTGAATATTAGTATAATCACTAGAATATCCACTATCAGTGCCTTTATTGACTGTTCACTGGAATTTTAGCAGTTCTGGCAAGAACAATGAGGAAAAAGGTAAGTGGTGCTTATTTATATGATGTCTAAAGTTTGAAACTTTTAGTGATCAGAAAAGGAATATCCAAGGAAAGACAGTCACTCTACTCTTAGTTCTTTAGAAAGATGAATAGCTATTAATGAGGAAATATCTAGGACAAGAGAAGGTTTTCCACTTGTGCACAATAGTGTGTGCATAGTTTCCTGATGGAGAAAATAAACTGCTCAAATATGTAGAATAGAATCAGAGAAAAGAATACAGCAAACTTAAGACAGCAAAATGGTGGCTATAGAAGAGGTCATGATTTCAAGAAGGAAAAGTAGAGAAGAAAAGAGAGGTGAAAATGAACTGTACTCATGAACAAAATTTTCAAAAAAAATAATGGTGGAGAGTAAAGTACACGGTAAATAATGTGAGGATCTGCATAAACAACTGTCTTTCATTATCAGCTATATACATGTGTGTATATATACACATACACATGCACACACACACATACACACACATACACATATGCACACATACACACACACACTCACATACACACACACACACTCACATGCACACACACACACATCCACACATACACATATGCACACATACACACACACACACACACATACATACATACACACACATACACACACACACACTCACATACACACACACATACACAAATTAAAGAAAAAGAGGCCACACACATTTATGGATAACCAAAAGGAGGTAAATTCCTGGAAGCAGGAAGTTATTCTTCTGGCTGTCATTGGTTGCCTGTCATTATTTGTTAAGGGGAAGGACCACAGATAATTGTCCTCTTTCCACATTGATATGATATTGCCATTCCTTCAGTCTTGTTTACACAGTCATTTCAATAAGAGTCCATTTCAGAGCAGACTTCCTGCTATTCTAGCTCTTAGAATCTTTTTCTTTCCTCTTGACCATGTCCCCATGAGTTACAGAAGAAGGAGCTCTGATGTAGATGTATCCACTTAGCTTTAGCTTCTTGCTATTTCTTTGCATTGTGTCTAATCTGGTGTGTGATTGGGGGGTGGGACGATGCTGAATTCCACATGCTGTAAAGAGAGGTTTCTTAGATGAGGGACAGTTTCTACAAGTATTTGTGAGTGTATAGATAAAACTGAGAATGTAGTAGGGGATTAGCAAAGTGGCAGGAGAGCTTATGGAATCACGTTCTGTAGGAAGGTGATAGATTTTCAGTGGCAGGCATGATTTCCTTCCTATGGAGGATGACTTAAGTCCGATTATGTAACTGTTGGTTTCCACCACCATGCAACCACCACCAGCTTTATGCCTATCCTCCCACTCTGGCTATCATGGTTCACAGGTGTTGCATCTGAGTATGACTGTTATTAAATCAGCAACTTGCATAATATCATTTGAAAACATGGAAGTTAGACCACAGCCTTTCCAATAGTATGTATCTCAAATAAACACAGCTCTTTGTCCTAAGTGTGGCATGTCTTCAGCAATAGGGGCCCATATTTATTCCCTGAGAGGCAGTCAAGGTCTACACTGATAATTTATATTGTAAGGAAGTCTCTTGGACTACTCTATTTAAGACTTCAAAAGTAGATTTCTCATGTCTCATACTGGGAGTTTTGTTAGTTTATGGAACTTATGTATAAGAAAGCCAAGCCACCCAAGAAGCTTAACTTCCTTTAAATATATACATATATCTAATTTATATATGCATATATATATATACATACACACACATATATATATATACATATATATATATACATATATACATATATAGTCTTGTAATCTATTTTTTTGTGATTGTATAATACAAGCTATCAGGTTATTTGAATCTGAGTTTAAATTAGTTCATTTTAAATAAAACTATGAATTCAGTTCTTTGGTTGAAGTAGGTATTTTCAAAAGACTCATGACCCAATGGCTAGTATGTTGAAAAGGTCAGAGAATGTTTTCATTATTGTACAGAGTTCTAATATCACTATTTTGGATATTAGCTTTTATGTGCAGAGTAGTCCAGAGGATTTTTTTAAACATAGAATGATATAATTGACATGAATTTTAGGAAGAGCCCGATGGGTGTAGAATAAAGATCACTATCTGGGGAAAGGCAATGTGCATATAACTAAAGCACTTAAGAGAAGTGTAGCCTTCGGCCAAGAAGATGTAAGTAAGTGGAAATAGAAAGAATGGGGGAGTTAGATGATTGTAGAAGAGAAAATATCAAGATTTAGCAAGTGACTTAATTTGTGAGCTTTAGGGATTTCAGCTTCCAGAGTCTAAGCAGAGGTTTTAGGGACAGAAACAATGGAGAATCAGGCTGTATCTTTAGAGAGGAATGGAATGTATCTCTAGACAAATGTTTTCTATCTAAGGTGGCTGAACACAGGATAGAACACAGTCTTTAGCCAGATCTGCAAGATGGCTGCTCAAAGAATTTCAACAGCTGCCTTTGAAGAAAACTATCAATAAATAAAGAAAACGTCTTCTTTCTTCCCACGTACACTTTCTTTTGCTTGTCTTTTGACCTTTCTTCTTTTCCTCATTCCATAATCACTGGAAGATTGTTTCTTATAACAGGTTCTTCAGGTAAGAGAAAGGAAGTGGATGATTTGGAGTCACACTCTTTGCAATAAAAATGTGTCTTCAAGCAGTATAGCCAATCCATACACCTGAATGTTATAAATAAACAGTTGTGTTGGTTCCCCTCACCATTTTATTTTTACTTATTTTTTTGCTTGTTTATACCAGTTGTTAGAGTAAGTTAAAAGCAGGAAGCCCCCCTTTTATACAGGTTGTTCTTTTCATCTTTTTCTTGTTGCTTCCCTAGTGTGTAAAACAACAACTTGCTGGCTTAAAAATTCTGCTGTAAATAGTTGCATGAAAAATATCTATCAGGCTGCTTAGTAGAGGAGCATATAGTGTTGACATCTGCTGGGTAATGAGATTGAAAGTCTAGTTAAGCTTACTGGCATGACTTTAAAGGCATAATTCTCCATCACTACTCTTTATTACTGCAGTATGTTTTGTGGTATCTATGAACCACTAAGGGAATTTCAAGGTAGTTATGAATCTTTTTACCTAAAAAAAGGCAATTAGGCACTACTGGTTTATAAATAGACAAGCAAACATTGGTGGTGACTCCCTGTTGAGAGCATACACCTTATTTTCTTTTACTTTGCTCAGCCAACACTCATTTTGTTATTTTAAATGATTTGTTTTCTTTTTTATTAGTTTTAGTTTAGGGGTGTGTGTGTGTGTATGTGTGTGTCTGTGTGTGTGTGTGTGTGTGTGTCTGTATGTGTGTGTGTTTTGGTGAGGCACATATGAATGAATATGCCTGAGGAGTCCAGCAGAGGGCAGCAGATTCCCTAGAGCTTGAGTTGCAGGTGTTTGTGAACCACCCAATGTGGGTGCTGAGAAATTAACTCAATCTCGCAAATGCTCTCAAGTACTGAGTTATCTCCCTTGCTCCATTATGTTGCTTTTATTATCTGCTTATCAATGTATACTCTCAAGTTCTGCTGGATGACACTTTAGTTACCATGAGCAGGAAATACAATTTACTTATCTGAATGATAATTTATCACAATTGTGATTCTGGACTGTTATGTATAAAACAAAATGTAAAAACCTAATTGAAATGAGGGGAGATCTACACTGGAAATATATTTTTACTAGTCATTTTATTTGGTTATATTTCAAATGATATCCACCTTGTCAATTACCTCTCCATAGACTCCCATTCCCCCTCCTCTCCTTTGTCTCTATAGAAATATATATTTTACTTTGAGATATATCTATTAAAAATTCCATTTCTTTGTATGAAACATGTACTGAGTATTTCTTAGAAGACTGATTCTTTTATTTGTTTAAGGGCTCAAATCATTTGGCCTTTCTTATGTAATCTACTTGACACACAAAACATTGGTCTTCCGATCCAGAAATCAAAAGAACAAAATATAAGTATGTTGTGTTTGTATTATCTTTAATAAATTAGTTGAAAAAAGCTAAGAGAAGAATTCAAATTTCTACTTAATGTTCATGAGAATAACACTAAAAGAACTGATAACTCCTTCAATACCAATAATGTTTGTATAACTTTAAAGGTATAAGCACCTTCTTAAATACTTTAGGATTCTAGAACTAAAGGATTGGTGCACTTGCTGGAGTAATTAACACTGAACACTGCTCCTGATAAATTAGGATTCATCCCAAACCTTTCACTTTTAACAGACAGCAGTGCAAGAAATTACCCTTCTTTGATTTAATTTATAGATTTAAAAACAACTTAACACTTTAAGTGACATTAGTGTGCAAATGCAGAAACAATGATAAATATTTTTGCATATTTCCACAATGATGTAAGTTTTACACAGGATGCAGCAGTTTCAATGACAGTAATTTACACGATTTCAACCTTTCTTGAACATCTTGCCTAGGTGAATGTAAATTATTTTATGCCACTCTTAATTACTAATATTAACTCTCATATTACATATCACATAGTAACTCTATCATCTACCTGTCTATCTATCCTATCTAATATCTATCTATCTATCTATCTATCTATCTATCTATCTATCTACCTATCTATCATCTATCTATCTATCTATCTATCTATCTATCTATCTATCTACCTATCATTATTTTATTTATCTACCCATCTATCATCGACTTATCTATCATCGATTTATCTATTTCCCATTTCTGTCTGTCTGTCTGTCTGTCTGTCTGTCTGTCTGTCTATCCAGATGTCTCTCTCTTTTGGTATATGGTTCACAGAATGCATAGAAGTGAAAGAGGCTACAACAAAATTCAAAGCATTTCAGAAGTTGACTTATAGAAATGCAAATAGAGTCTGCACTAATAAAAGGAAAGCCTCAAAATCAACTGAAGAGAAGAAACGGATGTTGTGGCCTCAAGACAGGGTTGGGAAACAAAGTCACAGAGTTTATAATGGCTGAGAATCGAATACACAGAACAGGATCAGCATAGAAACAGTGGGTGGGTTCATGTTCAAAAGAAAGAACAGATGAACAGGCAAACAATATTCAAGTAGGTTGCAAGACCAGCAGAGGACAAAGGAGAAGTTAAACTCTTGGGACTCTATTGAGTTCTTTTCCTGCTGGTCTTTAGGAGTACATTGAGTCTGACAAGTCAATGGGGGCCATAGGTGTTGTAGTGCTAGGTCTCTACAACTCTGTGAAGGACTTACATGATTTCCTCCATTTTCTGTGTCCAGTAAGTTTTAGCAGCCTGTTTTCCCTATATAATTTTAATATGCCTACGTATTCTACAGTTTCAGTTTATCTCACTAAATGTGTACAAAAGTACACTTTCTACCCATAAGAGTTAATGATTTATCAGTCTTCGATGTTTAGGAAGCAGGTTCCCCGGGTTCACAATCATCCTCCACCAAAAATGAAGTAAAATGCTATTTGTGAAGAGTCTTTCAGGTCAATCCACAGCCTTAAAGCTCACTCTATGAACTAACTTAGAGTAGGGCATTGCCTGATCTGAACACCAAGAAATTAATCCTAAGGCTAAAATAAATATCTTTAATTACACAGCCAAATCCAGAATAATTATCATTTCTTTTCCTTTTAATTTATAATTAAAAGTGTATATATTTATGACATACAACATTGATAAAGCTTGTCAATATTTGTGCCAGCTCACTATTTATATAGTTTTGTGATAATCTTCAAAGTATAGCATTAGCAAATTTTATTTATACAATATAATTATTAATTATAGTCACTGTGTTTACAATGTCTTTGAACTTACTCTTGGTGTTTCAATGTCTGGTTTTTGGCCAACAATAACCTCAAGCTCCACTCCTTAACTCTTTAATAATAATCACATCAATCTCTGCTTCTGTGAGATCTACTTTTTATAAAATGAGATGATCTGGTATTTGTCTTTCTAGATCAAGCATATTTCATTTAATGCTCACCAGATTTATCCATGTTACAGATGACAAAAATTTTCATATTATTGCTTTTATTTTTAATTTGAACTCATTTTATTTCAGTATTGCAAAGTGTTCATATGACAAAACACACATACACACACACACACACACACACACAGAGGAGGTGGTTCAGCTTTTGGTATAGATGGTGATATATACAATGTCATTGAATCTTGTCTAATATTGATTTAAATGAGACAAAAACATAGTCAGGAAAATCGGTTACTTTTATATCACTATTATACAGACTTGACCTTGTCCAAAGAACTGTTTTGAAAGTTTAAATATGCTGAGCTAAAAGCATACAGTACTCATTAACATTAACTCAATTTTCAGATAAATAATAAATCTCATTTGATTTTATTGCTAGGAGTTAATCCAGTAGAGTGGTTATCATCAAGTCCAAACCTTTGGGACTTTTTAATTGTTCTGTTCAAATGAAGAACATTATGGATGCTTTTGTTACCACTCAATTAATTCTCAAACCAATTAAGATAAAATCATACATAATAATCTCCTACTTATTACTAAGTGTATAAAATTTGCCTTCATCATTTAGTCCTTTTGACCCACCGTTGACAACTCCTGATTAGTGGAATTCTGGTATTCTGGTTTTCTTTGCTTATTAGCATTAATGGACATTTGGAAAAGACACCCTGCTCAACTTGTTAATTCAAATTGACATTGAACATTTCCTGTAAATTGAATGCTCTGTAACAGTTTATCTTTGAATATTGCACTGAAGTTCATGTAATACATATACATATAATTTTTAAACAAATCTCTGCTTGAGAACAACATGATATTAAAAGAACGTGGTGTAATTTATTTGATACCTTGGTGGTTATCTCATTTTTGTTTGCAATACCTTTTAAGAACAAAAATGTAAATACTAGAGGTATATCTTTAGTTTTTGTTAAGATTGAAAATGAAATGTGTAAATATTTTTCATAAGTTTTATTTCAGTAATTTAGTATTATATTTTAAATAACATTCAATATACTTTAAAAAGAACTTCAAACATGTTTTTCTTTTTTTTAAAGTAAATATACTTTAATTAAAACATGAAAAAGTTACAAAAATATACACACTTGATTGGTATAAAATGAAATGTAATACGAGTAAGTAGTTTGAGTGACTACCACAAAATTGTAATTGATTATTTTAGTCTCTTAGTAGATAAAATTTAGTAGTATATTAATTTATGTAATTTAATGTCATTTTGAAATTTTGTATGCAAATATTTTTGCCATCTGAATTTAAAAATAATTAGAGAAAATAATTATTATCCAAATTCATTTTTATGTTTACATGTGCAAGTGGTTTTTGAAAGCATTTAAAGATTATATATTCTAAACATATAACAAAAGGATCCTTACAAAGAAAATTCAGAGCCAGCCCATACATGGCATTATTGAAAGTAATTAACGTGTACGGACATCTAAAACAGCAACAAATTAATGATTTTTTTTACACATTCTATAATTCTGCATTAACACAGCATTTTAATTGGAATTTAATTTAATTTAAATGGAATAGATTCTCATATAAACCAGGTCTCACCTATCTGATTACCAAATATAGTTTTCCTAACAGCAGTGATAACAGCTACAATGCAGTGGCTTTCAATCATAGTTTAAAGGTAAGTAGAAATTTAAAATTTGCTAAAGAAGTTGGTTTGGGATATTTTTTATGGCGATTATGTATTGACACAAACAAGAACACGTCCTTAAAATGTCTTCTTTGAAACTATCACATTTTTGCTTCATATTATAAACAAAATATCCACATAATTTTACTGCTATAGTTAGCAATAAAAATATATCTTGATTGAATGTTATCAAAACTGAATTCTCATTCTAGCTCTGAAACAATTTAAATGCCAGAGGTAAAAATTTGATTGTTTTTTTTTTTTTTCGAGACAGGGTTTATCTGTGTAGTTCTGGCTGTCCTGGAACTCACTCTGTAGACCAGGCTGGCCTCGAACTCAGAAATCAGCCTGCCTCTGCCTCTCAAGTGCTGGGATTAAAGGCGTGCGCCACCACCGCCCGGCAATTTAATTTTAAAAATTTTAAAAATGTTGGTTCTTTGTGAATTTTACATCATGCACCCCAATCCTGTTCATCTCCTCCTACCCTTGTACCTTCCCTCCACCCTTGTAGCCTTCTCTGGACAACAGAGGGAAAAAAAAAAATCTCATTTAGATTTTTGGAAGCTGTAGTGTGTCATAGTATGTTCCACAGTATTCCCTTTTGTCCACACATTTCTTTGATTGCAAATATTTATTTCAATGAGTCATTGGTTTGGTATAATACCTCTGGTTTCTTTATTAATATTCAAACCTTACTGGGACTCCTCTTGAATATCCTGTTGTTGGCCTGTTTCATGGAGATCCTGTAGTTTTGGATCTGTACAACTGGCCCCTTCATGCATGCCAACTGTTCATCCGTGCAGTACATGTTGGGGTAGGCCAATTCAAAACTCTGGACCTGGGCCTGAGGGGTATCATATAGACGGTAAGTCCTTCTGTTCTCATGCTTTCATGTCCTTGGAACCTGCTCACTTACAACCCCTGCCAACAGGGCTATCTCTATCCTGCTTCCCAGGAAGTGCAGTGCTGCTCTCCCAAGTGCTGCACTAGGTAAAGGTCAGGGACAGCTCTTCTGTTCTACTGACCCTGTTTTAGCCAGTTCTCCCATTGGTGAGGGCATAAAGAATTTGGAAGAATTTCTCTCCTGTGAATGCTATGGCATAGTAGAAAAGAGGCAGCGCCTCACTTCCCACACTCAGACCCTCAGGAATGGCTTAACCACAATCCCCACATCCAGGGTCTACTCTAGTGTGCCACTCAGATGAGGTAGAGTTGTGTGTAGTTTTAAAATGAACTCATGCTAAATCTAGCTATGGCCCAGCATGGCTGTTTTGCCCAACCCCCATGCCTGGAGCCTTATGGGACTGTCTTGCCCTGGTTCCTGTGGCTAGTTTGTTAAACTAACCAAACCAGTTTTTCCTGTAATGCCTGGAGCTATAGCTCCAGTTCTCAGCCAGTCCACCCCCTGTGGCTGGCCTGCCGAATACCAGCTACCACTCACTCAGCTCCTCTTAGCCCTGAGAAATGTAAACACTAGAGATTTATATTATATCAGCCAGATTTATAACAGTAAATCTCCAACCCCAAAATGCCCATGCAAAGAACACACAACTCAATAATATAATTACAAGCTGCAGGCTTATATTGGGCAAACATACCCTACACTACTCTATTGCCCATGTATGACATCCCTAGCTACTTGCAGCTCTTCCTGGCCACGAGGGTTTGCTCCATCTTCAACTTCTTCGTACATCTTCTCTAAAACTTTTAGTCCCACCCTTTCTTTCCCCGGCCCAATCACAGGCTCTAGCCTTATCTTACCAATTAAGATTTCACCTAACCTCACTTGAGTACATGATCTACTCTTCATAGGGGAACCCCTCTAGGGGGAGCAGAAAGTACAAACAACAATCCACAACAGTGGAGGGCCTGGTCTCTCAAGTGTTGCAGGGAGTGAAAGGCAGGGCTACCTCTCCTGCTTTTATGAACACAGGGCCAGGTCTCCTGTTTGCAGCAGGTGGTGTTAAGTGAAGGGGGAAAAGGGTATCTCTCCCTCATCCACATCACACTGGGAGACAGATGGTAGGGCCAACTCTCTCACATTTGCTTTCTCAAGCAGCATACTCGAAACTCCTGAAATGTGTGGGGCCACTTTCCTGAGTACTGCTTCTGGTTAGGGGCAGGACCAGCTGTCCCATTGTGCCCAGGTGAGGGATGAGATCAGTTTTTCATAGTCCTCAGACATCAACATGTCCATAGTCAGCAGCTCAGACCAGAGATATCTGGCTTATGATGGTAACAAACCCCTGTTGCTGCAGTGTCAAGAACCCAGAGGTGGCCTCTGGGGATACCACAGGCCAAGACTCCAGCATGATCCCAGTGGCATAATTGACTACTTTCATCAGGCTGCCTCTTCTTATCCTCCAGTCTCCAGTTCTGCCTCCCTTGTTTGTACACACATCCTTCTTTTTTTCTCTCTCTTTCATCTCTCCACCACTTACTTGTTCCTCTTATTGGTGCCTGGGGCCATCTCAGGAGTGGTCTCAGGAGTGCTATGCCTCACTTGTACTTTCTGGCATGGTCAGACACCCCAGGTCTGCATAATACTAGATTGGTGGTCATCTCAGGGTACTTCTCTCTTTGGGCCCCAGGGCACCAATCTGGTGGTCATACAGTGCTCGCTCCTCTCTTAGGCTGTCCTAATGGCCATCTATCTTTAGCTTTCTTTTGTCTTCCTGGAGCCCATTATCCCAGGCACGATTCTTCTAGTCTCCAGCTTGCTTCCTGTCAAGAAAACCTATTTGTGCCTGCCTGGTCCCAGATTGGTGGTTTTCCCAGGCTTGCTTTTTTTCAGGAAATGTTAGTCTACTAATTACTCAGATGTTCATAGGTCAGAACACTGAGCATACAGGTGAAGCCTCTCTCCTCTCAGCCACCTACTGACACACACATGATGCAGTAGCTGCATCTACTATGCCTCTAGATGCAACAAAATTTGATTGTTTATGACTCAGGTCACTAATCTTGTAAAGACAGGAAGAATTAAATAATACCAAGGACAAGTTATATCTTGATAATATTTAGGACATAGAATTAAAGCATATGTACATACATACATACATACGTACATACATGAACATTTCCTTCTATTTTCAGTTAACAAACCAAATAAAGTGTTAGGTATGGTTGGAGGGGTGATGATTAAATTGAAATTTAAAATTTAATTGTCATGATCAAGAACAGAGCTGAGTGATATTTTAGCAGCTATATATGTCTATATTTAGACAAATAATTTTTGACTATTTTATTTTTAGAAAATGAAATGAAAATAAAACATTTTTAGCTTCATAAAAATGTTTAGAAGCATTCCCTGCCAACTTAACAATTTTATTTGAATCAAACTGAATAGTTTCTCACCAAAGCTGGCAGCTACACTCAGACTAGGTCATGAATTTCTATGGAGGGATTTAAGCAGCTTAAAAAACCTTCAGCTATTGTTTCTTAAGAAGAAAGTAAAGATAAAATATAAAAGAGTTAGTCAACAATGTAAAGAGAAACAGGAATCATAAAGAAGCCTGTGATAACTGAACATGAATTCAGATAAAATCCTGGGCCCTAAGTTGCTAGGAAACATTGATCATACAAAGTCTTGTGATACTTTTGATTTAACTTTGATCAAATTTGAAGAGATTTTAAACTCTGATATCTGAATTTACAGCCTGTTTTTTGACCTCGAAACATTGTGCCTACAAAGATATTAAACATTCATAAATTATATATATCATGGTTTTCAGATAAACAAGTAAGTGTGGAAGCTTTCTTTGATAATGGAAAAACCCTTACATGCCTTCCTCAGTGGTTGTTCTATTAAATGCCTCCTTCTTCAATGTGAAAGTGTAAGAATAGCTTTTTTGTGATTTGGTTTCACAGCTTTGATCATTTATCAACCTAACTTTATCTAAAAGAATCTGAGATATCAGCCCATAGGAGATAAGAAAAAAAATACTCCCCTCTGGAACTTCATCTGCATTAAAGAATTCTAGACCTTGACTTGAAATAAATGTACTGAAACTCTGACTGTGTGTTTAGATGTTTTCCAATAATAAAAATGAGTTTATTGACTTTGACTTTTCTCTTCGTGCTTAATTAGGAGACAATAGGAGCTTAGAAATGCTCTAACAATTTTGAAAAATGTAATAACTGTGGATTTATATAACTTTATAAGCTGAATAGAAATTTATTAGTTTTATAATATTTCTTGAGATTTTTTTACATAAGTAGTGTTTTGTTTACATTATTTTCAATCCACTCTAATCCCTAAAATTCTCTGTTCACCAACATCCCTCTCAAATTCATAAACTCTTCCTATATATGAGTGCAGGGAAAGATTACACCTGCCGAGTCCATTAAATGTTGCACATATCTGCATTTGCTTAGTTCTGATGGCTTGGGTCTGGATAACCTACCCAGAGACTCCTTACCTTGGAGGGAATTGATGTGTTGCTTTCTCTGTATTCATTAATTGCCTATAGCTCTTCATCTATGGGTGGGGCTTTGTGAGATTCCCTCTGTCATTGTTAGCATTTCCATGGACATTCCTGTGCAGGTCCTGTGTAGTTAGATGTAATATTTTAATATTCCTTGGGTTTATCATCTCTGTTACATGAAGAAGACAGTGTATCATAGGAGACAATGCTGGTCCTCCATTTCTTATACACCTGCTCCCTCTGAAGAGGTGTTTTCTGTACCTTAAGTTCAGAGTCTATTTTAGGTTCAGTGTGTGTGTGCGTGTGTGTGTGTGTGTGTATACGTATGTATGTATGTATGTATGTATGTATGTATGTATGTATGTATGTATATCAGCTTGGGTTAGTCACTCCACAGTCAGATGTTCTCAGCATTTTTCTTCTATATTTAGATTTCTATAGTGGTCTCCATCTATCACATAAAGAAACCTCCTTGATGGTGGGTGAGAGCTAGACTTACCTGAAAATATGAGGTAAGTATTTAAAATGCAGTTAGTGATTATACTGGTTTAGAAAAGTTCTAATAGAAAGTTTTCCCTTTGAGTCTCTGATCTCACTAGCCACAACACCACACACGAATTTTCTTTCACTGAGAGGGTTTTAAATGCAAGTATAAAGTTGTTGATTGCACCTGAGAAAAGTGCCATTATTGCACACCTGGAGATCTTTTGCTATGCTAGTGACTACTGCAGCTCTTAGGATTTACACTCTTGGATTCTTGAAGAGCATTTTCAAATACTACAGGAGGTACAGGCTTTGTCAAAGACCATCCATGTTAGCTTTAGCAGGATTCCTCTACGTTCTGTGTCCAAAATATGTGGTGTCTTCAGCAATAAGGTCTGACTTTCAAGTTCTGGGAGACAACCAAGGACAATGGTAGTAGTCCATGCTATTTTTGGAGTCTTTTAGACTGTCCTGACCAATTCCAAGGGGGCCATCCCAAGCCTGGTAATGGGGATTTGTTGAATTTTCTATGGCTTTAACAATAGTTATTGCTCAGGATTGGTTTTGTTTTTGTTTTTGTTTTTTTGTGGTACCATATAAGTTTTAGAATTTACTTTTTATTTCTAAGAAAAATGTTGTATGAATTTTGTTAATGATTGCAATAAATCTGTTAGTGATTTTGGTAAGGTGGTGTTTTTACAATATTAATGCTACCAACGTACAAAAAAAAAAGGAATGTTTTTCAGTCTTCTGGAACCATCCTCAGTCTCTACCTTCAAATAGTACACTTCATACTCATCAAAGGAAAAAAGTGTACTAAGATGATATCTCAATTCTGAACATTTATGCATCAAATACAAGGGTGCCCATATTTGTAAAAATAACATTGGTAAAGCTTAAGTTGACTATCAAACCCAACACAATAATAGTGGGAGCCTTCAACACCATACTCTTACCAACTGACAGGTCATCCAGACAAAAACTAAACTAACATAATTAAAATAAAAGACATTACGAAGCTAATGGACCTAGCAGACAATTACAGAGTACTTTATCCAAACAGAAAAGAATATGCCTTCTTTTCAGCACCTCATGAATCCTTCTCCAAAATTGACCATATAATCAGTCACAAAGCAAGCCTCAACAGATACAAAAAACAAACAAACAAAAACACGAAATACCGTCTCATACCTTATCAGAACATCATAGATTAAAGCTGGACTTCAACAACATCAGGAATACTAGAAAGCCTATACACTCATGAAAGCTGAACAACTCTCTACTCAATGGTGTCTGAATCTGGGAAGAAATAAACAAATTTAAGACTTTCTAGAATTCAATTAAAATGAAGGTACAACATACCCAAACTTATAGGACACAATGAAAGCAGTGCTAAAAGAAAATTCCATAGCCCTAAGTGTCTCTATAAAGAAATTAGAAAGTTCTCTTACCAGCAATTTAAAAGTACACCTGAAAACTTTAGTAAAAGAGAAAAAAGAACAAATACACCAAAAAGGAGTAGAAGGAAAGAAATGATCAAAATCAGGGCAGAAATCATTTAACTAGTAACAAAGAAAACAATTCAAAAAATAAAGGAAAATAAAGACTGGTTCTTTGAGAAAATCAACAACATAGACAAATCCTTAGCTAAAATAATGAAAAGACAGAGAGACAGAATCAAAATAAAATAAGGAAGGAAAAGGGAGACATAACAACTGACACTCAGGAAATTCAAAGAATCATTAGGTCTTACTGCAAAATGCTGTATTCTACAAAATTGGAAACTCTTAGTGAAATGGATGATTTCCAGAAAGATATCCCCTTCTAAAATTAAATCAAGAACAGGTAAACTATGTAAACAGCCCTATAATGTCTAAGGAAATATAAGCAGTCATTAAAAGTTTCATCATCACCACCACCATCACAACAACAACAATGAAAACATCAAAAAACAACAAAAGTCCAAGGCAAGCCAGATTGTTTTAACTCAGAATTATCTACCAGATCTTCAAAGAAAAGCTAGTACCAATACTCCTCAAACTATTCCACAAAATGAAAACAGAAGGAAGACTGCCAAACTCATTCTGTGAAGCTACAGTCACCCTGATGCCTAAACCACACAAAGATTCAACAAAGAAAGAAAATTTTAGACAAGTTACTCTTTTAAACTTTGATGCAAAAAGACTCAATACAATACTCACAAACTGAATCCTGGAACACATCAAAATAATCATTCACTGTGATCAAAGTAGGCTTCATCCCAAATATGTAAGGATGGTTCAATATTCAAAAATCCATCAGTGTAATCTACTGTATAAACAAACTGAAAGAAAAAAAATCACAGGATCATCTCATTAGATTCTGAAAAACATTTACAAAATCTCAAACAACTTCATGTTAAAAGCATTAAAAAGATCAAGGATACAAGGCACATACATAAACATAATAAACATAATAAACACAACAAGCCAATAGCCAATATAAAGCTAAATGGAGAGAAACTTATAGCAATTCCATTAAAATCAGGGAAAAGACAAGGCTACCTACTCTCCCAATATTCCTTCAATATAGTACTTAAAGTCAGAGCTAGTGAAGTAAGACAAGTAAAGGATATTAAGATACAAATTGGAAGGGAACAAGTCAAAATATTGCTATTTATGGGAGATGTGATAGTATACATAAGTGACCCCAAAGTATCTACCAGGGAACTTCTACAGGTAATAAACACCTTTTGCAAAGTGGCTGGATGTAAAATTTAAAACAACAAACAAACCAACAACAACAAAAAAGTGTAAAACAGTAGCCCTTCTTTATACAAAAGATAATGGCTCAAAAATAAATTAGAAAACAACATCCATTTACAATAGCCAAGAATATGTGAAATATGTTTCGATGAAACAGTTCTCACAGTCTTTGCAAAATGAATTTCTACTGTTATCTTCAGCTCAAGTTAGAAGTTTCCTTAATGGCCTATTATTTCATAATAAGCAATTGCATCCTTACATTGTTTTCTAAAATGTTCTGCAATTAAACCTTTGCCAAGCATATATATATATATATATATATATATATATATATATATATATATATATATATGATTTATTTTTCTATTGTGCTGACTGACTTCACATTGGTTTAGAAAGTTACATACATATCTTTGTAGGGAAAATTACAGGCCGATGTGGGACTGCAAAAGGGTATTCTGGTTCATGGCTGGGCAGGTGCCTAGAACCCTGAGACTCTGTGTGAGAACCAGCAGGAGTTTGGCACACCCCCAGAATTCAGGATCCTGAAAAGCAGTCTAGTCCCCAAAGATTTACAGCCCCTCCCTAAGTAAACAGTTAGAGGACATGACTAGAGGCCTCAGCCTCTAGGGATTTACATACTAATGAAGGCCAGAGGGTAGAGCAAATTAAGCATGCCTCCCTAGATCCTTTCCTGATCCTCCCCAGATCTTCCCCCTTTCTCCCTCCCTATATAACTCAGAACTGCCCTGAGTTTTATAAGGGTGTACTTCCAGATTCATCCACCATCTGTCATGACAATAAACCTTTTGGAACCAAGGACTTCCTCGTGTCATTGGAGCCTGCCGCCAAAGCCTCCGGGCCACTGGAACGATAGACATTCCTCCTGCATGTGGGACCCGCCACAGTGTGGAAACCCCCGGGGACTCCACAGCTGCGGCCCCCTAAATTTTCCCCACATTTGGCGCATCCAACTCGGAGCACAGACACCCACGGACTTCAACAACCGGGCCACCCCAGTCTGCTACAAAATGCAGCTGAGCTTCCCGCCCTGCTTGTGTGGTGTTGTGAAGAATCGACTCAGTGAAAATTCCATGCTTCTACCATGCTGACTGAAGCTGCAGCTGCTTAATCTCTCACCCAGAGGACCTCTGCATTCCAGACATGAGGACCCACATCTTCAAGCAAGCTAGCCAGGCCATCGAGTCTGCTAAGCAAGTACAGTCTCTCCCACGGGTGCTGCTAGGGTCTCTTTCTTCTCCCCCCACCCCCTCATTTCTCTTGGCTGTGGGTTGTCTGGCGTGCACCCACATGCCCCTGTCTGGGTCCTGAGAGCCAAGGGCTTGAGACCAGTCAGTCCCTGGCTGCCTCAGAGCGCAGGGATCCCCAATCCCTCTCATTTTTCTCGGCTGTGGGTTGTCCGGCATGCACCCACATGCCCCCATCTCGGTCCTGAGAACCAAGGACTTGAGACCAATTGGTCTCTGGACAACTTCTGGCCTGGGGATCCCCCATCCAAGAGCTCTGCACCCCTCGGAACCAGAGTGAGAATTCCCCATGCCGGGCAGGGCCCCGCCACGCTCACCTGGTGTTGCAGGGAATAAACTCAGCCAAAATCCTGGGTGCTCCTGCCATGCTGAGCTACAATCCCAGCCTACTGTGTCATGGCAGACACACGGACCCACAATGCAACAGAGATTCATGCCCATGTGTGCCCATGCATAGGCCTATATTGTTCCCTACAGGTGGTAGAGGATTCGGGCAAAGCCAGCTCCAAGAGTACCCCCCGCTGGCTCCGGCCAAGAACCTCTCCATGGAACCATGAGTAACCCCAGTCTAGTTCACAGACTAGGCAGTCTTCTCTCTGTCTCCCTTTCTCTCTCTTTCTCTCTCCACATGTTTTGGGCCAGCGTTTTTCTCTCTGACTCTTAGCTACCACTAGCTTCTGCCTGGCTCAAAAGACTAGGTCTATCTCCCTCTCCTCCATGTGTTCTCTAGGGCAAGAGGGCAGCTCCCTAGCCTCTACTCTGCCCATCTCCCAGCTCCACAGAGAGGGCTCCTTCACAGCGAACAGCTGTCTTTCAGGCCACAGCACCTGCAGTGACTCTCGTTCTAAGACTCTTTCCCTTGATTGAGAGATTCTCCTTTCATTTTGAGCTCTCAGGAGTGCCTACTTCAATCTTTCAGGAGCTGCCTGCTCTCTTAGCTTTCTTTCTCTTTCTCCCCACGTGTTCTCCAATTTGACAAGATGGCAGTGACTCCCTAGTCTCTGCTCTCTATCCCTCCCCCAGAGGTCAGCCTTTCTAGCTCTGCCTGCTAGCTTCTCAGGAGCAATGGCTCTAAACTGTAGTCCCCAGTGATTTTTCCCCCAGGGGATCAGTCTTTCACAGGCTGCCTGCTAGTCTAGCATAGACTTCCCCCACTCCTCTACCATTTGCGGCCGCTGGTTACAGCCCAGTCGACTCACCTGAAGCAACAAGGTTGGCTCCCTGCTTGCCCCCTTCCCCACTTCACCTTCTAGGTCATTTGCGGCCAGCTATAGTCCAGCTGGCTTGTCTGATAGCAGAGGGTCTGAGACTCAGTCTGCTCCCTTCGCCCCTGTTTACCTCAGAGTTTCTTTCTAGCAACTAAAAACTCAGGGCTAAGCCTGGAGAAACTGCATGCTGCCTGCCAGCTCCCAGGAACTGTCAGCCACAAGCCAGCCTCCACGTGTCTCCCCTTCATGGCTCAGTTTTACACAGCCTTTAACCCCTTCTGATTATCCTATCAAACACCTATGCTTCTTGCTTTGAACTTTTATTCAAGGTTAGCTTTTCTCCTCTACATTTAAGATGCCTAAGAAAAAAGCTGGGGAATTCCTTGGCCTCTCTGCTAGAGCACCCAGCCACCACTTGGTAGCCCAGTCACCACATGGCAGAGCAGGCCCCACCTCCACTACTTCTAAATCTCTCCAGATCCTCCCCCTTTCTGCCTCCCTATATAACTCGGGACTCCCCTGAGTTTTTCGGGGGTGTACTTCCAGATTCATCCACCATCTGTCATGACAATAAACCTTTTGGAACCAAGGACTTCCTCGTGTCATTGGGGCCTGCTGCTGCCAAAGCCTCTGGGGCACTGGAACCATAGACGTTCCTCCTGCATGTGGGACCCACCGCAGCATGGAAGCCTTCGGGACTCCACCACTGGGGCCTGTAATTTTCCCCACATATCTTTATTTCTTCTGGCTATATTTTTACTCATTTACCTATTTATCTATGAAATTTCCACTAAAAATAGTTCATATGACTCTTCCCACATCTTACCCATCAAAAAATTATAATTCCTGTAAAGACACATTGGTACAGGATGTCTTGCTTCACATAACTAGCCACATTAAATTTAGGCAATGGTGTTATGTGTCCATGTATATTTAACTTTTTCACTGAAATAAGGCAAGAGACATGTTTTCTTTGCTCAGCAACATCTATTTAGATCATAGAAAATTTGATTAAATGGAAGATTAATTTAATAGCCAATTAGGTAATAAGGTAAATAAAATACTTTAACATATGACAAACATTTATGTAAAACCAACTGACTTTTTGTTCCTTTGGAGGTGGTATTTCAAGGTCAAATATATATTAAGATATACATTAAGAGCTCATAATTAAAATGAATTATTTTTATATAATTGACCAGAAAATAAAGGCCACATTTAAATGTCAAGGACTTTTCTCCTGATCTTTATTCAATTATGTTTTATCAGACCATGCTAATTAGAGCTTTTGAATTTTACTATAAAGAACAAAAAAGACATAAAGCTTTGTAAGATTCTATTATAACTAAATTCAATAAGTGGTTTTAAGAAATTGCTCAAAAAAGTTTTAAAGGATTTCACATGGAGACCAAAGAACTGATGAAATAAATTTCCACACAGTACATAATACAAAGTCTGTTTCCCTGACCATAAATCTATTACTCATGAGTACTCAACAAATCTTGTTAAAGCTTCAGTATAGAGGTCTTTTTACAGAAACTTTCTTTCATAAATTCATCTACTAATGGCCTATTTCAGGAGGCTAACACAATAAAAATATACCCTGGGAATTCAACTTAAATGATATTGAAAAGCTCCGGACACACATGCTACTCTCTGACCAATGTCTCTGTGGCTTAGCAAAAACTAAAAAAAAAAAAAAAAAGCTAGACTAGACAATTTCCATTTCTTTGAGCTCTATGTTATGTATGTCATCTGGTTTAGACAAAAGCATTCTATCTTCTTCTAGACAGAGGTAAAATTGCAAATGGTAGTTTGAACTTCAACTCATCACTTATTAAAAGGCTCCAGTGTTTTTTTTTAAAACAAAATTTTACTGTTTGAGGATGACGTATTAGGTTCTAAGGCAAAGAAAACTCAGTTACTTGCTGTTCGTTAACTTTTATCTCTATAGCAATGTGATGGAAATATACTAACTTCATGGATTATCTTGGGTGTTTTAAGGAGGGCATTTATTTTGCTGTCACTAGTATTATCACAAGATATTTAAAATTTTGTCCATTTGTAAGTTCAAAATGTATTTTCTAGAAAAATTCAGGAAAATCATATTTGTAAAACAGTAGACACAAAAGTCAAAGAGTGGCTCAATCTACAGTTAGTAAATGTGTTTATTCTTAGATCTTATTGTAAAGGCTGAATCAAATCTGGTGAGCTTCCTCCAAATGGGGTGACAACTGCACATTTTCATAGGGACCGAGTTTGATTAACCCTTAAACTTATTTAAAGATACTAGTCATTTCTTCAGTTCAAACGTTTTGATAAGTGTTGATATGATGATGAAATAGTCTGAACCAGGCAACATAAAGGAGAGATGAAAATATGCTTCATCTCTGCAGGAAAGGCATAGCATCTGAAGTTTGAGGCCAGATTGTCATAGTGCATTGGCAGTCTGGAGGCAGAGAAAGAATGGGAAATGAGGACCAGGGTATAAGATTTCACATTCCACTCACAGTGGCATGCCTCTTCCAACAGGAGTCTAGTTTCCAAAGGTGCCATAAACCCCCTCAGTGTCTTCATCTGGACACCAAATATACTACGTGTGAGCACATGGTGGGCATTTCCTTTTTCAACAATGATATTATTGTAAACTGTATTTTGAGTTTAATCTCTATTTTATTGAAAATATTGGATATGAAGAGCATAGATCAAAAGAATACTAAAGTAAACTCTAGAAATATAGTTTTGGTAAGCTGTGGTACAGGTAAATGGACATGCCATTTTTTTTCTGAAGGCATTTAAACTAATTTGTGCAACTAATCTTCTAGATTGTGTATGATAAAGGCGTTCCTAAAATAATGTTGCTGCCCACCTACTCTAGAAAGACTTATGACGAAGTCTAAAAAGGCCATAAAAAATACAGTATCATTATTTTTAAGGTAGCTTGCTAAGTCTTTGTTTCTACTCCTCTTTCTACATCTCAGAAATCATATATACCACTTGAATTGGAGAACAGAGAGCAGATCCAGTGCTAGGCAGAAAGACCCACTCAACTGTCCAAAGAACATCTTGGTCCTACCTGGGTTGCTGATTTAGGATCTTTTCATTTTTTTAAATTTTGTTTTTAAGCTTAATTTTTTTTTTTCTCTGTAAGGTTTTAATGCTCAGTTTTCACAAACACAAGTTTCTACCCAATTTTACAACATACAACAAAATGTTCTAGTCTTTAAAATGTGCATTATTTAACTATTCCTCATATTCTTTCCCAATCTTTTAAAATCACCAGGAGTTTCTACCTAAGAAATACTCTACTGTATTTACATTTGAATTACATGTCTTAAGAACAAACGAAATCCATGATATTTTGGTAAACTCAGTGTATTTATAAAATGAAAAGCTCTATCAAAATACTTTTCACTGGAAAAATAAATAGAACAGACAATGGATCTACCAAAGTTCACATTCACTTTGGCAGATGTCAGTGTGGGACAGTTCATGACAAGCACAATTTGCCCTTATTCCCCCCAGAGCTGATCAGTGTCCAAGCTAACTGTTAAATCATTTTACTGAGATTTCACCACGTTGGTATCTGGCTCATTCCACATCATCTTCAGCCAAGCTCTGAGCACTTACAATTCTCTGACTAATGGTTGGAAGCTTGGTCAAAAGCATCTGGAACACTGGTGGTGGAAGAGTTTGCTGTAACACTTGCAGCAACTGCTGAGGCTGTCCACACACAGCAATGGCATTTGTCAGGTGGTCCACACCTTTCTCGTAGTCACCTTGTGCTAGTAACTCCTCACCAAGCTGTATCTCTTCAAGGAAGAATTTCTGAACAGCCTCGGCATCTTTTAAGTCAGGTAACTTGGAAAGCCCGGCTCTTTCCTTAGCAAGCTTCTGTTTCTTTCTTCGTTCTCGAAGCCTGTTCTTGAAGTTGGGGTCACTCCGCCTTTTGCGGTCGAAGTAGATGCAGTACCCGATGAAGAGGGCACCGCACACGCCCGCGACGATGGCGCTGTTCCGGCCCACCATCTTCGCTCGACTGCGGCGTGTGCCGGGCCGCGGGCAGCCCGCCTGGCAGCGGTTAGCTCCGACCGATCGGAGCACGCCGGCCGCTCGCAGCCGCCTGTTTCCTGTCCAGACGGAAAAGGCCGAGCGCTTAAGCTTAATTTTTAATATGTTAGTGTGTAAGAATGTTTGTGCACATATGTGAGTATGCATAATGAGTGTGGATGAAGAAATTGGTGGACAATTTCAGGTGTTGGTCCTTACTTTTATCCTTGTTTGAAGTAGGTTTGCTTTATCATTCACCGTCCTGTATAGCAAAATAACTGCTTTGTGCTATCTTAGAACTGAACTGGATCATAGTGTTTTGTATTGGTAGATGTAAATGAATTATAAACAGGGTTAGTTGGTAGCATGTGGATGATGAGAAATTTTTCTCTCAAAACAAAACAAAAACAAAAACAAACAAACAAACAAAAAAACCTGCTGGAAACAAGGGGAATGAAGGCTTTTGAGTCATAGTCTTCATGGACTTCTTTTGGGATATGAATAAATCAAGTTAACAGGTTTTTTCTAAGGATTATTTTCTAAGGATCATTATTAATCAGCAAAAATCAAGGAATGTGTTTGAATAAACTTATCTCCATATTTATGCCATTTAGTGACAATGACAATGTACATTTAACAACTATGAAGATCAAAGATGGGGCATAATGTACTTTGGAAAAACTGATTTGAGATCTTGTATCCCAGAGGAAAGGGCAATGATATGACTGAGAAACAATAAATTGTTTTTAATTGTTTAAATTGATTCTCAATTTTTAAAAAATGCCAACATTTTAAAGAGAGGACAGAAATGAATTCTCACGGAGTAGGAGAAATTACTCATAGAACAGTGTCAACAGCAGTAATGAGAACAGGATACTGTTCTCATCTTTTATTCGAAGATGCCAAAAAAAATAATTACAAGAGACATGGATAGATGCACATTTGCAATTTGGACAGCCCCAAATACTTCACTTAAAGTATCCACTTCTTTTCCTTTCCTTGCTGATTGCTCACATCCAGATGGATTGGTTTTATTTAAAAGCATCTTCATTGTCCAGTGAGACATGAGGGCCATACCCATCCCGATGTCTTTTTCCTGGAGAGGGGATACTTTTGACATCAACCCCTATGCAGTCAGGCTTGTCCCTCAGGGAACCCAGATAGATATTTTTATCTTTTATTTATATTCCCTTGCAGTGCTTAGCCTCACAGCGTAAACAAGAATTCAGATTGCCTGTCAGAGGGGGTTCTGGGAGGCCCCTCTCTGCTTGGTCTAGGGGCAGAAGTCCCCCGATAGGGGGACTGGAGCCATTACAAGATCCCCTTCAAATACTGGAGGTCAGGCCTCTATCCCCGCCTTTGCAAGTTTAGAATTGCCACAGCCCTTCTATACTTAGAGAAGGGAGGAGATGTCAGGGGCAGCCCTGCTTAGACACTGAAGGCCTGAAATCAGCCATAGGCCTAAAATCAGCAATAGGCCTGTCATACATATATACTAACACCAAGTCTTGGGTCTCAGTGAAAAAACATTGAAACAGATGGCTATAAGCTAATGTCAACGGACAGCTTTTGTGGAAATTTATAAGCCTGAGTACTCATAGACCTTGTAAATAGGTAGCCTTGGCAGATAATACCAGCTTAGATGGGGACAAGCGAGTCATAGGCAGAGTCATGGTGACTTGTTCCCTGAACCTTCACCCAGCCGATACCCGGTTCTGAAGATATCTGTATTCCCCCTGAGCACCCACACTCCAGTGTCGTTCCCTTCCCCACATCCTGCCTTTCTGTGTTTATACCCCTGTGTGAATCAATTATGATTTGAGAAAAATTTAAAAAAATGTATCTCAAAAAAAAATAAAAAAAAAAAAAAAAACCATTTTTTTAAAAAAAAAAACAAAAGAAAACATAAAACAATAATAAAAAACTTAGAGTCTTAAACTTACGTTGATATGTTTTAGCAGTATTTTTCACTCAAATTTAATATAAAATTGAATTTAGAGTAGTAAATTTTAGCATTTGAAAACACAAAACATGGGAGACAGCTGGACTTGGTATACAGTCGGTACTGGGTACCTCTGCCAGAGATGTCTTCATGACTTTCAGTTTAATTAACCAGAAACCAGCCTTTAATTATTTTGTAGTAGTATTCAGGTTTTCTTTATGGTGCTTCTTAGGCTGTAAACTTCTTATACATCTGCAGGGACTTATAACAACAGATTTTATTTTAATTAAAATGAGTTCAACTTAAAAAAATAAGTTACCGAGAATATCTGCTACATTATCAAAAAGCTGATAGAAACATTTAAGTTCACACTGAGAATTTTTACTATGTTCTTCTATATCAAACTGTTTATTTATATGAGAATTTTATATCTTTAAATGTCTCAGCAGTACTTGGTTTTCAATTAATTTGCCCCGCTTCATCTGACTAGAATAATCTAAGCTATTCAAAGTATTGTCTACAAATGTGAAAGTGTAATTTTTCCACCTGGAAAAAGAAACAACTGTGTTAATTTTCTATTTAGGTTATTGTCTCACTCTGTAACCCTCAATGACTTTAAATGGTCTATGAATATGCTCAGGTTGACCTCAAACTTTCTACATTGCTCTGAGTGAATTTACACTTATGCTTCTCAGCCTCTTGAGCACTGGGATTTTAAGTCAAGAGCACCACACCTAACAAGAAATAAAATATTCAATTATTCAACATTAAACAGCATTATTTTAAAAATATGAAGAAATAAATAGGTAATCAAAAGTATTTTATAGCAAAATTGGGGGGATGGAGTGGGCTAGAAACACAATATGAGTTAGTAAAACTGCAATTATCTTCTGAGATGTATATGTGCATATGTTTATATATGTGTGTGCATGTGTGTGTGCGTGTCTGTATGTGTGTATTTATATACCATACTTCTGTCCTCCTCCATCCCATTTCTGATTATGCAATCATGCAGTCATATAGAAGATCAATATAAACTTTCTGAGCATCTTATCTAAATGATTTTGAATGTATGAATGATTTGAATATTATATTTGATTTCATCACAATGCTGTGATTCTAATGTAGACAAAGATAGTGGTAGAAACTCATCTATACACAACCTTTCATGTATCTACAGCTCAGCATCTACACAGACTTCTGCAGTGGCCTTGTCTTCTCCATCTGGGGCCTAGATGGAGACACTTGTTTGCACTTGCATGATCAGTGACTGCTCTGGACATCTCCTGCAGATAAAGCCAGCTAGTTTATCTTTTGAAGTAAATTTGAACTTTAAGGGACATTGAGTGTCCCCAGAAGATTTTTAAATTAAAAAAAGTGAAATCAATAGATTGAGATGCATATTAGATGTACATTAATGGAAAAGATTGTCAGAAATTGTAAAAATACCATTTTGAAATTCTAAAATATCTAGAGAAATAAGCAACAATAAAATGCTAATATGTTTAAATTTCTGTAGCAACAATACAAACTTAAATAAAAATAATAAAAAGTGAAAGTATACACACTAATCAATTAGAGTATAATACACATAAACAGTTCTTAGTAAAATTAATTCATTTATCAAATTTAATTTTCATTTCCCAGTGTTTGTGTGTGTGTGTTTATGTGTGTGATGTCTGAGAGAAAACAAGTAATTTAAAAGCTGAAGGGAATGTGAGGCATTGTAAATTTTAATTAAGGTCCTGGGATATATGGAGCACAGAAGAGTTGACATTTGAGGAAACCTCTGAATATGATGAAAATATAAGCGCAGAAAATACCTGACATACCAAATAAATCATTCATTATATGTCTCACTGAAAGCCGACTAATCATGGCATTTCAGTGGATACTGGGAAGTAATGGGCTGTGATTAAATAAAGAGGAAAAGAGGAACATTTCCAGAAAGGAAGAGCAAAGTAAGGAAATCCAAAGGACCCTGTGGACTTTAAAGGAGAGGATGCTACTCGATTTCCAGAGTTATTCAGTGGTGAGGTGTTGGCAAAACACTCAGTGAGCTGATCAGTAGGATAAGCCACAGACCAAGAATTTACTGAAGAGGAAAAAGAAAAGTCGACCCTAGTTAGTGAAAAGGTGAAGATACCTATGTGAAAAAAGTACAAACAGAAGGAACAGATGAAATCTATATGGCCTTTTTCACACAGTTATGCTCTGAATATATGATACAGTATGGGTATATAGGTATATGTATCTGTATACAGAAATATTTGTGTATATATATATATTGTTCTTTATATAGATATTCCTACACACACACACACATGGACACACACACACACACATTTGTCTCACCAAAAGAAAACGAATCATGGCATACATACATTGATATAGGTAATACAGATACATATAAGTATAGAAGTTGAAATTTATATACTTCTTTATTTTCATTAATAAAATAAATATAATGAACACATTCACAATTTCATATATTTTAAAATTACCCCTTTAGTAATACTTACTCCTCAAAGACAATCACTACAATACACTAAACTAAAATTCATCTTGCTGTTATTGAAGTTTATATAATGGGATCATGGGCTATGTACTAAGAATCTAGGTGCGTTATTCAGTGTGTACTGTATGAAAACTTACCTTTAAATTACCACATTATTATATCATGCCATCTATAAAACAATTCTATTAACATCATTTTTTTCTAAGAGAAATTTATTATATGTCCAGACTTCGGTATTAAAAGAAAATCTGTGAAGAACATCTTTATTCAAGTCTTAGCAAGCTATAATTATCCTAGGTAGCTTCATCAACTTGACAATAGCTAAAAGTCACCTGAGATTGAAATCTCAATAGAGAAGCTCCCTCATTCAAATTAGCATGTTACATTTCTGTGAAGTTTTATCTTAATTGCTGACTGAGCTACACAGCCCAGATTACTATAGGTAGTTAACATTCCATGGCGGGTGCTCCTGGGTTATATAAGGATGCCAACTGAGCTGGAGCATGAACAAGAGAGCCAGTAACATTCCTCCATGATTTGTGCTTAAAGTCCATATTTGAGTTCCTGCCCAGATTCAGTCAGTGAACTTAACCTGTAAGCTTACATAAACACATTCCCCTCCTAAGTTGCTTTTGTTCTGGGTTCTTTATTACAGAGATGGGATAAAACAAAGTATAACAAATCATCCATTACTGTTCAAGGGAAATTCCTAGGTCAGACCCTTTTCTGAGGTATAAATTCTAAATATAGTTTTATACTCTGCAGGCTTCTTGAACTCATTAATTATTTCTTTTCACATTTGAGCTCCCTTTTCCCCCTTGATTTCAATCCATTTTCCAGCTATTGTTTCTGTTGCTTATACACATTGTGTCAATGGCCTGGTCTTCAAGCTCTTTTGAGTTGAAATTTGTAACTGATAATAAACAGGGATTTAGACAACTAATTTTGGATCTGAATATTCAGTTTTCCAAGTACCATAGGAACAAAAGCACGTTCGTTACTTGTGGTATGATATTGAGTCTTCTACGAAAAAGCAGTTGGCTATAAATATGTGATTATTTCTGAATCACTGAACTCAAAAAGTCACCTGAGAGTAGAACCTTAACTGAGAAATTTTCTCAATCAAATTGACTCAAGAAAGTACTACAACAATCTTTAGGAAGAACTAGCAGCTGTCCCTCTCCCCTTCATAACAGAAAGCACAACAAAGTTGGAGGTGTCAGACTAGCAAAATTCAAACTATTCTACAAAGATGTACCAATCAAAGACAATGGCATCTGCTTTAAAGTGGTCGCATAGGCTGTTTTATGTTCTGTCTATTTCAGTCTTTATTTATTTATTTTTTTTAGCTTAAGTTCCTCTGCAATGACCCTTTTAGGTTAAATCATAGTCCGAAGTATCGAAGGTTCAAACTAATTGTATATCAGGATTATTGGGTTGCCTCTCTCTCCACTCAAAGATTCTGTCCGTTTCTTAATCTTACAAGGCAAATACCGGAGTTCTGACTTTATTATTACTGAGAACTTATGTGTAGAAAGTCATTTAGGAACTATCAAGATCACAAAACAAATACATGGTATAGTACCATTTCCAACCCATTCTTCATCGTTTTTAATTATCCTTTCTCAATTGTGTGATCCTGATAACTGCATCTCAGAGCAATTTGCCAGTAATGTCCGTAATCGTTGATGACAAGGACTCATTGAAAGTGAGTCATGGGATTCATTATGTGTTTAGTCCCTAAAATGGAAGGAATTAAACTAAATCAAAGGCACACATTGGGGCATATAAAAGAAAATTGAAGAAAATTGCTAGGTCAAATTCTTTTCAGAGATATAAATTCTAAATACTTCCATCTACTCTTTAGGTTTTTTGGGCTTGTTGCTTATTGGAAATGGAGGGAACTAAACTAAATCAAACAGTACACACTGAAGCATGCAAGGAAAGTTGTATTGCAGAGGGGAATGAGATCAGACAGCAAGCTAAGCTGCTGCATGTTAAATCCTAGAGAAGGTATGTATCTCAGAGGAACTTGCAGATGTGACAGTTAAGAATAATCATGTGGTTCTGGTGAATGTCTCATCTCTGTCTGAGTGAAAGTGTACGGAGGCAAAAATTACAGAAAAATATCAGGACCCCCATCTGAATTAAATTAGTAAATTCACAGGCCTGAGCTAAAGAAAGAAAAGAACAAAGGGAGCTAGCCAGAAGGCAAGTCAGCTAGGCCGGTCCAGGAGCTGACTTACTACAAAGAATAGCAGAACTACAAATACAGGTTGGTCAAGGTACTCTGGGAAATGACTGACCACAATGGGCTAGGTTAAGGTCACATTCCTGAGAAAAATGTGTGCAAGATGTTTCCGACTCCTCACCTTGGTTTATGACTAACTACTGTTCCTCTTTTTGATTTTGTCCTTCACCCCGCTGGTTTGCGGTTTTCTCCTTTAAATATCCCTTGCTCCTGAGCCTCAGGGTCGACGCTTCCCTTATGAGCCTCGCCCTCAGCTGCTGACTGAAATCCGGAAATAAAGCCTTTTGAGGTTGACAGCAAGTTCGGTCTCTCATGATTCTATATGGTCGAACTCTCCTGTGGCTTGAATGGGGGTCTCCCCAACTCCGGGGCCTTTCACAAGATGTTCATCTCATTGAGAGAAAGCGCATCTTGTAAATTGTATTCTGACATCAGCAACACATGACTTTAGCCTGCTCTGGTGAACAACAATTTGCTAAATTATTAGTTCTGTGTGGCCATTAATGTCAGGCCAATATGCATTTGCAATACTGTATTCAAGGGCTTTGGACAGTGGTGGTGGTGGTAAACTACTTAATTTTTTATATCAATTGTCAGTGAGTGAAGAATTTCCTTTATATATATGTTTTCACTTTTTAAAATATTAGTTACCTCATGTTTTTCTATAGTAAGTTTTGATGGTATTCGGCCCTCACCCACTTAATCCCAAATTCATCCCCTTTCCCTACCCACCTAAACTTGTGTTCTATTTTTTCCCCATCAAGTCCAATTTGTGTTGTCCATATATTAAGAGATACGTGTGAAATACTATATTGGCAAGCAGTCTCAAAGAAAACTGACTTTTCTCTCAGAGCACCTAGCAATTGCAGTGGCACCTTGTACAGGTGTTATATATACAATTTAACTTTTTTAACAAAACAAAACAGAACAAAACAAACAAACAAACAAAAAGCATTATATTGTTAGATGTTTAGCTTGCATTTACAGCTATGCACTGCTTAAGTAACTGGTGCTGACAGAGGACAGAAGAGGGCATCAAGCCTCTAAAACTAGAGTTATAGATGATTATGACCTGCAAGGTGGGGGCTAAGATTCTATTCCAGATCTGGAGGAGCAAGTGCTCTTCCCTTCCTGGCAGAGCCATCTCTGTTGCCACTAATAAACCTTAAAATAACCTTAAATTATTTTAAGAATTCTTTACATGCGTACTGTATTTTCCTTATTTCTATTCATCCCTTTCCTTCCTTCAATTTCTCAAATGTACCCCTGTACTCCCATTTAAGTCCAGAAGATCTTCTTTTTAAAATGTTTATTATTACATGTACACACACACACACGCACACGCACACGCACACGCACACGCACACGCACACGCACACCCCCACAGAGAGATCTTGTTGAGACCATTTAGGTTTGCTCATTTGTATATGCATTCAAGGTTAACCACATTTCCAGGATTGCCAAAAATCAAGAAAAAAAAACCAGCCATTAATTATGTAGAAGAGTGGAACCATTTACTGTTTGTATGACTGCAAACTGATATAGACTCTGTGCAACACTGTCTGGAGAATTCTTCAAAAACTCAAAAGTAGATTTGTCATATGACCTAGCTATGTTACTCACTGAAACAATCTCAACAAATAACACATCCAACTGCACAGATTATTGCTCACTCACGTTAATTGCTGCTCTATTTCTAAACCAAGAAATGGAAACAATGTAAATGTTCTTCAATATATTAATAGATGATAAAAATATAATACATATATACAATGAGCTTCTATTCTGTTATAAAGAAATTTTTTATTCAAGGAAACATTAAGGATGCTCATTGAGGAATTTTAATCTTAACAACATGGCTACACTGGCCAAAAAGAATCACATCCAAAGATTATCTGGGTTTAAGTGATCTGGCTAGAATGCAGACAGCCCCTTCATACACAGCTTTAATTCCTCACAATGAAAGTAAGATTAGTTTGTGGAAGGAAGCAGCCATTTTTGAAAGTGACATCAAAATTGAAAGGCTGACAAAGTAACAAATCAGAGAAAGATCTGACAGAATGAATAAGTGATAGGATATACCTAACTCACAAGAACAGACAGAAAAGAGGGGTGGCTTAAGAGAGAAAGAGAGAGAGAGAGAGAGAGAGAGAGAGAGAGAGAGAGAGAGAGAGATGTGAAGGCAGTTTTACATGACAGTTTTATAGAGATAGGTTGTAGATGAAGACAGAATGGTGAGAGAAGAGAAGGAGCCAGAAGAGTAGAACAAGTTGTCAGAGTTAGTTTTTGGCCAAGTAGAGCAATTCAGAGAGAATCTTAGAGAAACCAGATTGAATCTGTCAGTTTGGAGAGGAGTTTGAGCCAGAACAGCTGAGTTGAATCAGCCAGCCAGTGTTTAGAAAGAGCTAGAAAATGTGACCTTATTTAGCAGTAAGCCTGTAAGAAGACAGCAATTACATCTGTTGAAGAAAAGTTACTTTTATAGATGCTGACATGCACAGTAAGCTGTCTAACAAAATATATATTTTTTAACTATAGGGCATATATGTATGAAATGATTACAATGAAACTTACTATTTTGAATGCTAAGTAAAAAAGAATTTAAAACAACAAAATTTAAGTCAGATATGTTTACACTCCCAACAAGCTGTAAAACTTAGCTGCATTATGTTGTCTTTCTTTTTGTTGTTTAGGCATGTAAAAAAGTTTGAACTTAGAAGAAATTAAAGCCACCCAACTTGTTTTGTGAATTTTTAAGAAACTAATCTCTATCAAAATTTAAGTAGATGTTGGTACTTTTTTTCAAGTTCCTTTATCATCTGGGGCACAACATGTAGATAATCTACTATTAGATAGTATATTTGTTCCTTGATAAAAGGTGATAATACCAGTAGATTTTCTACTGTTCAATTTTGCCTGTTTATTCATGACTCCTATATTATCTTAAAATAATGTAAATACCAGAGTCAGTTTTCATCCCATAATTTAATTAATGTGTTGTTCTTGATTTTATGGATACCTTGAATTCTTTTCTATGAATAATTCAAGCAAAAATCCCTACAATTTCAAACAAACTTCAACTTCATATGGAAACACAAAGGTCTCAGGGTAGCTAAAACAGTTCTAAATAATAAAATTATTGCTAGAGGTATCTCAATACCAGATTGTATGTTGTACTACATAGCTATAGTTATAAAAACTGCAAGGTGTTCATATAAAAATACAGGCACACTGAACAGTGAAATCAAATTGAGAACAGAGGAATTTTTACATACCCCAAATACCTGAGTTTTTACAAAGAAACCAATACACACTAGAGAAAAGACAACATCTTTAGACAATAGTGCTGCTAAAATTGGATGGCTACCTGTAGAATGAAAATATATGCAAATCTATTACTCTGCAAAAGAACTTTCAACTTCAAATTGATCAAAGATTTCAAAGTAAAACCTAATAGCATTATTCATATAGAAGAGGAATTAAATGGGAAATTGGATTGAACTCATTTACACATAACCAGACTTTCTAAGTAGGACACTGGTAAGATAGGCATTATGACTAAAAACTGATAATCAAACTCATGAAACTAAAAATGCTTCTGTACAGTAAAAAAATTGCAACATCTGAAGAAAGTGGCAGCCTGAAGAATGAGAGCTGTCTTTTTATAATTATAGAACAGATAAAGGATTAGTACCTAGAACATAAAAGACCCCCCGCCAAAAAAACACCTGCATATCAAGACAACATAGTATTTAACTTAAAAAATAGTGTAGAGGTCTAAATATAGATTTCTGAAAAGATGGTTTCCAATGAAGGGTGTGGAGAGCTTTTGGGGGCTGCTTCCTTCTAGACACTTGGTGGGAATTTGACATTGGGCCAGGACAAAAGAAGTAAGCTCAAGGAGGGAATCTGATTTGGGACCAGGACTCAGGAAATAGGCCAAGATTAAGAACACTTACATTTGAGTTAATGCAAAGCTCAGATCAGGGCTCAGAGGCTCGGAGCAGGAGGCTTGTGTGGCATTCCTTTTGTCTTAGTCATCCTGATTAGCCCCTAGAAAAATACTTAGTCATCCTGAGTAGCCCCTAGAAAAATATTTACCAGATTTTGTTTATTGCCTTGCATGTTCCTGGACCCAGATGTGTTTTTATCATTTTGCATGTACTTAAAGTGGATTAAAAGCAGACTGGAAAAAAAAATTTCAGTCTCAGAACTGGCTGGGATCATGCTACAATGTTGTCTAATTGTCTTTTTTCTTTTTAATTCTTGTTCCTGCCCCGTAGAACCTGTTGACTGACTGAGCTGGCTTGGTCAGAAGGGAAATAAAACATTGTACTACAAAGAAATAAAGGAAAAAAATAAAAGAATCAACTGGGGATAATAGTAATACAGATTCTAGAAGGAAATATTGGGTATGATTACTAATGGGAAAGACTTTTTATGAAGTTGTATAGAACCCTGTCACTCAAGAGCTTCCTAAAATATATAGATATATGAACGGAACTTAATCACCATATAATGGATTAGATGATGCCCCAACTGGCACCACATAAAAATTCTAGTGACAGGATCAGGTTACATGCTATGGAATTATCAGGAAAAGGAGTCCTACAATCCATGAAAACATCACAGTTTATTGTCAAGTCTTTGGTTACTCTCCACATCCTGATTGTAAGACCTGATTGCTGAAGATACCACTGTGACATTGAACATAGAGAATTTGAGTTGTTATACACCTAGAGACTTTACACCTATTGAATAGCATTCATAATATGGAAGGTATTTTGCATGCTATCATATAAAGAAAAGTAATGATCAATAACACCCAGTTACAAATGCTGAAAACTATAATAACAATCTACTTGCAAGATAAACTGATGTGATAATGGCAATAGCCAACCACTTTTTGATAGGATTTAAGGCCCAGTATTTCCTATGGTATTTATATACCACACAGCTAATGTGGACAAGAACCTGGGACTAGAAAGGGCATAGTGTAGAGGGAAAAACCTACTACTATTATTCTGATGAAGGACCATAGAAATGAAATGTCTCCTAATTATATATATATATATATATATGAATTGTTCTGTAGAGTGAAAAATTACAGATACTGGGTATATAGAATCCTTTTTAGACATATAAAATATTCTTTAGGCTTTCTTTATAAGGACATGGAAAATTTTCTGAGAAACTGAGCCATGAAGCAAGTTAGGAATGTGGAAAGACCAGTCACCATTACTAGAACTGGCCTATCTGCAAAGAGAAAAGAAAAAATGAAAGTGAACTAGGTAGAACCAAGCTGGGAACCAAGCTGAGAACCGCAGTGACAGGGCAAGGCCACATTCTTGAGAAAGATAAACGTACAGAGAGTTTTCACCTGATCCTGACTCATGTAGGTTGGGTTCCTTTGGATTGTTCAGCTATTTTTATGTTATGCCACCTTAACAACCATGAGCCCCCTCCCCATTCCTTGGTTTGTGGTTTTTCCCCTTAAAAACCCCTCTCAAACTGGCTGTCGGGGTCAATTCAGCTCCTGCGTGGGCATACGAATTGACCGGCAGCTAGCTGTCACACCCTAATAAACCTCACTATTGCTCTGGTACATGGTGTCTCGAGCAGATTATTGGGTGGTTGCGACTTTCTGAGACTTGAGTGAGGGTCTCC